>NC_051405.1:36575754-36577429 GCF_015228065.2 Penaeus monodon
AAGAGAGATAAAACTTGTGTTATTATTCTGGTGAATATTGTCTTTTTATGACGTTTTAACTAAAGGCAAACTTTCACCCCTCCCCCTTCCTCCCTCGCCCCCAACACACGTTTATAAAGTTCTCCCTCATCGCACAACTTGGCACGTGATCAAACAAGATTTGGTAATTCGATCAAACGTCTGACATTCTTTTTGAAGATTTTTATATGCCCGTTATGAAGACACGAAAGTTTTTTCACGGTTATCCTTTATGATTTTATGTAATAATGCAAACGATATTTATATATATGATTATCATACCACAGCTGATCTGACTTTCGGGTAATCCAATATTTTTGTTATATGGTTTAGGAGTAACAAAAGTATTTCGAGTAGACTGAATCCATTGCACAGACGATGGACAGTGCATGAAAGGCTTGTTTGCCCGTAGACGTGTCTTGAATTCCCTGGAGAGAAGACGAAGCGCCAGGGAGCGGGCGTCTGCCGTGTGTCTCCCAGGGCGTCTTGGCGTCGTAATGATACCCTGATGCCTCCGTGAATGGGAGAGGGCGAGAAGGTTTTATCGTTCGGCCACGAGAGAAACCAATTTTGTCTATTTTATTTCCTGTGTATATTTGCTGGTCGTTTAAACTCGGAGATAGAGGGCAAAATGCTAACACTCCCTGCGCGCTTATCACTCTCGCTGTCTCCCTTGACGGTGTTGACGCTTCCTTGATAATTGGATGCCATAGAGGGATCTGTCAACATTGCAAATGTGATTACTGTTCTCGAGATTTGACTGTTTTATCGACTTCTTTATGGCGGGAAAACGGTATCGCAAATTCTACTAGTTCCATTCATGTGGCGAAATTCGCATGGATTATTCAAACTCTTTGGCTAGTGTTGTTTACTCTGAGAGAAGATATTTGAGGAAAAATGAATGAGAAGGTGCTGCCAGTCGCATCGTCGCCATGTCGAGTTGCTACCCGTTTGGTATATACTGTACGCCAACGTCTGTGTTTTGTTAACCGGTCATTTTAAATAACAAATTACTTTCATACGTTTAGCGTTCATGAGTTTTTGTCAACAGTTTTGTCAGTGTAGAAGATACAAATATGTTTGAATCTTATTTTATTTGGCTCACTTCTGTGTAGAGGATAAACTACTGATATGAGGGAAGGTCACATTATATATTATCTCTTAAAATGAAACGTTAGACCGTGGAGAGTTTGTTTGGATACCCTGCGTTGCCAAGTGATATCATACCTTTAAATCTGTGCGTAAACAAAGTTCTCAGGGAGGAGACTCATTCAGGCTTCCGCATCGGGCATTGTCACTTTAGTTTCTAGCGGCCGGGGCTAGCGTGCGAGCCTATCGAGAACATTCGGCGCCAGTAATGAACGATTTTCCCCATTAACGGCTCGTGTGCGGCCGCTGACAGGTTCTTTATAGATGTGGCGCGCAAGGTTGCAACTGATGATTCCTAGTCATCGAGTGGTGTCAAGATCGCCATGAATAAATTTGCATGATACCTGTCACTGATTCTTTGTGGTTTTGGAAGCTGTTCAATCCGCGAGGGAAATGTCGGCGATGGCTGTGAGATCAGCGGAGGACGCGGCTTTGGCTCGGCTGAGGAATGCGGGTGTCAGGTGCGGCGGCGGCTCTCCGGCGGCGACTGGGGATTGCACACCGGGAG
>NC_051405.1:36578460-36579046 GCF_015228065.2 Penaeus monodon
CGAAAGCAATCCAGTGGACAAGCGCAAGGGTCGGGCGTTGGCGGTGGCGGCTGAACTTCCCCGGCCTGGACGCGACGGCAAAAGTGTTTATCAAATTCCAGCCATTACAGTGATAGGAAGAGGAGCGGCGATTTTTCCCCTGCGATCGGGAAAAGGGGGGGGGGGGTTAAGAGGGAGGGGACTGGGGTAGGGAATGGGGGCAAAGGGGAACGAGGTAGGGAGAGGGAGTAAGGGGGGATGCGGTAGGGAAAAGGGGCACGCGGGAATGGGGTAGGGAAAAGGGGCACGCGGGAATGGGGTAAGGAAAAATGAAAGGGGCAAGGGGGGATGGGTTAGGGAAAGGGACAAGAGGGGATGGGTTAGGGAAAGGGGCAAGGGGCAGTGTGGTAGGGAAAGGGGCTACGGGGAGTGAAAGGGGCTAAGGGAAGGGGTAAGGGAACGGGAATTGGAAAGGGGAAAGAGGGAAAGTTGGAGAGAAATAGTTTTATTGATATTTTGTTAGTGTATGGTGTCGCCCTAGGGAGAGGGTTTACGGCTCGGGAAGTGGGCAGGCATTGCGCTGCTGGGAGTGGGTTTATGTGCGTGT
>NC_051405.1:36579386-36579527 GCF_015228065.2 Penaeus monodon
CCGTATGAATGTTTGGAGTAGTTTAGTTTTAGTATTAACATTTAAGACTACATTAAGGAAACTATATAGTGTGGAAAGAGACCATCTACCATATAATACATCCTCAAGAAAAGTGTAAGTTTTCGTAACAATGTTCCCTTA
>NC_051405.1:36579556-36579833 GCF_015228065.2 Penaeus monodon
CAAGGTACATCAGAATCTTCTGCTCCATACTCTTCAAGGGGCAATAAAGGTCAGTCAGGACCTTTTCTCACCCGGGCCTTTTAGTCAGCAGCGAGAAAGTTCAGAATGGATGTTGGAAGGAAAGGCGGGGGGCGGTGCAGGAGGCTCGGGGCCGCGGAGGAGGTTATTGGCTCGTCGCTCTTTCATTTATGGGGCATTTTAATTTTCCTTTTGCTTTCCACGTGGCCAGGGGTTGCAGGAGCTCGCTCAAGATCGGGGCTCGGATTGCAGCGAACCG
>NC_051405.1:36580220-36580321 GCF_015228065.2 Penaeus monodon
ATACTAACGATAACACTGAAATAGTGGCTATCGCGCCGGAAATCAAATATTGAGTTTATTCCCATTTTATATGCCGTTGACTTTTTTTTTACGCCGGGAAT
>NC_051405.1:36580973-36581745 GCF_015228065.2 Penaeus monodon
TAGCAGTTGCTTTTATTGACTGGATCATTGTTATCCTTTTGTTACTCGTTTCCTCCCTGTTTGGAGCGATCGCTGGTCGTTTCCCTTGGAAATTTACCGTAACAGGAACTTTGATTGTTAGAGGAAAAAAGATGAAAGTAGGGGTCGTATAATTTTATTTGAAAGCCTGTGTTTTTTTCTCCATCTTCAAAGGTCTACTTTTTCTTCATCTCTTTAATGGGTAGAAGAAGAGAGATGGGGAGGTAAAGATGTGAGCGAAATGGGGAGAAAGAAAGAAGGGACAAGGGAAGGAGTGAGGAAAGAAAAGAGGGAGAAAGAGGGGGCAAGAGGAAAAGAGCAGGAGAGGAAAGGGGTGGGGGGAGGGAAAGAGGGAGAGAGGGAACAGGAAGATAGACAGGGATAGGGAGAGACCAAGATGAAGCCAAGGGGAGAGGGAAAGAGTTAGAGCGGAAGGTAATGGCGGGGAGATGAGAAGGAGAGTGGGGGAGGCAAAGAGTAGGAGAGGGACACAAGGGAGGAAAAGATGGGGAAAGTAGAAGAGGAAGGAAGGGAAGAAAGAAAGTGGAGAGGGAAATGGTGAGTAGAAATGGGTTAGGGAAATATAAATGGATAGAGAATAGATAAAGAAAGGAAAAGGGAAGCAGAGATGGGAGGAGAACGCAGTAGAGAGGATGATAATGCATTGGTGTAACATCGCAGGGAAGCTTCCCGAGACTGTAACTTCTTTCGCTACCGTGATTGTTTAATATTTGTCGACTTAGAGATCAATCTA
>NC_051405.1:36581875-36582103 GCF_015228065.2 Penaeus monodon
TTGTGTATATGTGTGTGCAAGTATATTTACAAACAGCAGAGGGAAGGTGGGTTCATGTGCATATTTGCATTGTAATCCTTTTGTCTGTATTTTCCTCTTTAGTGTTATGAGGGCGGTAGCGCTATTCCTACCAAAAGAAAAAAAATGCAAAAAAAGAAAACAGGAATTCGCACAAAAGATATGCAACCGGCCAGGAAGGAAAAAATGGTTGGCACCTCAAAAGCCAAA
>NC_051405.1:36582263-36582358 GCF_015228065.2 Penaeus monodon
AAGTTTCCACACAGAGGCGGTAATCATGTTACACCTGAGACTAAACTCCGGAGGCTCCAGGGGTCCTGCGTGGCCAGAAGTGAGGAATTAGGTGA
>NC_051405.1:36582438-36582525 GCF_015228065.2 Penaeus monodon
ATAACAGGAAGAACGAGGAATATTATGAAAGAAATTGATGGAGGATGAAATGTGAACGCAAGGAAGAGTCGAATGAGATGCGGTGAG
>NC_051405.1:36582621-36583691 GCF_015228065.2 Penaeus monodon
AGATACAACCCCCCCTCCACCCGCCCTCGTCACCCTCACCCGTACGTAGAGTCGATTAAGGGGATATATGTCAGCTCATGAAGTCCCAGGAGGGGGCTCGAAAAGTGAAAGAGGGGGCGGCGACCCCTCGTTTGACGGCGGCTAAGTTCACATCACCGACAACAACACAAGAAGGAGCGGGGGTTGGGGGAAGGAAGGAGGATTAGGGTGTAGGAGGATGGGGAGGGGGTAGTGGGGGTCGGGCTCAGGGGGACATTGCTTGTCCTGCGATTTGATATTTCTTGTGCGTGCGGAGGCCTGTCCTTTTGTTTGTACATTTTTCGATGTTGTGTGAATGGAACCGCATTATTTGTGTCTTGCTCTTGTTTCTGATCTAAGATTCCGCTTTGATGGAAATACCCCTTTGTGTGAATTGATAGTTGAGCGTTTAGGGAGATGCAAAGAAACAGTGTTTTTTCTTAATGCAACAATACTCGATTATTGCAGTGTTGGTGGGCGCCGATGCGTGTTTTAGTAAGGCGTATCAGATCTCCCTCTATGGATAATTGCTGTGCAAAACAGGCCTCGTTAAATCCGCAGGAGGGAGTTATGTATGCAGACTGGTGTCCCCTTAAATGGTTTATTTGTTTTAGGGCAGGTTCTATATTGTTTTTTCTTGTCTTCGATAATGAATGTGAAATATGCTGTGTTTGTTTTCAGTACTGATGCTGATGACTATTATTACAATTTAAGAATTACTGATTTTTATGACTGGTAAAACTCAGTTTTTATTAGGAATTTGCATCAATATCGTATCGTCCACCACGCGTCTCTGTTACATCGAGAGTTTATCTTCGACATGCACGGTAATAGAGATAAAATAGAAGAAGAAAAGGTTATGAAAAAAAAAATAATCAAATAATAACCCGCATCAGAATGACCAAAGGAAAACATACGAGCAGAAGACCCGACTTGCCCATCCTGCTGATCGCCCGTGTCCCACCTCACCGCCCGCTGGGTCTCATTGTCTCGGCGTTTGTCAAGTCGGAGCTGCTGTGGCCGCCCTTGGACAGCGGTTGGTGTTTGTGCGT
>NC_051405.1:36583764-36583965 GCF_015228065.2 Penaeus monodon
TCACTGGGGTGGACGAGGGGGTTACTGAGGATAGAGGACAGTTTGTGGTTGGTGTTCTGGCAGCGGTGATTGGCGTTGGGTAGTGTTCCACGTGGCGGTTCTGGGTTGTACGTGGCTGAGGGTTGGTTGAAGAGTAGCCTTCAGTAGTTTTTTAATCGGTATGTTATATTTGAGAGTGATTGACAACCAGCGATTGGTGAT
>NC_051405.1:36584515-36584720 GCF_015228065.2 Penaeus monodon
CACGCGCTTGAAAGAAGGGCAAGCTTAGAACGCGCTTAACAGAAGAGGAAGCATGAGAAGAGAGCCTGCGACCGTGGTTCTCCCAGAGCAGCGGAGGCAACCGCCAGAGGCACGATATATCCCTCCGTAAAGGATGGATGGTTACCAACTGGGGCCTGTGACATTTGACTTTTGGCATTTTTAGTACACTGGAGTTAACTGTGGT
>NC_051405.1:36584843-36585007 GCF_015228065.2 Penaeus monodon
ACACGGCACAAAATGTAGGATAAAGGAATTGCACTTCAAATTGACATTGTGGTGGCACGGACGGTGTTAAAAGAGGTATCAAATATTATTTGAAATACAAGGCCTGTTTCCATTCCCTCCCCTGGCGGGTGGGTTACAAATAAAGGAAGGATGCCTGGGAACGC
>NC_051405.1:36585135-36585210 GCF_015228065.2 Penaeus monodon
AAAGTAGACATTCGTACACGGACATACTGCACGATTATACTGACTCACATTCATGTTCCCATTCTCACATTCACG
>NC_051405.1:36585336-36585559 GCF_015228065.2 Penaeus monodon
AAGTCAATGCATCTGAAGACTGTGTGTGTTAGACTTTATCACTAATGCTAGAAAGAGAGGGAAAGAGATGGCAAGTTGTCAGGAGATCTTATTATGTGGAGCGATGACAGGTAGAGAAGGGGGGGAGGGTAGGAAGGAAAATAGAATAAAGGACGGAGGAAGGGGAGGAGAAGAGGTCGGAGGAGTGGGTGAGAAGTGAATAGGGGAAGAGGAGGTTAAAGTA
>NC_051405.1:36585728-36585866 GCF_015228065.2 Penaeus monodon
ACGACTGACTAACTAGAGTGGATGGTCCGATGTAAGAGACCTGACTTGTTATGGGAGTCGGTGTGTTTTAGGTGGGCTTTCCATTTCTCATGCTTCTTCCTTTTATCTTCATCTTTATTTTGTCTCCTTTCATCTCAT
>NC_051405.1:36586165-36586269 GCF_015228065.2 Penaeus monodon
CACACACACTCTCATACTTTCTCTTACACACTCCTCACACTCTGTTATTTCGTTACCTATGTTTGCGTTTCCTTTTGGGATCCAATAATATTCATATCACACAC
>NC_051405.1:36586481-36586801 GCF_015228065.2 Penaeus monodon
CAATTGTAATTTTTCTTTTCAACAATATATCTTTTCCATCGTCCTTCTTTCGCTTAATTGTTTCATCTTTTGCCTATGCCCTTCCTTCACCACAGCGTTACGCAGGTAGAAGGAGGAACGAGACAGATTGAATTGCAAAGTTTAATTCAAGTTTCACACTTAGCCAGCATGAAAGCCTTATTTTTAGGCTTTCTCTCTGTGTATGATGATCATTTTGTTTGTGTTATTAAAAGTTTCCCCGTTGTTGATTTTTTTAGAAGTTTTGTTCATGTTTATTTGGATGGAGCGATGATGTGAGGAATTGGAATGAGGATGAACGC
>NC_051405.1:36586937-36587045 GCF_015228065.2 Penaeus monodon
CGTAGGAACGTAAAGGAAACAAACAAACATACAGATGAAGGAGAAGTGACCACACACAAAAAAAGGGATATATGAAAGGCGAAACAGAAATGAATGAGGCCGAATGTT
>NC_051405.1:36587148-36587386 GCF_015228065.2 Penaeus monodon
AGGAGCTACTGCCCACAAAGCTGTTGTCAAAGACGTAATTGATGGGAAGTGAATCGTGGGTTGGGTCACGTGGATTTGCTTTTAATTCCGCCGGACCTCGCGAGTTCAGGGGCTGGGGCGAGGAAAATAGGAGAGTACCGAATTGGGAGCAGAAGATGGGGGCGATAAGGAGGAAAAAATACGATAAAACGGTGATAATTACGACGGACAATGATAGCGTATTTTTAGTATCAGCAGC
>NC_051405.1:36587425-36587682 GCF_015228065.2 Penaeus monodon
AAATGAAAACCGAGAAATTTAAGAAGTAGAATGAGAAGGAAGGAAAAAGGGGTAGAAGAAAAAAAAAGGATAACTGAAATAGAGAGGTGGTCAAGAAACGGCAGTAAAAAGAAGACAAAGGAGAAAGGGGGAGAATCTGTCACAGAAGTTTAACAGAAGGAGGTAGAAGGTGGGTTATTGGAGAAGGGGGGAGGCAGGGGGGGGGGTGACACGTGAACTGGCTTGGTTTTCATCTTATCAGCGGTCAGGGTCCTCGT
>NC_051405.1:36587752-36588100 GCF_015228065.2 Penaeus monodon
CGTGGGGAATGGGTACGAATAGGAAATAAGAGGGATAAGACGGAAGACACTGGATAGGTGGACAAAGGAGAAAACGAAGGTGTGCATATACCGTGCCGAAAGAGGAGCATTATTAGGATTGGATCATTGCGATGTAGAAAAGGGAGATGTAAGGAAGGGAGAGCCCCAAAACAGTGATAATGGGAAATAATGATAATCCAGAAAAGTAATAAAAGAGAAAATAGTGATGATGATTTTAAGGCGGAAAAAAACCGCAGGAAAAAGCAGGGTACGGCGGATAGGACAGATTGACGGGATGTAAAACATAAGAATTGGGGACAAAGTAGTGAAAGATTTCGACAAGTTATC
>NC_051405.1:36589159-36589232 GCF_015228065.2 Penaeus monodon
TGACCAGTTGGAAGGTGACGTAGGCTTTGTGACAGCGCGTGATGGAGAGAAAAGAAAATGGTGCCGGCTAGTT
>NC_051405.1:36589314-36589490 GCF_015228065.2 Penaeus monodon
CATTATCCAGCTTTTCTTCGCTGGCAACATGTAAACACACATATTAGAATGATAAAATGATTGTGAATCGTATTTACTGGACGTTGATGCAGATAATAATAATAAAAAACGTCTTGGTTTAGGATATCAGATTTCTTAGCATCGTGAGTCTTCTTCGCAGTGATGTCTTACACGGA
>NC_051405.1:36591333-36591464 GCF_015228065.2 Penaeus monodon
AGACAAAGAAAACAACGAGAAGAACACAAACAAAAAACAACACAGATGGGCTTCACAACACTTACACGAACTGAAAACGCAAGCACACTGACTGCTACAAAGAAACTTATAGATGCAGTAAGACGCCAACG
>NC_051405.1:36591561-36591685 GCF_015228065.2 Penaeus monodon
CGATAGAGCAAGCGAAGCCAGAAAAGAGATAGAGAGACGGATGACCAGTTGGAAGGTGACGTAGGCTCTGTGACAGCGCGTGATGGAGGAGAGAAAAGAAAATGGTGCCGGCTAGTTGAGGGTG
>NC_051405.1:36591763-36591896 GCF_015228065.2 Penaeus monodon
CATTATCCAGCTTTTCTTCGCTGGCAACATGTAAACACACATATTAGAATGATAAAATGATTGTGAATCATATTTACTGGACGTTGATGCAGATAATAATAATAAAAAACGTCTTGGTTTAGGATATCAGATT
>NC_051405.1:36592318-36592657 GCF_015228065.2 Penaeus monodon
TTACTTTTTCTTTCAGGTTTTAATGATAGAATGAAATAGAATATTCTTTAAAAATTAATGTAATAACAATAGATGAAACGGAAAGGAAAATGACAAAAGCAGCAGCTCGCCAAGGATTTCATGCAAGAAGAAACATAAAGAGTTGAAGTCCAACTGTGTGAGTGAAAGATTATGTAAAAAAAAGTTGATGAAAAGATTGAAAAATGAAAATGGATAAGTATAGATTAAAATATAAAAAAAACGGGTGGAGGAATGTATAAGAATGTTTTACAAAGATTCTTTTGTGAAACGTGCGTGAAAATTGTTATTTGAGGATTTATGGCAATATATACGTTTTGG
>NC_051405.1:36592751-36592885 GCF_015228065.2 Penaeus monodon
TGGCAGCATCGAGTAGTTCAGCTGATGGAAAGGGACAGAATGAACACGGGGAGAGAAAGTGTTTGAAGGGATTTGGGCGCGCCGGAGATGCGAATTCGGAATAAGAAAGAGACTGACGATGGTTGTGAATAATG
>NC_051405.1:36593121-36593522 GCF_015228065.2 Penaeus monodon
GGGAACGAACTCCGTGGTGGCGGATGAGAGGTTGATGGCAGGTGACGTGCGATCGGAGGTGGCGGAAGGCGATGGTGTTCCGGCAGAAGATAGAAAAAGGAGAATGGAGAGAAGACAATAGTGAAAGGGAGGACGGAGGAGAGGGTAGAAGGAGGACGAAATTAAAGGAAGTTCATGGAAGTGCTATGTGTTAATGAATATGTAAAATTATAATAATACTTATATATGATGTCGATGGTAGTTACAAAAACGAGTAATACCGAACGGTTATATTTAGAAAATATGTATAAACAGCAAAGATAATTTTGCCCGAGGGAGAAAACAAAATTATTAAAGAATGAGTAGATGATAAAAAAGGAAAATTAGTAGGAGAAAGTAAATTATTAATCGATGACAGAGAC
>NC_051405.1:36593721-36593825 GCF_015228065.2 Penaeus monodon
AAGAGTAGAGATAGAGATAGATAGGGTGTAAAAAGCGTAAACCAGAAAAAGTAGAAAGTAGAACAGAAAATAATGAATCGTCAGTGAGAATGAAATTAAATCTT
>NC_051405.1:36593974-36594932 GCF_015228065.2 Penaeus monodon
CAATGGAGACGGCCGGAAACGAGGGCTGATGGTGTGCGAGCGAGGCCAAAGGGCAATAAATTCCTTTTTATGGCCAGAGGCTGTATTTCTGAAATAATAAGTTTAGTTACAGCAGAAGTAGATGTAGCAGAAATAACGTTAATCGTTTTAGTGACGACATTAATGACAATAATAATCGCATAAACTGCTTTAATTCTGATGACAAACACATAGCAGATATAGCAGGAAGTAGTCGCTGTGGTTATACATTATTATTGATAATGAAAGTGAAAATTATTCATAACCATCAACATATCTGATTGTTTATTTAACGAAAAAATAACATAGAGATGAATGTAGAATGAATGTAGTGGCGTTGAGATCGATTTTGTATCTTTTTCAAAATGGGCCTACTGATTTTAAGTACTACATTTTTGTGTGTCTAATCTAGAGTTTGAAAAACGAGACTTTTTTTGTGAAACAAATATGATGATTATTGTATAGATGTAATGATGCCGGAAAAAATAGAGAAAAACACTTATAGTAGAATAACTGTGAAACAAAGGTGAGGGGATTTAAGTCACACTAATGGACCAATTTTTGGATCAGAAAAGGTAATGGTTGTGAAAGATTGTTGAATCCGGATACGAGTTAGTGGAAATAACCGAAACATTTGAAAGCCGGTGGAGAGGAAGTTGAAGGCGTGGTAGGGGGGGGGGATTGGCCCAGCTGCCTTAATTATATCATAACTTAATTACCTGGAGGTGATTGATTACCTGCAGGGCTCGAGGTCGTGACCAGTCATTATCGTCGTGATTATAATCGTGTTAGAAAGCTCTTTGAGATTTTTATTAATTTAGATGGCATTCGATATGAATTTGCGGATAAGGTTAATGCACTTTAATGGTGGCTCGGGGAAGATGAAGGGAGGTTAGAGACTGCAATAACCTTACGGCTGTTTGCTCCTCATGTTCGGTCA
>NC_051405.1:36595173-36595252 GCF_015228065.2 Penaeus monodon
TTTACCTCTCCTACTCCTGTATCTTCTCCCTCCCATTCTCCTATGCCATCTGCCATCTCCCGTGCCATCCCTTTTTCCA
>NC_051405.1:36595468-36595676 GCF_015228065.2 Penaeus monodon
CCCCATAATACGCCATCCGTTAAGCGCGGCAGAGGAAGGCGACAGCGCTTGTAAACTTTTACCATGTATTTCCAAGGCGTCCGCTGTGCTCAGTACTGCGACAGGGTCTTTTACCTACAGTGGGTACTCGCTCGGCCGTTCTTGTACGTGTACGTTGGGTACAGATGGGAGGGGGGGGGGGGGAGTTGTTTACTTTGGTTATTTTCCA
>NC_051405.1:36596642-36596836 GCF_015228065.2 Penaeus monodon
CGTCGCCGCTAAATTCTCCGTATATTCTTTCGACTTTCTTTATCCCCCCGAGTCAGTCTCTCTCTTTCTCTCGCTCCGCCATTAACAACTTACTTATGGTCCCGCCGAGGTAAGTCATTAGGCCATTAACAGCGGAGCATTAGAGAAGAAATGGATTTATATTTAGAAACATACTCACTTCGAAGTCCAAATGG
>NC_051405.1:36597107-36597347 GCF_015228065.2 Penaeus monodon
AAGGAAAAAAAGAATGCGAGAGATAACAAAGAAGCAAAGACAATGATGTTTAATGATTGTCTTCGTTTTTGTTTGTTTGTTTTATTTACTTTATATTTTTGTCAGTGTTTTATTCCATAAGATTGTACAGTGTTTGTAGTTTGGTGTATGTGATAGCAGCGTGAATGTCTGAAATAGATATAGGAAAGAAAATAAGAAAATCTTGCAGATACACACAATAATTACGGCTATGAAAATATC
>NC_051405.1:36597585-36597897 GCF_015228065.2 Penaeus monodon
AAAATCTCTTGCCACAGCCCCGCTCAGGATACCGTATGGTAATACCACACATACGTTGCGAGGTTACCTTCTTTGGTATTCCTAGGCGGGCAGGTGCTATCTTACGAGACCTGGCTTCCGTGTCGCCCGGGAGCCAGTAAAGCTAGAGATATGGAGAGGATAAGATTACAGGGTATAACACGGGGCGGTAATGTAGGCCTGCCTTACTGCTGTTTCGGGCGACGGGGCGGGGGGGGTGGGGTGAGGAATAGGGTATTGGGGGAAGGGGTACAAGAGGGGTGGAAGTAGGATGTCATAGGTAAAGGGGACGAC
>NC_051405.1:36598826-36598941 GCF_015228065.2 Penaeus monodon
GCCGTGCAAGAGAGCAGAGCCTCGCAGAAGGAGTCGATGATGTATTCCGAGTGCTTTGTTGTTCCCCGAGAGCTGGCTGACGAAACGGGTTCTGATTTTGACGTTCTTATTCCCG
>NC_051405.1:36599104-36599701 GCF_015228065.2 Penaeus monodon
CACGCGTGTTTGCGTGCACCTTGCGTGTATACGTGCATGTTCGCGTGTATTTGCATTTCTCTCTCCAGACACACGCTTTCACTGTTTGTTGCTTTTCCTTCATGTGGCCAGCATGAAACACTCACATCACGACCTTATCACAGGAGCTCCAGGTTGATGGATGATGTGGTGTTAAAGTCAATCTTTTCTCGCTCTCAATCTTCAGGCTGACCCGTTTTCGGCGTCCCGAGATGACCTGTTTTCGATTTTCGCTGCCTGGAACTGATCCGGTTTTGGTTCTGGCGTCTCGAATTTACTTTCTTTTTCGTTATGTCGCTTTATCGAACATATTTTTTATTTTATTTCGGTGTCTCGTTCTTGTTGTTTTTGTTATTTACGGTGTTTAGAACTGACGTGTTTTCGATTCCGGCATCTCGAGCTGACTTGCTCTAGCCTTTGCTTTCTCGAACTGACCTGGTTTCTATTTTTGACGACTCCAATTTCGGTTCCTGGAACTGACTTGTTTTCGATTTCGGCTAGCATTGATTTTTTTTTTGTTTCTTTTTTCACTTCTCTGCGATTGACTAAAGGGTGTTGAAAGTGAACTTTTCGGCGCCA
>NC_051405.1:36599822-36599907 GCF_015228065.2 Penaeus monodon
CCAACGGTTCCAGTTTCCCTCTTATGTCCATTTTTCTCTTCTACTTAAGCGCCCTTCCCACTCCTGTCCTTTCTTTCATTTTTTC
>NC_051405.1:36599972-36600067 GCF_015228065.2 Penaeus monodon
GTTTTATTCCTATTAATCGTCATCTCTGTCCTTTTATTTTGTTTTCAATCCCGTCTCCGTCACCTTATTCCTCGGTTTCTCTACCATGTCCCCTT
>NC_051405.1:36600090-36600803 GCF_015228065.2 Penaeus monodon
CGTCTCTCTCTTTTCTCTCACCTGACCCAGTCCGACTCGGCGAATGCAATCAGTAGTAGTAAGCGTTAATCTCTTGAGGTCAAGGCCGATTAACCATTATTGTGGCCGGAAGGTAATAAAAAAGGGGAAAAAAAGAATAAAAAGAAAAAAGTGAGGAAAAAGAAAAGTCAAGCTCTCACATTTGTGTCATGTCGGCCTCATTAAGACGGTCGCCGTAAATAGTTAATGATTTAATTGCATACACAAACCATTATCGAGCTTTGAGCGTTTAGGCCGTATTAATTTTCCGTCCCTTTGCGGCCGGGCTGGGCATCGAAGGAAGGGGGAGGCGGGTCGGTAGAGGGGATGTGGGGAAGGGAGGGGCATGAGGGGAAGCGGGCAAGGGGGGGGGGATGTGGAGATGTGGGCAAGGGAGTGGCATTTGGGGATTTAGGGAAGGGAAGGGCATGTGGGGATGTGGGGAAGGGAGCGACATAAGGGGAAGTGGGGAAGGGAGGGACATGAAGGGAAGTGGGGAAAGCCAAAGGAAAGGGGAGGAGAGATGTGGGAAAGAGTGGAGGGAAATAGGAGGAGGAGGGGGTCTAGGGAAAGAGGAAAAGGGGGATTTGGTGTTGCGCTGTACAATTTTAAGTATTAAAGATTAGTTACCCTTTGCTATATCATATATTTTTTATATTTGCGGCTGTTTTTGGTCATCTCTTTGGCCTTTTTTT
>NC_051405.1:36601453-36601667 GCF_015228065.2 Penaeus monodon
GAATCTTTAGCCTTCCCTCTAAAGATTTAATTTTGGTATGAGGGATTATCCAGGCTATTAATGTGAATCAGATATAAATAAACCACTCTGTTTGATTACTTATCATTAAGATCCAAATAATGTTTATCTGGCTATTAATTCAGACCTTACAATGTCTTGTATGTGCGTGTTGCCTCACGAGAGTTTTGTGCAAGTATTGTTTTATATTAGATAG
>NC_051405.1:36601776-36601864 GCF_015228065.2 Penaeus monodon
TTGCATATTGAGAAAGATTAAGCGAGAAAGAGATTGGTGGAGACAATGAATGGAAGATTAAGAGAGAATGAGTGCGCGCGCGCGCGTT
>NC_051405.1:36602761-36603866 GCF_015228065.2 Penaeus monodon
GCGGGAGAGGCATACCAAGAGCGCGAGGGCGAGAGAGCCTGCAGATGCACCGCCCCGTCCTTGTGTCTGCCTCGGCCCAGTGTTGCGCTGACATACCAGGGCGGGCGGCCACGTGGCGGCGCGACACGACGTCGGTGTAAAAATGTCACAAAATCTTTATAAGGGAGCAAAATGTATACATATGTAGACAATCAACGATATGGCTTCAAAGGGAAAGAGCGAAAGGTCGGAGCCGAGGTCGCCATAAGGAGCGGCGGCCTGTAAGGGTGAATGTCACACTGCCTTGTTTCGGTACAGACGCCCTTGTGAGAGCGACAATTACCGAATTATCTTGCCCGCCGCCGAGAGACACTATCTCCTCGGGCCAGGATATAAATCGGGCTGAAATAGGTGTTGGTGCTGTCCATCGGGAGCTAAGGGTGTTTGGCGTAATGTAGTGAGCGAGCAGTGAACTTGCATTATCCCGAGGACTGGCATTACCATAAACCCCCCTTCTTTCCCTCTTCCTCTCTGACCCCCCCCCTCGTCCCCTCGTTTCTGCTCGTTCCGTATCTTCTTTCGCATCCCCTCTGCCTCTCTGCTTTTCTTTGTCTCTGTCTATTCACTGTTATTTTTTTCTGTTCAACTTTCTTAGTATCTGTCTTATTTTTCTCCCATTCCGCCATTCTCTTATGTTTCATATTTTCTTTCGTATCTTCGTCGCCTTTTTTTCTTCTTTCTTTATCTCTGTCTGTCTGCTGCATGTTTTATCAGTTTTCTTCGTAATAGCTGATCTTTGTTCGTATTAATTTTATTTTCATTCCACCCTTCTCCATGTTTTTGCGTTTCGTTTTTTTTCATACTAGGAGTCTTTCCTTCATTTCTTTATAATTTCGCATATTCATATAATACCATTGTGGGAAAAAACACAGGAAGACTTTTTTCCCGTTATTAGTTAGGACCTCTCTTTTCCTTTCGGGTCAGAGCAGTCCCTTCAGGCTAGTAACTTTTCTCCGGGTAAGTTACATCCCCTTTTACCCCCTTCTCCCCGCCCCTCCTGTGTTAATGATATGCCCCTGGGGGTGACCCGAACTTTTTTCCTTCCTGCCCAGTGCCTCTTCACGCC
>NC_051405.1:36604229-36604356 GCF_015228065.2 Penaeus monodon
TAGGTCCACTGTCCCAGGTGTTTACAAGAACAAGCGTTCAAAACACCGGCCACCTTTTTGTATGTATGTGTGACTGAGTATGCGTGTCGGTGTGCAAAGAGATTAATCATGTGATTGTCAGTGTACA
>NC_051405.1:36604419-36604825 GCF_015228065.2 Penaeus monodon
TTCCATCTGTGTAAACTTGTTCGTGTGTTTATACATACGGTGTGTGGCGCAGGACACTCGCTCAGGTGTGCTATAATGGCGGTCACGCAGGATAGAGAATAATGCAGCTCGGCCATAAGGACGCTCTCGGACCACAAAAAAGCACATGAACGCGTTTTTGATTATTTATTTATCCACTTTATTCTCATTTTAGTTGGACCGGATGTGGATCAAGCGACGGAGTTCTAGAAAATGCCTGACATGAAGCCGCGCCGTAGTCATAAGGGACTAAGTGCAACTGGAATTATTTATAAACTCATGACTGGATTTTGCCCTCGCCTAACTGGTCGCGGCGGAGGATGCGCGCTAAAAAAGGAGGCAAAAAAGGGAGGAGGAATGGCGTTTCGCCCGATGGCCAATTTCGGAA
>NC_051405.1:36606772-36607914 GCF_015228065.2 Penaeus monodon
GGTTTTTTGGTATTACATGTTAACACATTTTAACATTAGAAAAATAGTCATTTCTTGTTTTTCATCTTAATCTACGGACCTGAGGTACCAGATTTCAGTACATGTTTAGAATAACAAAATATCGTCATATATTGTTCATATTCATTATAGTAATCATGAAAACATTTATGATCAGAAATGTACCCACACTATATATTCATTGAATTATAAAGCTAAATCACCGAAACAAAGTTGTACGGAGACAAGTATTAGAAAGAAGTGTATGGTAATCCAGGACATGTTCAAGCCAGTGACATTCTCCAAACGTAATTTGATCATACATTATATAGTGATGGGCTGGAGGCATACTGATGAACATATGCCTTTTATAGAATAGAAAGGTGGAATATGTTTATATAGACCAATGACAAAATATTGTGAGAATGAACGGAATATTGATTAGAAAGCGTTCTTGCCAGTCTGCTTTTTCGAATTTTATAATGGTATTCTCGAAATATGTCCAGCTGCTAAAACCGCATTCTGTTCAATTCAACAAGTTTACAAGTGAACTTTAGCGCATCATATCACAGTCTTGCACAGAACCACGAAGAAAGACGGGCAAAGCGTTATCTTTTCCTGTTACGTGATGTCATGGAAACATTACCATCTTTGTGCCATTCCATATGTTCAACAGCATTCCTCTGGCATTGATAGCCACCTTGTAACCAACTACTATACCCCAGTCGTTACTTCTTGGCGATCCTCGTTGGATCATTTTTTACAGTTATCCTTTGGAAATGATGTGTTACCAAAACGTTTTTTTTTTTTAATAAGTTATTCATTATGAAAAAATCAGATGTTCATCAGATGTTACATACTATATTATATTATATATTAGAAAGTGCATCATGCGATATTATATGAATTTTCCAGTATGTCACAACATAATTTTCTATATATTTTGTAATTCGTAAAATGATTATACCCAACGCAACCCCATACTCGTCCTCACATCAAGCTCTCGACGCCAAGGTTTGTCTAGGGGTTTAGTAACGCTGGCGATTAAGACGCAGAGAGACGGACCGCGAACGAGTGGCACGCGAGAAAAACATTACGTGTGATGGAGGTCGAAATTCCGAATAGCTCCAAATATATCCAAGGGG
>NC_051405.1:36607975-36608207 GCF_015228065.2 Penaeus monodon
TTTTCTTTCTGGCTTTTACCGGTGCCGCTGTTTGTTCTGAGTGATGGTGTGGCATATGGTAATTTGGTGTAATAATGAAAACGGTAGAAATTATGCTACTAATTATATGGTAACGAGAACGATGGTGGTGTATATTATTTTACATATATACATATTACATATTATTTTTATGCATCATGTGGTTTCAAGTTGCAAGTAATAGATGTAATTCTGAACATATTTGATTGTTCGC
>NC_051405.1:36608782-36608854 GCF_015228065.2 Penaeus monodon
CGGGGGTCTTCGTTAAATACAGAGAAACCGAAACGCAGCAGATGATTGAAAAAGGAAATATCCCCTGAAAAG
>NC_051405.1:36608894-36608986 GCF_015228065.2 Penaeus monodon
AGCGCTTCTTTAAGGCAACAAAAGCATTGTATGTGGGGTACAAGTTGAGCTTAAAAGCTTTTCATGGAGACTGATTAATGTGGATTGGTTTG
>NC_051405.1:36609489-36609948 GCF_015228065.2 Penaeus monodon
AGTGAAGGCAAATGCTTATACATAAAAGGCTGTCTGTGCATGAAATGTTAATGCCTAAACAGACAGATTTCGTTTTTTATGTATGGAGAGTGGACACGAGTGAGAAAAGCACATGCTCAGTTTCCGGCAGCAGCGAAAGACTCACGGGCGCTGAGCGAAGGGTTTTGAAAGCCTTTATATTTGAGATTATTTCCGTGAAGAATACAATGCAACGAACGAAATATCGAAATCGGATAGCAATATGGAATGATTTCCTCGAACTCGGAGCCGTTCGAGGTTTGTCGTTCAGCTATAAATGGTGAAAGAAATGTGTCGTTTGTCTTTCCACAGATACGCAAATTGAGATTAGGTGTCCGATCGAATGCATTTGAAATGGATAGCTTGGAATACAGAGCGTTTTTGGTTTTAATTATTAGCGTTAAGGGTTCTAGGATTTCGGGAAAATTTCAGTGTTTAGAA
>NC_051405.1:36610053-36610329 GCF_015228065.2 Penaeus monodon
CCCAATTAAGCGTTTGCAAATGGCACGCGAAGAACGTGGTGGCATGCAGTTCCCGTCGAGGTTACTTAGGGAAATACAGGCAGACGGTCCTACCTTTGAGTTGCTTCGTAAAAGAAATTAAAACTCGAATTTGACTTAGATTTTCACTCTTAGAGTCTCCGCAAACAACCCGGTTCTGTGCACGAAATCCACGTTAGAAAGTGATGGGCGTGTATATAATCTCTCTTATTGCCGAGTTATCGCTTGATTTTATGGATTCATGATTTGGCTTTTTTC
>NC_051405.1:36610361-36610654 GCF_015228065.2 Penaeus monodon
GGGGGGTGAATTCGCACGTATACAATTATTTCCGTTCGCGTTTGCTTTTCAAAAGCAATTTCGAACTAAATTGGGTCGTTTCATTGTAGGTGAACTCTAATGAAAAAGGGATATTTTACGATGTATCAGATTGTAATTGGAAGGATAGATATTTTCCCCATGTTAGAGACAGTTAACTAAATTCAGTCCGGCTAATTGTTAGAAAATTTGAATTCTTTCACATCATTCTTGTAACTGTTAAAAGAGTATTAGGCATTTTGGGTTGTATGAAATATTATGCAGGCACGCGCAGG
>NC_051405.1:36610799-36611085 GCF_015228065.2 Penaeus monodon
AGTCACGCACAAACAGGAACTTTTTTATCGCATCTCTGCCATCAGCGCCTCTCTCTGTCGCCTGAGGGAATAATTGCAGGGCCAATCCTGGTGCTGCAGAATTTAATTTACTAGATTTTTATGTTAGCTGAACCTTGATAGAGATAGAGTCAATTAATTAGTCGGGTAAATTTCTCTTCTGGAACCTCTGATATATATTTTTTATGAGGTTATTGAATGTGTTATGGCGACTGGAGCATTTTTGATGATTTCTCTTAGGTCATGTTCCTAGCATCATTAGCTATTG
>NC_051405.1:36611291-36611702 GCF_015228065.2 Penaeus monodon
CTTATTAGGAGTAGGGACAGGGGTGGAGGCAAGAATGGAAGCGGGAGGAAAACCAGGAGTAAGAACAAGAATGGAAACATACTTGAAAGCAAAGATAAAAGTAAGAATGAAAGCAGGAGTGGAGGCAAGGGTGAAAGCAGGAACAGGAGCAGGAGAGGAAGCAAGGGTGAAAGCAGGAGCAGGAGCAGGAGAGGAAGCAAGGGTGAAAGCAGGAGCAGGAGCAGGAGTGGAGGCAGGGAGGGAAGCAAGGGTGAAAAGCAAGATCCGGGTGTTGCCTCACGTCTGGTCGGCGCAGCTCTCGCCTGAGTGGGATATTTACCTGAGGTAATTAAGATGCTTCACCTGGTCATGGGGGAGTTTTCTTGGGAATGTTGCTCCGACATGCTCCGGGGTCAAGGAGAAAGGATGGGG
>NC_051405.1:36612220-36612817 GCF_015228065.2 Penaeus monodon
TAAATCAAGGAACAAGTAAAAAGGGTCTAGAAAGTTAAGTTAATGCCATTATTCGGTAGTTGATTGGCTCTTTCTATCATGCATAAACGAGTGGGTTAAGGCGCCGGCGTGGGCGGAGGGGCGTGCATGAAAGCTTGCACCTCACACCATACATGATCAATGTGGCCCTGTGGTCATGCGAACTCCGCGAACGCTATAAGTTTCATGACGGTGCCACCTCGGCGCTGCCTTCGAGCATTCCTTGGCACACATATACTGTACTGTACCCAGCCATCAGCGCGGCGCACCTGAATACCAATGCTCTCTCCATTACCAACGCGCCCGCCACCAGCGTTCATAGAAACAGCACTTCGGCAACACGGCAACACCAATCAGCGGCAATATTGTGTCATTCTTATGTGTCCCCTTTTTTTCTTATTTTCGACGCTTGATTTCTGAGTCCGAGGCGCGATTTGTTTGGGATGTGAATGGCTCCGTTTGTTTATTTGTTGACCCTATCAGCCTCGATGGTAATTTCGATTTTTTTTTTTATTGCATGATTGGTGTATGTAGGGTTACGCGCCGTTTGTTTGTGGCATTTGATTGCTTTCTTTGCTT
>NC_051405.1:36612981-36613312 GCF_015228065.2 Penaeus monodon
TAATGTGTGTGTGTTTATGTGTGAGTTTTGATACTCGACGTGTATTCGCATTCTTTATGTGTCTTATAATTTTATCTTTTCATCAACTCTAACTTCCTGTGCATTCCTTCCGGGCGTTGTGCGTGTTTATTCAGAAAGTCGCAGTTGCTTTCCTGTACCCTGGCAATGGAATCCCTCCCGCGACACGTGGCCATTCGCCTCACCATATTATGGCAAATACCCTCCAGCCTGTTCCTGTGCTTTACTGTGTCATGACACATGGTCCCTTTTTCCCATCTTGCCTGGGCAGGTGGGTGCCCCTGTCTTCCTGTACCCTGCCAATTGGAGTTTG
>NC_051405.1:36613332-36613806 GCF_015228065.2 Penaeus monodon
TCCTTGCCAGATGGGACCCTGACCTTTTGCACCCAGAAGGATCTTTACCAGATGCGTCTCCCCGTCTTTCTGTACCCTGCCACATGAGGTCTCCCTTGCTTTCTCCTCCTTGGTCTCTTATACCTGTCAGATGGTTTTCATATATTTCCTCCATGCCAGATGGGGCTCCATGCATTCCTTTTCCCTGCCAGATGGTTTTCGAGTCTTCCTTTCCTGCCAGATGGGTTTTTCTGCTCTCCCTTTCCCTTGCTAGATGAGTCTGCATGTCTCCCTTCCATCCAAACTGGTCCCCCTGTCTTGTACCCTGCCAGATGGTCTCCTTGTCGTCCTTACCTTGGCAGATGGCCTCCTGCCCTGCCCGTGCCGGAGACCATGCTCCCAGGCGGCCACTCAGGACACGTGTTGTCGTTATGTGCAGTTACCCGCATACTGGACGCGGCCAGCTGTCAAGAGAGACCACCTGTGCATGAGGTT
>NC_051405.1:36614522-36614681 GCF_015228065.2 Penaeus monodon
ACCTCCTCCCCCAGAAAGCCACGGGAAAGAGAGATAGAAAAGATGTACATCCTTCTGCATATTCTGAACCCTCGTTTTGACGTGCTTGGTAATTAAGGCCGAGTCAAAGTTGCTTTACACGCATTCGGACGAGGTTTTGCTGGTGGTGATGGTGCCACA
>NC_051405.1:36614728-36615349 GCF_015228065.2 Penaeus monodon
TTAAAGGGGGGAGGGAGTATGTTCCCTTGCCCTCAAGATGGCCGCGGCAATTTTGAGTAAGTGTTGACATATTAAATTTCATGAGTGTTGGGCCGGGCGGCGCTCCATACTAAGAGGGCGAGAGGGCGCGAAGCCGGTGGGGAGATGGGGAGGGGGATGCTGCCCTTACCATCCATAAGTCACGAGGGCTCGGCCGCGACTTCGCATCAAGGAGGGCATGCAAATAAGGGCGACTGCCACGAGATGTTGGCGCGGGAGCGTCGACCTTGCGGCCTCGTGCGACAGGGCAACATCATAATCCCGAATATAATCCGTCAGTGCACTCCCCAAATGAGGTGTAGGACACACGCGCTCACATGGTCGGAAATTCATGCTTCATTGATACGACATTGGGCCTTGCTGCGGCCCCCCCTCGGGTGAGACTTTATGCCCCCATACAGCCATCATTTATAGGGACGGCCAAAAAGCTTGCCACTTCTTAAAAGGCCAAGTGAATATGAGATTTTTCTCAAGCCGCGACGACATTTGTCCGCGATGGCACTTGGCTTATTGTTGTGGCCCGTGTCTTTGCTTTGTTTGCTTGTGTTTGTTCCTCGGCTCCTTGGTTCCTTGGTTCTGCGC
>NC_051405.1:36616240-36617192 GCF_015228065.2 Penaeus monodon
TTTGTTGACTGACCAAAGAACTAATAACAAGTCTTTGACTTATCTAATCACATAAGAACCCCACTTTTCATTTAACCCGACTTATTTTCAGTTGAGCTATGTCATCTTTTCAAGAAATAGATTGAGCATGAACATTTAATATATACTTATTACATGCTGTATAGTACAGGCGTCCGGGACGAAATAAAGATCTTTTGTAAAAGTGTAACGCTTCCAAACTAATCTCTGGGTCAAGTCCAGACCTTCTACGTCCAGTAGCTCTGCTTGTTCCGTCAAAAGTCGCCACGTTAACCATTTTCCAGAACTCAGAAGTAGTTTTGTCTGATTACTAAGTCTGTTTATAGAAGGCTTGACTGAGGGAGCTATTTTTCCTATTCGTTGATATTTGCATTGGTCTCTTTCCATAGACATTTGCCTGTCTCGGCGTTCACCAGCAAACTACTCTGTTCATCAGCGTACAGATTTCAGCTGATCTTCCACCTCCAGCTTCCCCGGCTCCGCTCAGCGCCTCGCCCGCTGCCCAGCATCCACAGCAGCGATGCAACGCCCCGCGGCTGACAGGCGGCGATCCAAGAGGACGGCCGCTGTCTGACAGTCCCGGAGCAGCATCTCGCAGACTCAGATGTGCGGCATCTAATTTCCTCGGGAGAACATGTGTAAATGTTACAGAGTGATTCATCTCAGTCAGCAGCATCCAACGTCCGTGTCTGCGCCGTCGCTCGAGGACAACCCCCCTCCCCCCCGTGGGTGAGGGTCTCTCTCTCTCTCGCCCTGAAGGATAGCATGATGGATTGGATAGACGGGTAGAAAGGGATGAAGTATCTAGTGGGTTGATTGGCGAGGAAGTAGATAGATGTATATATACTTTATTCTTTTGTCTGAATTTGTTTGCGGTTGTGCCTTGCTATTTATTTGCACAGACGATTTCCAGAATCTTATCTCTGGGTTCCTT
>NC_051405.1:36617237-36617959 GCF_015228065.2 Penaeus monodon
ATGGCAATGTGATTGTTGCAAGCAATGCATATGAAGAAATCATTTTCATGTGGTGCATAGAGATATTTATAATGTTATGTATTTATGGTTATTCTGGTATGGACGCATACGTGTAATATACAGTATGCACAACTATTCATGTTATAAATGGTGTTATAACGGGCACGTAACAAATGGCTACAAAAGCTGTTCTTCATGTCGCAGCACTCATATCTGATATTGCCTCCAAAGCTTAGAAACACGTTCGCCGCAAGCAGAAGGCGCTACGAATAGATTTATCTGAAAGGACGACGCTTTGTTGAGATAAATGTTCTTCAGATAGCAACGGCGAGCGCCTTGCTCAAGACATAAGGTTGTAAAATGTGTTCCAATCTCTGTGCGGCGTTGAGGGAGGTGGGTAGGGGGGGGCGGCTGTAGACTTTGGACGAAGAAGATGCAATTCCTCTGCTTCAAAGATTAAGTAAAATAATGCCAAGCTTAATCAAACATTATATGTTCCGACTGACGCGGACACGAAAACTGCGCACGTCGACGCAGTACTTTTTCAGCTGATCTTGACGAAACATAGAACAACGAGGGCATTCTACATAAAATGTTCTCATTATATTCCACCCACTATTTGTAAGGAGTGTTTTGCAACGGAATGTCCGTCCGTGTCTGAATTTACTGCTTTTAGAAGATGCCTTCTTTATTCTACGGTTGCGATTTCATTGAATTGATGG
>NC_051405.1:36618371-36618714 GCF_015228065.2 Penaeus monodon
GGGGATATACTGCACACTTTGATCCGAAGCCTAAATCACATTTGTCTCAATAGTCAGAAATGCCTTGCTCTATATACTTCCATTGTACCAGCGGATAGAAAGAAGAAAATACAACATTATATGTAGCCTCCATTACCACGGGGAAGAGTCACTTATACTTACACCAAGCACCTTTTTTCTTTCATTGTTTTCTGTTTCAGGTTTCCGTTTACAAGTTCTTTTTTCCCTTCCCCCGTGTTTGAAGAAAAATTAACAGTAACTTTCGAGCGTGCGTACCTTTCAAAGGATTGCATATTGATTTGTCTCCTTCCACTATTCTTTTGCAAATTGGCAAGTCTGACTG
>NC_051405.1:36618943-36620372 GCF_015228065.2 Penaeus monodon
CATCTCTTCTCACTCCATCACTGTGACCACGCACTTGACCCTATCCCATAAGCTCATCTACATTAAGTCACATGGCTGTAATTCGTTCCATGGCGCGCTCGAAGCTCACCTCAACTTATCCCATTTCAAGCTGACCTACCCTGAGTATCCACCAAGGTCACTAGACCAAACGCACCTCGTCTTTGCCCATCCCAATCTCACCTCACCTTAACCCGTACCAAGCACATTCTGGTCCCCCCTGAGCTCACCTATACCTTAGCTCGTACTAGTCTCACCCTACCACGGCTCGTCCTAAGTTCACGTGACCTTGGCCCGCCCCTCTCACCTGACCTTGGCCCCCCTCTCTTACCTGACCTTGGCCCGCCTCTCTTACCTGAAGCTAACTCCACTCGAGAGCTCACCACTGGCGAGGCTTTAAGTGCCAATCGACGACGCGGCCCTTCCGCTGAGGAGCTGGCCGGCGGCGGGGAAAAGGAGCTCGACAAAGACTCCCCAGTACTCAGGGAGCTGGCGTATTGTGAAGCAACAAGAGCCAGTTTTGTTGCAGAATGATAAAAAGTTTTCTTTTTTTCACTGGGTTACAGTGATTGCCTATGTTTATTTTTTATATTTTGTGGGCATATGGTGCAATTTTCTTTTCTCATTTTCTACGCTTTGTTTAGACTTGAATGTAATGCGATTCTCAGGGAAAAGTCTGTAGTATTAAATGCAATGGGTGATTGATAGACTGTTGCCTATGTTAGTTCTCAAAACTTTTTATAAATGTTGAGTGGATAAAGGAAATATATCGACTTAATGCCAAGACGATTAAAAAATTAAACAGCTATGATATAATGAAAATAATGTTTATAACTCTGGTAAATGTACCATCGCCTATTACATGTAACTGTTTTGTCGATATGTCCATATATCACTCGGCAGTTACGCGCTGTTGGTGTTGCGAATTCAAGGAAAGATAGGAACAGGAAGTCGGTAATGATGGACGGCGTGTCCTCTTTTGTGAATTTCACACCCTTGAAGAATACATAATTTGTTCGAATTAGCACGCTTGTACGATGGCCATCCAGATAGATTAGAAGCATAACGGCATCTTTGTATGTACATGTACCTGCGATGACGGTGAGAACGTTGGCATTTCGTATCCACGAGGTTCTAAGATGAGAACAGTGTTAGTAAATGTCAGTAGGTCTGGTTTTCGCCAGAAGACGGCATCCACTAATCCGAACTCCCGGCCAATGAGTCCCTGCCATGCCTGAGCGCGCGTGACGGCGAGAGACGCATCCGCACTCTGACAACATTAATTATACTTCTTCTGCATTCCTGCCTCGGGCGTCTTAAGGCAGGGCTTTATGGCACGAGTTATACCCGGCCTATTGTAACCTCACTCGACCTCCCACGGGGTTGAGGGAAGGGGAACGTTTACCGGAAG
>NC_051405.1:36620709-36620937 GCF_015228065.2 Penaeus monodon
TTTCTTTGCCGAATTGCAGCAAAATTCTGTTGACCATGATAAAGGCCGCAGCTCAGTAATTAATAGGTAAGAGTAGTGTATGGCGAACGGTTCCCATACACACAGGCGCGCACACAGTTTAAATCGACTTGATTTTGAGAGAGATAGAGGCATAGCTGATCATTCTTATGAATTATTCAAGTGCTATAATAGTGAGGGAAGTCTGATCGTTATCTTAGAACTTCAACG
>NC_051405.1:36621071-36621503 GCF_015228065.2 Penaeus monodon
GGTTTGTACAGCGGCCACAGCCCATGAATAAGGCGGCAAATGAAACGAAGAGGGTGAAAATGATGTACAAGAATAGAGTAGTAGAAAATATACAAGGGGACTTTTTTTACGATTCGGCCATTCTTCTACAGAAAGAAAGGGAGGAATAATCAAGGATGGGAGAAAGTGGCTGAAATTTATCGGTATCACAGGTCGCCCGACATGTGCTGAAAGCCGGTAACGTTAAAGTTTAATCTGACGCGAAAAGTTGGGATAAATTTTGTGATATCAAGGTACCCTCACCTCTGGCTAGCGGTCGATTTTTGCTCCAAATTCTATTGGAATGCCTCCCCCCCCCTGCACAACTTGTTCCCATCTTCCTTTTTTCTACGGAGAGTTAGATGGATGTCTATGTTCTCATGACTTTTTTCCTTTTCTTTTCTTGACAATTTG
>NC_051405.1:36621746-36622382 GCF_015228065.2 Penaeus monodon
GTAGAGGGGGAGAGGGAAGCTCTCCCCACCCCCCTGTCTTCCCTGCCCGCGTTTGTGGTCATTTAATGTTGAGATCAACTTCCTCGGATTGATTTGTGTCTCAAGGGATCACATTACCAGCTCATGTCTCAGCATGGTTTGTGAGTCGGTCTGTCTTATGGAATTTTTTTGCATCACTTTTTATTATTCTTATAGATGACATGTAAGCCAGATATTTATCATGCATTTCATTCTAATTCCCCAAGGGAGGCTTGTAAAGCAGGAATTACCTGTCATCCCTATGTTTTTTCCCCTCCTTTTTTTCTTTCGGTTAACCTGCATGACGTTGAGGCGTTGTAATTAATGAAGGAAGCTATGTTATCGCGTCCTTCTTTACAGGATAAGAAAATAATGACGTGAAAAATTGACCTCGTAATTTCTGCCCCTCTAGAAGACCCCTGTAACCTTTTCTACTGCCCCTCCACCTCTTCCCCCTTCCCCTCTGCACTATGGCCACCCCTCCGTTCTATATCGACGCCCCCCCCCCCCTTCTTCCCCCTGAACCCGAGGTAGATCGTGGGCACAAAACGTGTGTTCAGTGGACTCGAGTGAGTTAAAAAAGAGAGAGAAAAAAACGTGTCTTGTTCTTTTCCTTTG
>NC_051405.1:36622843-36623046 GCF_015228065.2 Penaeus monodon
ACAGGGGAAGATCTCGGTGTCATTAAAGGGCAGGAATCGCGGCCGCCCATCACGCGAATGGCATCTTGGAGATTTACTTTATCCAGAGGGAGATGAAGAAGTATTGGGGGTTAGGGAGAGAGAGGGAGAAGATACAACGATAATGGGAGAGGAAGAAATATTGAGGAAATAGGGCAAGCAGAAACACAGAGAGACGGATGTAT
>NC_051405.1:36624874-36625363 GCF_015228065.2 Penaeus monodon
GATGGAAATGAATATTCCCTTTAAAACGAAGGGAAAACCTTAATTACTTGTGTATTTGCACATCTTTTCCTCTTTCTTCCCTTTCTTTTTTCCCTATCTCTTCCCTCCTCTCCCTCTCCATAACACTTTTTTTTCCTTTTTTTCCTCCCCGCATGCTTCCCATCAAGAGGCTAAGCTAAAATTATGGCGCTGAATCACTGTACAGTATATTTACCGTAAACTTGTTATGTACTTAAAAAGCTATTTCAATTACTATTTCAACTTCCCCTTCACTTACCCTGCCATTCCCCTCCACTTGTCCCTCCCCTTTACCAGGTGACACATCCCTCTATCTCTCCCTCCCCTTCTCTCTTCGCGCTTCATCACCCTTCCCAATAGATACATTTTTTTCTATGCTTTTTCCCTCTCTTCCTCTCGGATCCGCCCCCCCCAATTATCCTCCTCGGATCCACCTCTCCCTGTGTACATCCCCCATTATGCTCCCCACTC
>NC_051405.1:36625410-36625996 GCF_015228065.2 Penaeus monodon
TCACTGGATATACTTGGCAGGAAGTATGCGCGTTGTAGATCCCGGGTTTTTATGACGTTTGAGCGTTATATTCGCCGAGGTTATGGTCGGGTATCAATCAGAGTGAGTGAATGGGGGAGGGAACAGGTAGAAAAGTAAGGGAAGGGAGAGTGCAAGGGAGACGCGAGGAAGGCAGGGGATAAGGGAAAACTGGATGATGATAGGGGTTGGGAAGGGATGAAAGAGAGAGGAGGGAAGGGTTGGAAGGGGTTTTAATTATGGGTAAGGAGGAGCGTGCATGGAATTAAGGGTAGAAGTAGGATTAGAAGTAAAGGTACAAATGTGAAGCGGGAACAGGTGAGGGATTGGGGGAGGAAGAGGCTAGAGGAAGGAAAGAGAATCGATTAGAAATAAAGGATAACAAATAAGGTAATAAAAGACGGATGAGTGGAAGGTAATGCATTCAAAAATAATTATTACCAAGCACATAAGTCATAGATCGTATGTGATCAATATTGATTTTTTTTACCTTTGCATTCACGCAAATGAGCTATTGATCCACACCCATTACACGCAAAATAGTTCTTTCATTTTCATTTTTTCTCAG
>NC_051405.1:36626036-36626124 GCF_015228065.2 Penaeus monodon
GGAAGCGTTTCCTGTAATCAGTATGGAGACGTTTCCAGTGTTTTGACGGAGAAATTATGGGGTGTTTTGCCCGTATCATTTCCTGCGG
>NC_051405.1:36626362-36626800 GCF_015228065.2 Penaeus monodon
CCTTTGCGCCTGTCGGTCATTTTTAGGGAGTATTTTCTTTTATTGGCATCTATGCTAACCATGAAGAGGGGTTGATGAGCCTTATAATCGTGGTGTTGATACAGTTTTAGTAAATTTTCATTTGTTTTTGCCGTCATTATCGTAAACATTATGTTGAGTATTTATACTGTTTGCAGAATTATTATAATCACCATTTGTGTCTCTTTTGTGCTCTCCATAACCTATAGCTTATGGAGAGAACATCCTTGAGATGTATTGTATCTTACTGAGTACTAAAGGCTTAAAGAGATGCTCTGTTCTATGTATTTTCATTTTTTATCATATTCAATGTGCAGAGTCTGTTATTTTGGACCATAATAGTACAGCAGTAATATAAAAGGCACCTTTTACCAGTGCCCTATCATCACCCCAAATACCTGCCATTATAATGTAGCTTCT
>NC_051405.1:36627032-36627151 GCF_015228065.2 Penaeus monodon
GTCTCGCTTGACCACCTACCCTAACTTCTGTTTTCCCCGCCTCGCCAGGGCAATCCCACCAGGGTGGCTAAGTTGTTATCATATTATACCTTAAGGGTAATCAGGGGGTAGAACGCACA
>NC_051405.1:36627181-36627430 GCF_015228065.2 Penaeus monodon
TTCGCAGGGAGCTCAAAGATAAGATTTTAGGTGTCCTTGTGGAGGGATGGTGGATGGAAGGGGCGGGAGTGGGGGGGGGGGGTCAGGAGAGGCTAAGGTCACGAGGTTTGCTGTTGTTGTTATTGTAATTGTTTTTTCATCTATTGCTTTAAGCTTCTTCGCCTTCTTTTCCTTTCATTTTTTTCTCTCCTTTGGTGCGTGTGCGTGCGTGGAGGGTCGCTGTCCAAACCCTTTTTTGTTCGTTCTGCT
>NC_051405.1:36627468-36627581 GCF_015228065.2 Penaeus monodon
TGAGGCCAAGAGATCATGATCCAAAAACGTCGCTGTGGATTCGCGACGCCTCGATGGGCTCCGAGCGGTGGCAATTTGTGGCTTAAGGAAACGGTTTGCCATTTTGGAAGACT
>NC_051405.1:36627846-36628001 GCF_015228065.2 Penaeus monodon
TCTATCGCCAATCCTTTTTTTTATTCTCTCTTCTCCATGACGTTTTTTTGCCTTATCGTCTAGTGTGTTTTAAAAATTGCAGGAGATGGAGGAAGGGACACAAAGATCTCATAATGATATTGCAGCTGTTGTCTTCTTTACATGATTATAAGATT
>NC_051405.1:36628302-36628974 GCF_015228065.2 Penaeus monodon
CACTATTACTCTATCGGCTCCTTCCCTTTTTCGTTGCTTTCATCTCTCCATAACATTTCTATCGCCGTATATCTTCAGAATTAACATGACATTAATTATTTTATAAAAGTGTAGGAATTACAATACCAATGATAAAGCTTATTTCATTTCTGACAATGGAAAGCGGTTCAACGTGATCATATTTGTAATGATATTAATTATAAAGATAATTCAAATTATAGTACGACCCAGCGGAAGTAATGACAGCAGTGGAAATGATGATGTCATTGATGGAAGACTTTGTGGCTCTGATGAACGCATATGAGCCCCATTAACGTCACTCATTAAAACTAATGGGAAAAATGGCTAGCTAATATTATTACATAGAAGACCCCCTAATCGCGCTCTTCTATGATTGATAACTAGTCCATCAAAGGCTAGAGTGTCTTTATCCACATCAGCCTGATTTTCTTTACAGATTTTCATTTAAAAAAGCGAAATCCAGATTTAAGGAAAAATGTGGATTAAAAGATAATAATAATGAGATTTACTTACGGGGTGACGTGTGAATTTTGTGTTTTTTATCTTTGCATCGAAATGCCATGCATATCTTGACATGAGAATTATTTTTTTCCCCTCTTTTATTCGTTAGTGATTTCCATTTTTGATGCTGAATGCCCGGATCCCCCCCCC
>NC_051405.1:36629054-36629323 GCF_015228065.2 Penaeus monodon
GTTTCTGAAAGCGATTGAATCCCAATTGAATACTTCTCTCGTAATGCCCTGCGTTTACAGGATTTTCTTCAACTTGAAAAAAAAAAAGAATTAAAAACATGAACGCTTGAATTAAACGGGGGATTTCACGCCCATTTGCTGCCGCCGTTCGTGCTGTGTTGCCGTTCTCTTCGCTTTTTCTGACTCGTCACGGGCGTTCGGGGAAGGTGATGGGCGTGGAAGCCTTTATCTCGGCCTTACAGGAGTTCCTGGACTTGGGGATATTTATA
>NC_051405.1:36630233-36630556 GCF_015228065.2 Penaeus monodon
TGGGGTAGGGTAGTGGGTGATTATGAAACATGCCCTAGGGAACCCTCAAGAACAGAGAACTCCGATCAGATGGACAAAAATAGATACGCGTCACACTCACACTTCCACACAGACATACATCTGGCTTATACAAATGCGGGGGTTTCATGACTCCGTGCGGGTGAGGCCAATTTCAGCCTTTTTTAGACCCATTTCTGTAAACGGTAATTCTGTATTTTTGCCCTATGTCTTTTCACCTTTTTTGCGCTGTCGCTGGATGATGAATTTTTTTTGACGATCTTTTTGTAAAGCCATTGGGGTGTAAACTGTGGGGTTTTTGTGGT
>NC_051405.1:36630887-36631117 GCF_015228065.2 Penaeus monodon
TTTTTCTTCGTTTAAAACTTTTTGAACTTCCTTTTTCCTGAAAAAATTACCTTCCGTGCCCCTTTTCTTTTTCAATCCAAAGTGTAAGTTTTTTTTCTGATCTATTTGTAAACTAAAAATAGAAACTCTTATGGTCTTTTTTAAAAATTTTCCAGTTTGTCTTTTTTTTTGTGGGGCCATCCCGAGTTCTTTAGAGTAAAGGTTTAGGTTTGGTATTGTTGGTTTTTTGT
>NC_051405.1:36631176-36631252 GCF_015228065.2 Penaeus monodon
CCCGCGTCTGCTCTGTTTTTTCTGTATTATCGTCATTGAAATGTTTTTTTTTTATGAGCATTCTTCGGACTTAGTT
>NC_051405.1:36631474-36631968 GCF_015228065.2 Penaeus monodon
ACATTCTGTCTATCTTGTCACTTATCTGTACAGCTATCTTCATGCCCCCTTTTCCTTGTATTCTCACGCTTTCCTCAAATTCTGCTGCTATTTTGTCGCTCCGAGAAATGTGAGACAAGTGAATCAAAGATAAGAAAGTGTAAAGAAATCCCTGATGATGGTGGATATTGTACTTGTTCGTGGAGCTCTCATGGCCAGGATGGAACACGGCGTATATGCGTCTTGGTAAATCTCAAGGAGCCACCCAGTTCAGACGTGAGAACCTTCTAAAGCACTTAGACATAAGGGACTGAAATAGCTTGCACCGTTAGATGTGCTTCGAGGGAAACGGGAAAAGGAGCCTTACGATAGGGCCGCGATACGGGTGATATTCGCGTGCTCGTAGCTCTCCACCACCTTCTCCCCCCTGAGTTGTAAGTCAGTCCCAATTTGTAGATATTACAGTTTAGAAGCAGGAAGCATGTATGATTTCGTATTATTCTAAGTGTACCAGA
>NC_051405.1:36632450-36632867 GCF_015228065.2 Penaeus monodon
GTCCCTTTCCTTCCTTCCCTGTTGTTTGTTTCTCTTACCACCATAGTACTTCATACGCCATTGCTTTCTGCACCCCTCTTTTTGCCCCCCCCCCTATTCCCAGATTCTTCCCTGTCATCTCGTATCAGCTCCCCCTGCATTATCCACCCAATTTCTTCCTCACACCCGCCCGTCTTGGCGAGAGTAGCGGAGAGGGCCAGAGTGTCGTGAGACTGTGCTACTCACGGTCTTGATTGACCTTAATATTTTAGGCTAAGGTCAGTCGAGTTCAGTAGAGTACGAATGATCTTAGGTGTTGACCTTGCGTGGGGGCGGCGGTGGAGATGGCGAGGGGAGGATGAGTTCATTTTGATTCAGTTATAGTCAAGGCGTATCCATCCGGTAGGCGTGTTTCTTCGAGGCTTGTAGAGTTTGTTT
>NC_051405.1:36633425-36633689 GCF_015228065.2 Penaeus monodon
CGTTTCCGTTCCGTCCCGTTCGCAATGTCCCGCCTCCTCGCGCCGTCCACTCAGGGAGATTGTAGTCCATGAGATCACATGAAAGCTCTTGTTTGCGTCTCCTTTTTGCGTTGTGTCCGCGAGGTTTGTGGTTAACCTGCGATGTGCTCGTTTGTCCGCTCGTTTAGGGGGCGAGCGGCTCTCCCTTTCGCCGGGGATTCTTTTTCTATATTTTTTCTGCTTTTCGGGCGAGCTGCTTGCTTTGTATTAATGGCGCACTTACAC
>NC_051405.1:36633954-36634018 GCF_015228065.2 Penaeus monodon
GTCTCTAAAACCCATTTCCCTTTTAAGGCCTGACCGATATTGGCTTGGAAGATGGCGCTTATAA
>NC_051405.1:36634248-36635203 GCF_015228065.2 Penaeus monodon
CTGCGTTCCTGACCCAGTTTAACCTCCTTTTAAAGAAGTTCGAGATAAGTGAAGGGTGAGTAGACCAGGGTACAAAAGCTCATGATGTAGACATGTAGATTGAGTGTTGTTTCGTTTTCTTCCTTTATTTATTATTATCTTTACGAGCGACTCAATAGGTCGTGTCGTGGCAATTTTCCAGGATTCGGAGGTCGCAGGTCAGACAACTTGTTACATTTTGCTGCTGAAACCTTTGGCCATCGGCGGCCGGCGCTCGCAAAATGGCTCTGGTCGTCCCTTTTTGTTGTGTGCGTTGGACGTTTTTCTATTTTTTTGTTCTTTGTTTTGTTTGCTTTTTTGTTTTCTCTGTTATTTAAAAGTCGGGTTGTGCGTTTGTATTTTTTTTTTGTGTGTGTATCTATATTTAAGATTGTTTTGCTAAATTTTTACTCGTTTTTTTTATATATTGTATATTTCAAAATCCTTTGCCTACGTTGGTTGGTCTTTTTCAATTTTCGATATTGTCTTTCGCTACTATATATTTTTTTATCCCTTTTGCGTCAGACGTTTCATTTGAGAATCTCTCGTCTGCCCCTCCATTTCTCCCTCCCCCCCCTTGCAGAAGTTTCTTGCAGTTTGTTCCATTAATTTTTTGGGTTAAAACAATCTCATGTTGGAGGTCAAATTTGCTGGCCAATCCTATGTTATGCTCTTTGTATTACATCACATTCTTTGTCTTTTGTTTCTCCTTCTCGTGTTGTTGCTTCTCCCATTTTCTCCTCCTTATGTTTTTCCCTCTGACTATTTTTCAGTTTTCTTTCTTATTATTCTCACCCTGTATCACCCTTCCGCCTAGCTCTCCTTCTCCCGACTTTTATTGTCCGTCCTTTTTTTCCCTTCTGCGTTGCCTCCTCTTCGGCTTTTCACTTGATTCTTTCACATTTTTTTTCTTTTTATCCTCAACTTCCGTACTTGT
>NC_051405.1:36635388-36635684 GCF_015228065.2 Penaeus monodon
TGGGCCTAAGTCATTGCATGCAACAGAGCACTAGCAGACACAGTTTACCTGATCTCTATCTGTCCTTGAACTTTGCCGGCCTCGCCTCGCCTCACCGCCTGCATTTCTGGAGCCCTTCGCTGCCTCGCGGGTTTGCCGATAGGGGGTGGAACGGCGGCTGGAGCGCGGCGGCTGGCGAGCGCGAACCGGGACATGGCGAGTGGCGCGGAGGTACTTTTCGAGCAAGGGGGTATTTAGTTAGGATACGTACATGCACTCGTAGGTAGATCTACACGCAGGCACATAAACACACGAAG
>NC_051405.1:36635842-36636047 GCF_015228065.2 Penaeus monodon
GCTTTCCAGCCGTAGAGCCTCCGCCCTGTGAGTAACCGCAGTGACAAATGATTCATCATGAAAGGCATGTAATCGTACCTGGAGAATGTGCGCGGACGGGCCTTTCAAGCCTCGCATTCATCTTGCAGTACGTCTTTGGCCGCACGCAGGGGCAGGCCGGCCCCTGCCCGCCCTCCGCTCGAGAAATTCGTCCGTCTCAGCCCGA
>NC_051405.1:36636489-36636775 GCF_015228065.2 Penaeus monodon
TGATTCCCTCAAGCGACTGACTTAGTACATTATCGGTTTTCTTGAAGGTTCGGACAAATGGGCATTGTGTGCGCTGTAGAATGTGCATTATTCCTTAATACATTAATGCATTTACATAGCTTAGACATTTCCTCCAAAATGCAACATAGTAGACGAATTCATGTAAACTTTTTTGCCGTCGCCCCTGCGCTGCGTGGAAAATGTTGGATCCGTAGCTAGGATTTTAAAATATAAGATTAGTTCAGTATTTTATCAACTCTCTCTTTCTCACTCGACACGTGTGTCC
>NC_051405.1:36638283-36638397 GCF_015228065.2 Penaeus monodon
ACTCCTTGTCCTGTTACTGAGCGTCTTCGTGCGTCCCGGTGCCTTCCTGTGGCCCGGTGGCTTTCCATGAGCAATGCCATCAAACGATCGAAAAATCACTGTGGCTACTGCAGG
>NC_051405.1:36638432-36638668 GCF_015228065.2 Penaeus monodon
TATAATGAACAGGATACTTAGCGACGTATTGTGAATCGTTGAACCGTCGATGTGTAAATACGACGTGGAAATTCTCGGGAACCGTTTGTTATTTATTGATAGTGTAACTGAACGGTTTGGTGGTTTTGTTGACCTCGTAATTTTTTTTTAGTGTGTGTGTGTGGATGTTTGAGATATTTTGTTTTTGAATGTTTTTTTCTATGTAGATTCTTTTAACATGATATGAGCTCGTCAGT
>NC_051405.1:36639160-36639760 GCF_015228065.2 Penaeus monodon
CCTCATTCTCTTTCTCTTTTGTTTTCTCACTATCGATCCATCTTTTCCTTCCCGCCCTACTTCAGTGCTTCATTTCCATTTGTCCATGCCTTTTCTCTTTCCATATCTTGATTTCTCTTATATTGATCTCTATTCCTTTTTTCTATACCCTACCTTGCACACACTCATACCCCACTCCACCCCATTCCACCCGTACCCCACTCCACCCCAGTCCACCCTACCCCACTCCACCCCATTCCACCCGTACCCCACTCCACCCCATTCCACCCATACCCCATTCCACCCCAGTCCACCCATCCCCCATTCCACCCCAGTCCACCCATACCCCACTCCACCCCATTCCACCCATACCCCACTCCACCCCAGTCCACCCATACCCCACTCCACCCCACCCGCTCCACCTCAGCTCCCCATAACCTGGAGTTTCTCGCCCCATAAACCCCGTCGTGCTACATAATACGCCATCTTTTCCATCTTTCCCCGTGGCCTGATCCCGCTCCTCCCGGCTGGCGGTTCGCTCGCTCCTCCTTGAGTTATCGGCGAGACGGCGTTCCGATGCGGAAGGTGGCGGGGGGGGGGGTGGAAAAGGGTGAGTGGGGT
>NC_051405.1:36640522-36641048 GCF_015228065.2 Penaeus monodon
AAAGTGTCTTACCGTATTCCTGCTTCTTCCTCTTCGTCTGTTATAGCTACGGAGAGGCTCGAATGTGGAAAGAATTATAGCACCCTTGGGAGAGTGTAGAGTGAGACACGGGAGGGGAGCGTGGGAGACGGGGATGGAAAGGGAAAAGGGCGAGGAGGGAAGGGGGAGGGCGGAGGAGGGAAAAGGGGAAGAGCGAGGGGGGAAGGGAAGGGAGGGGCGAGGAGGGAAGGGAAGAGCGAGGAGGGAAGGGAAGAGCGAGGAGGGAAGGGAGGGGCGAGGAGGGAAGGGAGGGGCGAGGAGGGAAGGGAAGAGCGAGGAGGGAAGGGAGGAGTGAGGAGGGAAGGGGGAGGGCGAGGAGGAGAAGGGAGGAGTGAGTTGGGTAGAGGGGACTGCGAGGAGAAGGGAAGGACGAGGGGAGATGGGGGAGGGGAGGCTTTCGTGGTATGTATGGGGAACAGTAAGTAGTAGGTAGAGGGACTCGGCTGATATTTTGAGGCACCTCCTCCCCGGAGCCTTGGGCTCGTGC
>NC_051405.1:36641387-36641714 GCF_015228065.2 Penaeus monodon
CCCGTTCGTAAAACTTGCTAGTTGGGATGATTTTCGCCGTATCTCCGATATAATAAAACGGACAAGTTGTTTCCGAAGTTATATATCAGAGCATTCTCTCCTGCTCTCTCCCCCGGCACTACATGGGGGTTATGTAAACGAGGCGAGAGAGTGGGATACATTTTATTATCAGGCTCACATAAAAGAGAATAGGCAACATCTCTACCCTCACGGTTCCAACACTGAAAATTCGAATAATGTCGCTTTGCATTTTAACGACGCTAGTGAGTAAAAGCCAACAAGATTTTTGAGGGCGTGGGACGTAAGAGTGTGCGGGTGTGTACCCGT
>NC_051405.1:36641872-36642091 GCF_015228065.2 Penaeus monodon
GTTTGTGTCTGTCTATGTCCTTACAGTCGAAAGCTTTGTATTGACGACTCGTGATCTGCTGGTGATTCCCATCCGTCATCAATTGCACCCTGAGATTTAGATTTATCTGTGTTGTTTTATCCTTCTTATTTCGAATGTTACTTCTGTTTTACTTCTTTTCTCGTATCGCTTCGCTTGCTTTGACCATCATTCTCTTTCATTCTTATTTTTCGTTCGAAC
>NC_051405.1:36642145-36642394 GCF_015228065.2 Penaeus monodon
CACATAAATAAAGCGCAGTCAGAGACCATATACGGAGACAGCTCTATTTCTTCCCTTTGGAAACTTTTATTCTTGTGGTATACATTTTTTTTTTATCTGTATAAAGGAATCTTCATCTTGGAATGATTGTGAGGCGGGCGTATTCCCACCTTCCCGCGGCTGCCGTCCGTCCCCCGGGAATAATTTGGGAGATCAAGCCGCGTTTTATTATACTCGATTCAATTTCACGTTGCGATCTTCACCTACAAG
>NC_051405.1:36642427-36643203 GCF_015228065.2 Penaeus monodon
GTGGGGGGGGGGGGTGATATGTATTTATTTTAAGAGTGATCATTTTGTCATATCATGCTATTGTTTTCCTTTCTACTTATTTGTTTGTAAGATAAAGTAAGATAACTATTGCAAGACAGTTTAACTATTTTGTTACTGAATGTCATTTCTCATAATGATGAAAAATCCTTTTTGGTCTGGATTTTATTCATATAAAAAAAAGGTTAAATAAATACTCCAAGGCAGTTTAAGTATTTATTTTCCTACTAATTGTCATTTGTTATAATCAGGAAAAATCCACTTTGTGCAAAGCTTCCGTCACATCACAGAGAGCATCGAGAGACAAGTTGCGCTCTTCCTCGAGATGTTTATCTGCCGCCGCGTGATGGAAGAGAAGGCTATGGGTCTGCCTGGGGCCGGCTCTCCCCCGGGGGTCTGCCTGGGGCCGGCTCTCCCCCGGGGGTCTGCCTGGGGTCGGCTCTCCCCCGGGGGTCTGCCTGGGGCTGGCTCTCCCCCGGGGGTCTGCCTGGGGTCGGCTCTCCCCCGGGGGTCTGCCTGGGGCCGGCTCTCCCCCGGGGGTCTGCCTGGGGTCGGCTCTCCCCCGGGGGTCTGCCTGGGGCTGGCTCTCCCCCGGGGGTCTGCCTGGGGTCGGCTCTCCCCCGGGGGTCTGCCTGGGGCTGGCTCTCCCCCGGGGGTCTGCCTGGGGTCGGCTCTCCCCCGGGGGTCTGCCTGGGGCTGGCTCTCCCCCGGGGGTCTGCCTGGGGCCGGCTCTCCCCCGTGGGTTGTGTCTCCAGCTG
>NC_051405.1:36643723-36644735 GCF_015228065.2 Penaeus monodon
GAATTCGGCCATTATGACCGAACACTTTCCAGTGGAACTGCATGCATGATTGCATGATTTGCGTGGGAAATTCCGTGAGAGAATGGCATTTGTGTCTTCGTTCAGCCGCCGTTTGAATGCATTTCGAACCGTTTTGCAATTAAAAGTCGAGTGTTTTGTTTTTCTTTTGTTCTGCGTTGGGGGAAATTGGATAACCCGCAGGAAGGGTTAAGCACTTGAGTGAGAGATTGTTGCTCTGTCGTTCTAGAAAATTCTAAAGTGAGGTAGGAGGGTGGGGGTTGGTGCTGCCGGTTTGCGAAAGTGATTTCGTGTGAGATTCGGTAAATGAAGAAAAAATGCAGGATTCGATATTGAAAAGGGGTATCAGCTTGATCCCAAATCGAGGTTCTTTAGTTGACCCAGATTTGACCTGGATTTGTTTTACGGTTTGACCTTGAAAAGAGCTTGTTGTGACCTACATCAGGTTTATTGATGTAGGTCATCTGACTGAGAGGAGTGGCTGATATCGATTTACGAAATTGATTACATGGTAGATTCTGTATAAAAAAGGGGGAGGGGAGGGAAAAAGAGAAAAGCATGATCGAAATTTAAATAGTCTCCTTCTGATCCTTAACCGAAGCTCCTTGTTGACCTTGATTTGGATAACGATTTGACCTTGAATCGAGCCTGCTGTGACCTAGATCGGGGGTTATAGCTGGATCGAGTTGTAATCTGTTTTGGTAGTTATATTCATTGGTTTGTGTGTGATTATCAGTTGAATTAAGCCCCAGAGTTGACGTTATTGTTAAATGTAAACTAACTGTATCCGTACAGTTAATAGCTTATGAATAAGTGTGTACATGTCTAGACACTAAAGAGATATAAGCTTGATTTTGTCTCCGATATAAAACATGATTGAAGTTGTTATTGCTAATTAGGAAGCAGTCTTTTCCCCTTTCATAGTAAGATGTGAGATGCGGTAATAGCACTGGGAGCGATGCCATATATTTATTTTAAAAAATGAGGAAGACAT
>NC_051405.1:36644951-36645226 GCF_015228065.2 Penaeus monodon
TACATACATACATACATTAGTGCAGTTTGAGCATGTGTGGCGCTTTAAGATATCTGACAAACAGTCGTCTACAGCCTCTGTTTACCTTGCTATATCATCCGGTGTGCGGTAGGCTTAAAACCTGCACAAGCTTGCAGGATTACCATACGGGGAGAGAGCCATCACTATTTTACGACCATGAAGAAGAAAGCAAGTTGCTTCGCTCATCTGTTCGCAGATGTAACACTCACCTGGGAGCCTTATCTAGGGAATGTCGGTGCGTGTTTTCAGGAAAC
>NC_051405.1:36645461-36646080 GCF_015228065.2 Penaeus monodon
AAAGGATGGGGAGTCCTGGTATGAGGGGCGAAAATACGAAAGGGAAGTGATTTGAATTGAATAGAGTAAGAGGGAGAGAGAGGGGGAGAACTAAAGACAGAAGAACTGAGAGATTTGTTAATGTCCCGCCTTCCTCACGGCCGTGTCCATACTCCCGTGCATGCCTGAGTTAACTCGCAGATCTACCGCAGCATTGCCAAGGCCCGTAATTCTTCCTGAGCAAGACATATGCCTTCAGGTGATGCATGTGTGGGCGCACCCTTTGTACCCGGTGTCCCAGGAGGCCGTCCACGCCCCACGCCCATACTCGCCAACGCTATCCTTCAGCTCTTATTCACATTCACGAATATCCTTGTGAATATCACCACCTGGCGCTGGACTCACTGTACAAGGCTTCGAGTCCCTCGGAGGTACTCACGCCTGCCTACGGCTCCTGGGTAACGCACAGGGTACTGAGAGAAAGGGGAAGGAGGAGAGATATGAGATTAGATGGTGAGAAGGAGAGTAGGGAGAAGTAAGAGTTTGTTTGCCCGTGTGTGTCTGCATTTTTTTACTCGGCATTTAGTTGGGTGTTTGTGTAAGTGCCGATTTGTTGTCACCCCCCCCCCCACCCCACCAT
>NC_051405.1:36646344-36647259 GCF_015228065.2 Penaeus monodon
AAGAGTGAGCAAGGGTGCCGACGAAGGGGGTAGGGGAATGCGCTCCCCATAGTTTAGGGAATCTTTCTACCGTACCACCATCACCACTATCACACGCACTTTTCTGGTGAATGAATATCTAAATTTTCAAATGTATATCTAGATGATATGCACCACCGTTTGCCTATTAAAGCGATTTAGACTGCATGTAGACTAGTTTCATTAGGTAGGAGGCTACTCCTGCGCAGGTGCGTAATTATCTTTGTTGAGAGTGCTGGCTATGCATTTAATTGTTGTCAATTTAATCTCTCATAATTTCTTCTCTTCTGATTCAAGATATGCATACACAAATGCTGATATCCAATTCTAAACATTTTATTCAAGAAAAAGGTAAAAAAAAATCGGACCTTAACCTGCTGTGTGTTGGCTTTTTGTCAGCATGTGTTTTCTCTGCGTCTGTGTTATGACGCAGGGAGTTTCGAGTAGGGGTCCTCAGCGAACTGGGAATTGCGTCGCCTGGGTTTGGGTGCCTGTCAGATTTTTGGTCACATAGACAGGTACTCCATTTTTTCAGCCTGGCGGGCGGGGGTAGGAGGGGTCGAACTGGCAGTAGATATGCAGTTCAGAAGCGAGGAAAAGACGTCATTGCCAGTTGTAAGTTGACTGAAATACAAAACAGGAAAGTTCCTCTCATTCGAATGCCCTTCCCAGTACGATTTCCTATGCATAGGCAGCAGGTTTTACTACAAATAGTTCATAGTAAACAATAAACCCATGCTTGATCTACCGTTATATTAAGTCTAGCTTACTAAATGGCCTTAACTCTTTATCACTTTAATTTTAGTTCGGAAATGTGCGATACCATAATGTATATTTTTCACTGGTTGATTGAATGGAATATACGTTTATGGTTACAGTGGTCTCCCAATATTAGAT
>NC_051405.1:36648512-36648748 GCF_015228065.2 Penaeus monodon
GGGGGGAAGGGTGAAAGGGGGGGAGAAGGGGGGGAGGGGGGGGGGAGAGGGGGAGGAGGAGAACTTGGAAAGCAAAAAAAGGGGCGGGCCCCAACCTTTGTAAACCACGGGCGAAGGGAAAAAACCCCTAGTGAAAGGGCCAGCCGGGCCCCGGGCGGGAAGAGGAAGGGGAAACAGCCCCCAAACGGCACACCCAAGCACAGGGCGAACGGGGCCGAACCCGGCCAAAAAACCCC
>NC_051405.1:36648789-36649028 GCF_015228065.2 Penaeus monodon
TCCCCAAAAGGGCCAACCGCGGGCGCGAAAATTTCTAATTATGGAGGGCCCCAAGGAACCATTTTTTCGCTCCTCTTCAGCGCGGCCACGCCACAACCGCCCGGCACGGCGAAAAGACACCCACACACACCGTATCATTAAAAGAAAACGCAGGACACTCGCTTTGGGGTTAACCGGGCCCCGGAAGCGCACACGCAAAAAAGCAACCCCGCCCGAAGGAAAGCAACCAAAGACAGAAA
>NC_051405.1:36649059-36649123 GCF_015228065.2 Penaeus monodon
AAAAAAAACACCCCAAAAAAACCCCCCCAAAAAGGGGGCCAAGCTTTTTTTCACCCAAGAAAAA
>NC_051405.1:36649150-36649582 GCF_015228065.2 Penaeus monodon
AAAAGGGGGGTATTCTTTTAAAATGCAAAGTAAAAGGGCGGCCCAGCACTGCTTCCGTGAAACCGTCATCAGGGCGAAGGGAAGGACTCGTTGTAGGTAGCAAGATGTGATTCGCGACCCCGGCGCGGCGGGAGCAGGAATGGCGAGAATCAGCCATCTGATAATGTCTGGCACGACCTTATTGTCTTGACGTTACTTGGGCGAAGTCGTGACTGTCCGATTTACTGCGTCTTGAAAGTCCAGAAATTGCAATTTAAATCACTCATTTCTGAGTGACTGCGATGAAATTGCGGAAAAAAATGTATAGTTAGTAAAAGTCCCCTAAAGGGCCTCGGGGAAGGCGCTTGCGGGCCGGCGATTGCCTAATTGAAGGTGGATGTGTTGCCGGAAGGAGGGAGGCCATTTGCTCATGGCGCTCCTCCCTCTTTTATG
>NC_051405.1:36650176-36650271 GCF_015228065.2 Penaeus monodon
TCTAAAGTACACTGTTAATGACCATATTGCCAGCTTCCTCACCCAGACGTTTGTGAGGAGGATCACGGCTGTTCAGCAAGATAAATTGTCTGTAT
>NC_051405.1:36650591-36651213 GCF_015228065.2 Penaeus monodon
ACATACAATTTCACTTTATTGTTTGTGTGGCTTGTGTGTGTGGGAGGGTACTTCATTGATTGAAGCCAATAATAAAAAGTAGAAATGTGGAAGGAGGTTAGTAGTTAAGAAGTCGAGAAAGCGAGCTTGTTAGCTAGTTTTAGTACACTTCAGGCTGCCTCGTCAAAAAAAAAATGCAAGAAGAAAAAAGCGTGTGAAACTTTGAGCAATTGGGTCTGAATCACGCCAGCTGACCGCCCTTTGACGAAGAGGATTCAGTGTACATCTCCAACTCGTGTTTCTCTCTATATTTTATTTATGTTGTTCTTTTTCATTTTCACATTAAGAAATAATAATCAACGGGAAAAGGCGTCAGGGTCCGATTGTTACGTTTCGAGAGAGGGCGAAAATTCCTCAAGACCTGACGGTTGTGGCGATTGGGGGGGTGGGATGAGAGGTACTGGCAGGGAGGACCTGGCTGGGAAGGATGGGGTTTACTCTCGCTGCTTTGTTGGGAAAGTTGAATGGGGCTGACTGGCTTGCGAATGTGGGAAGAGAGACGTGAGGCGGGGAGGGGCCTCCAGCTTCTGTTCGTTCTACATTACTTATGTTGTCGAACTACAGTGCATCTCTAGAAATACCA
>NC_051405.1:36653758-36654211 GCF_015228065.2 Penaeus monodon
GCATGGTTTTTACATTTTTGGGAAGAAAGGGACATTCACAAACATAGAGGTAAAAATTCATTGGCCCTTTTTTGATGGTGAAAAAGAAAAGAGTGATATTGTTAGTACGGATAAATGACAAAGGCTTGTAAAAAAAAGAAGAACTAAAATCTATGTGGCATTTACACGGGAAGGGTTTTATATACTCCTTTCTAATCTCTTTGCCCAAAAAGCCATTGCGGCAGGGACTTGGCTAAAAAAAGCATTAACGTAGAAATGGAGATATTAAGGTTGCATACTGGAAAGATGCAATCTCTCTTTTTTTTTTCCTCATCCCCTTTTAACCTCTTCTCTTCCCCATGTAATCACACCATAGAAAACCAAATGATGACCTCTCCCCTGTTTTTACGACGAGTTTTCTGTCTTGAGTAATGTGTCTCGCCTAATCTCCAATTTCCGCAATGTGTCCACTAG
>NC_051405.1:36655546-36655919 GCF_015228065.2 Penaeus monodon
GTAAGGATTGTAGTATAAAAGCAGCGGGGGAGATGTGTGAATACGCATAATTATGCTGGGATTATCTTTGGTGAATTTGGATTTTTTAGTGAAGGAGGTGGATGAGGAATACATGAGGAATGTCAAGAGCCAAAAAAGGGTAAGTAGTCAGAGACATTGAGGACAGGATCGGCCGATTCCGATCCGATTATCCAAACGCTTTCGTAAAGGTCGAATGAAAGAAATTTGGAATTTTCTCGAGGACTTGTAGTGTCCTCTCAGACTCTATTTCTATCAGAAAAAGGGAGAAAAAAAGGTTCAGCAGATCGGGTAATAGAACCGACTCTATGTTCTGCGCCCCTCCTGTTGATATGGATACCTAGATGAATTACCC
>NC_051405.1:36655951-36656154 GCF_015228065.2 Penaeus monodon
AGGGATGTTTATACGCGAGGCACTTTCGAAAAGGTCACCGTTAACGTTACGGGAGTCAGTGGGGGTGGAGGAAAAGGAAAAACGGAAAGGGAAAAGAGGAGGACGGGGGAAAGCGCGATATAGTGATGGACAAGTATGGCAATGATACTGATGCGTAAGGATGAAGGCGATGGTGATATATTTTTTTAATAATGAGTATCAAG
>NC_051405.1:36656193-36656362 GCF_015228065.2 Penaeus monodon
GGCACTATCGGTTTCCACGGTCGTAATCATCACATGATATAAGCACAATAGCTTAACGTGAAAGTTAAACTGCAAAAAATAACAAAATAAAATGCAAAGTAAAGTTCATGTAACAACATCGGCACATTCGATTCCGCTGTGTCGGACATGATGGATGGAGGAGGGGTGG
>NC_051405.1:36656425-36657296 GCF_015228065.2 Penaeus monodon
CTGGGAGTGTCAGCGAGACCAAGGCGCGGGATCAGGTCACACCAGAGCGTTTATCTCCATGGAGACGGGGACGTAATGAGATCGATGTCGACCACGGGTCATCGCACGGACAGGATCCATGATTCTGACTCTAGGACATATGATTGAAACAGTATTTGAAGGGATATTGCGCTTGAAGGACCAAGTGCTCCGACGATACGTTTAATTAAACAATTTTGTCAATTTAATGATGGTTTGTTAAGAAGAAAGTTTAGATAAACAAAATTAGAATAGACGCGATTTAATTGAGACCACCCTGGGACCCGAAACAGCCTCCTTATAAATAGAATTCAATACTAATGATATAAATAAATTTGCATTTTCATACCCCCCCAAAAAAAAAAGTTGTAAACTGCATCATGTTATCTATCTTTGTGCGAAATATAACCGTGCTGTGATTATCACCATGAAGTATGTACACTGTGATTGTTACGTTTTCACTGTCTACAAGATAGACAAATCTACCGTGACCTGACTCGACCTGTCCACTGTTGCCCTGTCACATTTTCAGATAAACAGATTGATAATTATAACTGTAATATATAACGTATGTGCCGTTTGCTAACAAGAGATCTGGCGGAAGTATAAGGAAAATGACACACCGCCGCACTGTCCCGAGTGAGAATGAAGACAGTATCAGAGCGTAAGCGGAAGATTAAGGTATAGGGGACTATCTGCATTAAACGTGCCTGATAAGATAATAAGCGTAGGCTACTACGAGACCCGAGATGAGATAAAGAGGCGCGGAGAACCTGAACTGATATGAGGACCCCGATCTATGTAGTCTTGCGTGTGTTGTGTGTGACGTGCAGGGATTTGTGTTAATGTGGGG
>NC_051405.1:36657455-36657548 GCF_015228065.2 Penaeus monodon
AAGCGGTATGTCTGCGTCTCCACTCTTCTGTCCTTCCTTGCCCTCCTCTTCTCTCCTCCCATCCCCTCTCTTATTTCTTCTTTATCCCTCTTA
>NC_051405.1:36657702-36657972 GCF_015228065.2 Penaeus monodon
ACACTTTATCCTCCTCCTGCCCCCGCCTTTCCACAGCTCGTTTCACTCCTCTCCACTTTCTCTCTTGCTTACTCTTTCTCATCACTCAAGAAAGAATAAGAAAATGGGAATTCCCAATATGAAGAAGATCGGCAGAAAGAAAGCTTGAGTCGTCTCTCTCGGGGAAAAATTATGGCAACTTTGGAATCATTGAAAATATCGGCGTCTTAGATTATCATATTTCCCTTTTCTCTATTCAGTTTTTCTATACGCTTAGTTACTCTGCATGCA
>NC_051405.1:36658231-36658466 GCF_015228065.2 Penaeus monodon
CAAACCCGGATTTCACTAACCGCAAGGGCCTACCCTGTCTTGGCTAGGCCTAGCAAAAATCATTGGGAACTTAGGTGGCTAGTATTAGGTCATGTTACTATCCGGCCAAAGGGCAGTCTTTGTCTCTGTCTAGAATTTAAATCATATTTAGTCGTTAAAAAAGCATCAAAGGTTTTAGAAGAGGTAGGATTGCGGAAAAGTAGTTCGGGACTCTGGAATTATCGAAGGAGAGGTT
>NC_051405.1:36658681-36659057 GCF_015228065.2 Penaeus monodon
ACATGTATGCTGTAATGTATATGCACGGGAAGGGAAGATGTGAAGACAAAGAAAGAGGAGAAGGGGAAAAAAGGAAGAGCGGACAAATAAGAAAAAAAAAAAGATGAAATAGGAAGGAATGGCAAGATCTGGAGGAAATAAGGACACCGAAGCAAGGAACGACATGGGTCAGGCCGCAATCTGATCAGTAACAGACCCCCTCCCCATACCCCCTCAGGAGACACGGAAATCCCCCAGTGGGACCTCCCCCAGTGGGACCTCCCCCAGTGGGACCTCCCCCCCCACCATCCCGCCCGGGTCATTCCAGCGATACGACGGATTTGTTCCTTTTCGCGAGATGGGGATGGGGCTAGGGGTTAAAGGGGGTGCCTCAGGG
>NC_051405.1:36660103-36660350 GCF_015228065.2 Penaeus monodon
GACATTAATTATTAATTTAGTGTATTACTCCTCCTCTCTTCCCCTCTCCCTCTCCCCTTTTCCTTTTCTCCCTTTCCCCCCTTCCCCCCCCCCTTTTTTCCCCCTTTTCCCTCTCTCCCTCTCTTTCCCCCCTTTTTTTTTCCTTTCCCTCCCCCTTTCCCCTCCCCTTTCCCCTCTTTCCCCTCTCTCCCTCTTTCTCCTCTCTCCCACTTGCTTGCCCACTTCCCTCTGGCTTGCCCCCCCCCCC
>NC_051405.1:36660622-36660956 GCF_015228065.2 Penaeus monodon
GTAAGGATGTAGGTATAAAAGCAGCGGGGGAGATGTGGAAACGCATAATTATCTGGTTAACTCTTTGGTGAATTTGATTTTTAGTGAAGGAGGTGGATGAGGAATGTCAAGAGACAAAAAGGTGATTAAGTTCAGAGACATTGATGGACAGGATTCGGCCGATTATTCCAAACGCTTTCGTAAAGGTCGAATGAAAAGAAATTCTGAATGTTTTTCTCGAGGACTTGTTAGTGTCCTCTCAAGACTTCTATTTTCTATCAGAAGGGAAAAAAAGGTTCAGCGATCTGTTAATAGAACCGACTGTTGCGCTCTGTTGTATTATCTTGAATTACCC
>NC_051405.1:36660988-36661061 GCF_015228065.2 Penaeus monodon
AGGGATGTTTATGTGGAGGTAGAGGAAAAGGAAAAGAGGAGGACGGGGGAAAGCGCGATAGTGATGGACAAGT
>NC_051405.1:36661161-36661308 GCF_015228065.2 Penaeus monodon
ATGGCAAGATCGGTTTCCACGGTCGTAATCATCACCATGATATAAGCACAATAGCTTAACGTCGGTAACTACAAAAATAACAAAATAAAATGCAAATTAAAGTTCATGTAACAACATGGCACATTCGATTCCGCGTGTCGACATGAT
>NC_051405.1:36661339-36662121 GCF_015228065.2 Penaeus monodon
AAGCGAGATGCCGAGAGGGAGACTGGGAGTGTCAGCGACCAAGGCGCGGTCACACCAGCGTTTTATCTCCTGGAGAGTGGACGTAATGAGACCGATGCTCGAAACGGGTCCTCGCACGGACAGGATCCATGATCTGACTAGAAATATTGATTGAAACATTTATTTGAAGGGATGCGCTTTGAAGCACCAAGTGTCCGACGATACGTTTATTAAACATTTTGTCAATTTAATGATGGTTGTTAAAGAAGAAAGTTTAGATAAACAAATTTTGGAATAGACGCGATTAATTTGAGAACACCTTTGGACCCGAACAGCCTCCTTTAAATAGAATTCAATACTAATTATATAAATAAATTTGCATTTTCATACCCCGCCCCCCCAAAAAAAAAAAAAAATTGTAAACTGCATCATATTATCTATCTTTGTGCGAAATATAACCGGTGCTGTGATTATCACCATGAAGTATGTACACTGTGATTGTTACGTTTTCACTGTCTACAAGATATTCAAATCTACCGTGACCTGACTCGACCTGTCCACTGTTGCCTTGTCACATTTTCAGATAAACAGAGTTGATAATTATAAATGTAATATATAACGTATGTGCCGTTTGTTAATATGAGATCTGGGGGCAAGTACTAAGGAAAATGACATCGCGCGCACTAGTCCCGATATTGAGAATGAAGACAGTATCAGAGCGGAAGATAAGGTAAGGGATATCTGTCATTAACGTGCCTGATAAGATAATAATCGTAGGCTAAGTACGATGATCCAGGATTGAG
>NC_051405.1:36663388-36663532 GCF_015228065.2 Penaeus monodon
TTGCTTACTCTTTCTCAATCACTCAAGAAAGAATATAAGAAAATGGAATTCCCAATATGAAGAAGATCGGAGAAAGCTTGAGTCGTCTCCTCGGGAAAAATTATGGCAACTTTTGGAATCATTGAAAATATCGTCGTCTTAGTA
>NC_051405.1:36663570-36663639 GCF_015228065.2 Penaeus monodon
ACGCTTAGATTACTCTCGCATGCACACTCGCTTGCATGCCTGCTCAATCACTTTCTCATTCATGCACGT
>NC_051405.1:36663733-36664008 GCF_015228065.2 Penaeus monodon
CCACCCACCCATCGCCTACCCGCTCCCCCATCCAATCCCGGATTTCACTAACCGCAAGGCCCTACCCTGTCTTGGCTAGGCTTAGGCACAAAATCTTGGGAATTAGGGTGCTAGTCTTAGGTCATGTTACTATTCCCGGCCAAGGAAGGTCTTTTGTCTCTAAGTGTCTTAGAAACTATTAAATCATTATTTAGTCGTAAAATCATTCAAAGGTTTTTGAAGAGGTAAGATGCCGGAAGTAGGTCGGGAATCGGGAATTAATCGAAGTAGAGGTT
>NC_051405.1:36664166-36664452 GCF_015228065.2 Penaeus monodon
AAAAAGGAAGAGTGGACAAATAAGAAAAAAAAAAACAAAGAATGAAAATAGGAAGGAATGGCAAGATATGGAGGAAAGGACGAAAAGCAAGGAACGACATGGGTCAGGCCTCAATCTGATCAGTAACAGACCCCCTGCCCCTACCCCCTCAGGAGACACGGAATTCCCCCAATGGGACCTCCCCCCTCCCCCATCCCGCTCCTGGTTCACTTCAGCGATATCCTGAAGGATTTTCTTCCTTTTCGCGGGATGGGGATGGGGCTAGGGGTTAAAGGGGGTGCCTCAG
>NC_051405.1:36664525-36664595 GCF_015228065.2 Penaeus monodon
TCATCGAGGATTGCCTGAGAGTAGACTTTTGGGCATTTCGGTCGAGGTTTTCTGCTTGCCTCTGTTGTTG
>NC_051405.1:36664992-36665278 GCF_015228065.2 Penaeus monodon
CAATTAAATTTTGCAGGATTACTGCTGTCATTATTAATCACAATATCAAAGCACCGAGGTTATCCCTACTTCTCCCTACTTTTCTTTCGGCCTGCAGCACAATTCACCTAATTTCCAACACGTCTTCGACCCTCCCCCCAAGCAGCCATAACGAATGAGAAACGCACCTGCATGAGAAAGCAATTTGCACCGACGCAAAGTTGACACCGGGACGATTTACGCAGCCGAGATAACGAGACGCGGCACGCCCTCGGAACGGCGGCACAACGCCTCGTCTGATGGCACG
>NC_051405.1:36665334-36665463 GCF_015228065.2 Penaeus monodon
ACGTAAAGGGTTACTGTCATATGTAAATGAGGTTCATAACGTCCTCGCGAGCGGAAGGGCGGGAGTGCCTCTCACTATGTCATTATGCGCTGTTCCATATGACGGAGGGAGGGGCCGTTCCGGTCCTCC
>NC_051405.1:36665531-36665927 GCF_015228065.2 Penaeus monodon
CCAGCGCGAACGGACGATCGCCGGGGTGACTTTTATCCATCATGCGGTTACTTCCGGGTTATTAAGTCCTTCGAAGTGTGCGTCAGGAAGGAGCGTCAGGCAGCGAGGCGTCAGCGAAAGGAGGTTTGCCCTTTGATGCCGCGGGCCCTCCCCCTGCCCCTCCTTTTCCTTGCCTGCTTCGGCTAGGACAGAAGGAGCTCCTGAGATTAATCAAACAGATAATTAATTCTTCCGGCCCATAAAACGCGCTGCTGGGGAATTCTTTTGTCTTCCCGCGCGGGCATGTAAAGCATTAGTTATATTAGCGTGTCGTGTGCAGCGGCGGAGCCCCCCCCCCCCTCTCAAAAAGGCTTCGTGTTTCTGCTCCGACGCGCAGAGACAACAACGGTGACCCTT
>NC_051405.1:36666008-36666133 GCF_015228065.2 Penaeus monodon
GAAGACTCCTTTCGGCCCCTTTGTTCATGTCGCGACCCTTATTTAGAAGCTTTTGTCTCGTGCGGGGAGAGGTCGCGCTGCCTCTTCTTCGCCTGCTCACTCAATGGCACTGTTGTGGCGCTGCT
>NC_051405.1:36666182-36667039 GCF_015228065.2 Penaeus monodon
CTTGGTTGGTTCTTTGTCCCTAAATTGACCCATGCTCCTACATGTCTTTTTGTGTAAAATGCCTCTGTCGGTTGAAATTAACTTTGTCGCTATCCTTGTTTTGTCCTCCGAATGACAGCTTCTTTCCTGAGACACTGGCGTGTTCTTTTCCTGGACGAGAATAGTTCCTGTTTCTGTCCTGGGGGGGGGGGGGGTGCTGTCCTTTTTCCCCTGTCTCGTATTAGAAAATCTGGAAAGGTCGCTTCAAATACTACTTGAATACAAAGTCAGTAGAATAACCTCAAAAAGTTTATTCTTTGGACCTAGCTTGTGTGTATCTTCATGGATCAGCCTTGCACCCCCTTCTAATACTCAAGCATGCCCATACCCCTGTTCCCATTCAGCGTGACCTGTGGTAGTACCTGTCAGGAGCCGAGATTCCCTCCCTTCCTGTCTTACTTTGCTTGGTCGCAGGGTTGCCTGACCTTTGTGATTCGCCCCTACTCCCCCCCACCTTTCTTAAGACCCGAGTCCTACTTCCATAAAAGTAATTAGCGGGGGAGATCGAGATGCAGCGCGAGCGTTGATGCACCAAGGCCAGGTCGATTTCGTCATGAAAAAACAATGTCCCCGCGTCTGCCTCTGTAATTTACGCCGGATTTAGTCATTACTGAGATAGCGTCGTGTGTGCGCTTCCGTCCCTCGCCGCGTCTTATTTGTATATTTGATTTTCAGTTGGTAAAGTTACTTTCGTCTTGCATATTTTCGAATCGGCTGATTGTGCCATTTTTTATCATCAGGGGTTACAGACATATTTTACCTGCTTCGTCCGGAAGGGAGAGATGCATATATGTGCGTATCGACAGTAACTTCAGCGT
>NC_051405.1:36667288-36667581 GCF_015228065.2 Penaeus monodon
TCAATCCTGATATGTAACACGACCTCGTCTGCATTGAAATATCGTGGTCACCCAAGCACCGTTAAGCGGCAGATATGATTTGAATTCTTGCTCTTGTGTTCCGTTGAAAAATCTTTGCCTTTTGTGGATGGATTAGTGCAAAGCGTGTCCAGGAGGCGATCGTGGTGGCGTGGCCAGTCGAGCGTGACCTAAAGATTAGTAATTCCTTTTAAGAACAGAACGGAGAGAATGGAAGCCGGAACCGGTGTGAAAGAAAGGGCGAAGAAAATTTGATGGCGAGGAACTCGTTAGTA
>NC_051405.1:36668340-36668843 GCF_015228065.2 Penaeus monodon
TCTGGTAAACAGGATATCATTTTAGTTGGCAACAGTGCGTTCAGAGAGAGAGCTGGTCAGGTGGTAACGGTGTGAGTTGGGCTTTTCGACTAATGCAAGGTCCCTCGAAGGGCATTGAGGCTTGCCGTGGCTTGATTGCTTTATCTGCGCCAGCTGTCAGGGTCGCTCCACCTGCTACAGCAACCACAGAAGCCGTTGTTCTTGGCTAAACCGTCCTCTGTTGTCGGTCGTTGCTACTGTACGGGCTGTCCACAGTGGGTTTATTCTCGTTAGTAACTCTCTTTTGCCGTTATAACGATAGATCGCGGTGGTCATTAGCTTAGTCTTATCACGGCCATTTTTATGGTGGATTGGTTCTTCAATCGGTCATGGGAATTATTTTTTTTTTTTTTGGGGGGCATCATTATCTCTTGAGCTTCCACCATTAATTAGAAACAGCTGCTAGTGTTGATTGTCTTGTCTGTAAGATTCCCGTTTTGAAAGCTATTTTCTCATGTTGACGT
>NC_051405.1:36669107-36669646 GCF_015228065.2 Penaeus monodon
TCTCTGCCACATCTGTTAATTGTTCTTCATTTACCTTGTGTCGCTGAATTTGTAGTGTACGTAAGTGTTTTTACGCTAATCTCTGTCTCTGTCCACGTTTCATCTCTCATCTCCACCTTTTCCATGTTTAACATTGTCCATTCCTCCCTATATCTGTCTCCATCCCCCCCCACCCCTCCGTTCCTACTGCCCCTTTCTGCTGTCTCCATTTCATTCTTCTGTCCTATCCACTATTTTTTTTACCTATTGTCCATTCTCTTATGTCTTCACCTGTTTCCCTATTCTCTCTACCTTTTTTTCCTCTCTTTCTGGTCCCTCTCTTCACTTTCTCAAATTCTTCCCATTGTACTCTCTTCTTCTTCTTTCCTTTATTTCTATCTTCTGTTTTCGTACCTTTTTTATTCGTTTAGTTTATTTACCCTTCCTTTATTTACATAGTTTGTACGTTTTTCTTTTCTCTTTTTTTTTCTCCCTTCCGGGTTCCCACCTCTTCTTCCGCTCGTTATCGTAACTTATTTTGTCTCTTTTCTTCACTGACC
>NC_051405.1:36669818-36670033 GCF_015228065.2 Penaeus monodon
TCCCTTCACTCTTCTTTTACTCTCTTCCTGTCTGTCCTCCCTTCCTCTTCCTGACCCCCCCCCCGTCCCAGGAGAAGCAGGCAGCCATGACAGGTGAAGTGAACGCATGGCGGCGCAGGTCGTGCCTGGCCCCAGCATGGCAAAGTGACGCCTGGGCAATTTATGGCGGGCGCTCTCATCTGTCGTGCGTGGCATGCTCGGGGGAAGTCGTTTGT
>NC_051405.1:36670125-36670196 GCF_015228065.2 Penaeus monodon
GGCTCCAGGGGTGTCGGGGAGAGTTGAAATTGTGCTTGAAAGCTACGACGTCTTTTGAGCCTGTGGTGAGT
>NC_051405.1:36670448-36670611 GCF_015228065.2 Penaeus monodon
TGCTGTAGTTGTGCTCGAGAGATTTCGGCTTCGTGAAAGTACAGTGAGAGTGGGAGGGGGTCGTGCGGGTCGTGTTGTGGGACAAAAGAACATGCATTGTGGTCGTGTTAGTTGAATGGTGTATTTTGTCGGCGTGGCGGTGGGGGGCAGAGGTCTAATCCTG
>NC_051405.1:36670798-36671232 GCF_015228065.2 Penaeus monodon
CTGTTTATCTTATTTTTGTCATTGTTTTTGTTCTCTTTGCTGAATTCCTCTCTATCAACGTCATTTAACTGAGAACTTCTCTTTTCAGGTAAAACTATTTCGTCAGTGGCGGAAGAAGCACCAAGCAGTGAGTGGTATGTAAAGTGTGTAGCTAATCGATAAGCAGTCATATTTTACTAGGAGAAAGAAGTCACATATTACACTTGAATTCATCGAACGATAAATCCACTTGGCTTTCATCTTCATGTCATTAAGATGAAGTTTGGGAGGGCATCGAAGCTGTTGCCTCATGCTAGTATTGTTATAATTTGTGTACAGTGGTTTTCACACGATTGCATATCACATACGGTAGTGTTTTGTCATTCATTGTTCGGCAGTTTTCTAAAATAAGTAAGGGGTAACCAGGGAAATGGGTTTTGATGTTATTTTTTTTG
>NC_051405.1:36671510-36671591 GCF_015228065.2 Penaeus monodon
ACGTCCTGTATACATGTTTGTATGCATAGTGTATATAACAGTCCAGTTACTGTTGGGAGCTCGAATCCCCCCTCCCTTTCA
>NC_051405.1:36672323-36673029 GCF_015228065.2 Penaeus monodon
TTTATTTATATTTGGTTTTAATTATTGTGATAGGCACAAGCCGTGACTATTATTTTAATGGAAACGTTTTATTTGTTTAATTGTTTTTTATATTGGGAACCTGTTTAATCAAATTATTTTGTATCGTAAAATAATTTCTGATAACTATTTCATGGGAAGTGAAAGAGCTTGAAAATTTGTTTATATATTGTGAATAAAAAGCATTTAACCAGTTGATAATTTTCCTGAGAGTTTTAGTAAAACTCATCCATCGGCTTTGGAAACTTTGGAGCAATTTTTGGAAAATTGTCCTAATTTCCCTCCAGGCAAAAAACGACAGTGATAGCGGTAATGTGCAACTGCTTATGCGTTTACACAGCATGCATGCACACCTGTGTAACTATTCATACACATGATCAATTAGAACTAAACACGTATGTCGACATGCATTCTGCACACAAAAAGGTATACATGGACGTATGTAAATATGTGTGTGTGTGGATAAATATGTATAAATCTGTTGTGAGTTATCGCTTTTATGCATTTAAGCTCACGTTTCATTTTTTATGGCAGGTTATATTCACGGGCCGAGTTAAAGTGGAGCGTTTGATAGACTTTATTGCGAATCATTTCGGGCGACAGCGCTTTGGACAGTTTTTGGCGCTCGCGCTGCACTTGCCTCGCTTCTTTACGGCCGAAACGGGCGGGACGGTTTCGGGCAGTATTA
>NC_051405.1:36673918-36674996 GCF_015228065.2 Penaeus monodon
TCTCGTTTCTCTCATACTCCTTATACATATATCCTTCCTTCTCCCCCTTCCATATCCCTTCCTCTTTCCCTTTTCCCTATTCCCTATTTCTGCATCCATTTCTTGTAATCTCTCCCATGTCTCCTTATCCTCCTTACTTTTTCCCTCCTTTCTCCTTCCAATATTCGTTTCTTCTATGCTCTTTCTCTCCTTCTTCCCCTCCTCTTCTGTTTCCCCTTCCATTCCTCCCCCTTCTCTCTCCCATTCTCTTCCTTTCTCCCTCTGCTATCCCTCTCGTCATTCCTTCTTCCATCTCTCCGTGTCTTCTGTCCTCTCCTTTTCCCCCTCATCTCTCCATTTCTTCCGTTCTCTCCCACCCCCTCTTCTTTCTCCTTCCATTCCTACCCTCACCTCTCTCCCATCTACTTCTTTCTCTTTCATTTTACTCCTCTCTTTCTATCTGTCTTCTCTCTGTGTCTCCTACCTCTCCTTTTCACCTCCCTTTCTCCTTTTTTCCCATTTCTCCCTTTCCTTCTCTCCCACCCCCACTTTCTCCTTCCACTCATCCCCTTCCTCTCTTTAATTTTCTTTCTCTCTCTCAGTTTTTACCCCTCTCATCTTTCCCTCTCGTTTTTTATGTGTCATCTATCCTATCCTTATCCCCTCCCTGTCTCCTTTTCCTCCTTCCTCTCCATTTTTCTCCTCCCCATACCCTCTTCTTTCTCCTTGCTTTCTTCTCTTCCATTCTCTTCCTTTCTCTTTTCTTCCAACCCTTTCATGATCCCCACTCCCTTTCTTCCGTATATTCTGTCCTCTCCTTTTCTCCTCCCTCTCTCCGTTTCTTCCATCCTCTCCCTTTCTCTCCTTCTCCCCCTCTCCCCTTTCCCTCTTTGATTGGTCCCAATTTGCTATTCCCCGAGCAGAGAGGCGCGGGTTCCTCCTTGTGTGCATATACGTGTGGTTGCGGCGCGGCGTCCCTGCACGAGTGGGCCGCGCTCTCACATGCTATCGCGGATGCATAAAGATGGGGGAGGGACGGTTTCTGCTGCCAGACCCTCTCTCTTTTTTCTCGCTTTCTTCTTGTTTGTTTTCGTGTCTT
>NC_051405.1:36675392-36675641 GCF_015228065.2 Penaeus monodon
GTTTTTCATTGTTCTTGGTATTCTTGGTATGTTCTTATAACCATTTCCATTATTATATTGTTAAAAATGATAATGTTCCTGTACTTGATAGTATAATTATCATTATTATCATGATTATTTAGTGCCCCCAAAATCCTGTTTATAGAAGCATTTGTTTTCTGGATTATTTTTTCCGATTATGATATTTTTGGTGGAGATTTTGTTTCGAATTATTGACCCGAATGGATAGTTTATGGTAATGGCAATTTG
>NC_051405.1:36675709-36676174 GCF_015228065.2 Penaeus monodon
GCAAGATTCCGAGCGATTATTCCGCTAAAATGACCGTGATTATCATTTCGGAACGTGTAATCATTGTAATGAGATAGTGTAAAGGCTATACATATACCGAAGAAATAGTGTAGGAAACGTTGTCTCTTTTTCCTCATAGCCTTCCTCTTCATCCCTCGTCATAGCAGATTCCCACGCGCAATTTCCCCGGTCCCTGCGTATTTGATTAGCCCTTTCTTCACCCCGTGTTGAACTGAGCAGCGCGCGCATTGCAACTATCTTTTTCCGCTTGCCTATTATTCCATAAGTAAGCATTCGCCTTGCCGACAAGCACTTATTTCCCAGGTGACGGTACCTAATATATCACTCTCTCGGTAAAGCAACCGATCTTGTTTTCTCATTGTTTCTCCTCCCTGTCTCTCTTTCTTTGCCTTTGGTTTCACTCTCCTTTTCTCGCTTTCTGTCTCTTTTTCTCTTTCTGTCCTT
>NC_051405.1:36676372-36676597 GCF_015228065.2 Penaeus monodon
GGTTCTCGGTCTCTTTTGCTGTTGTTTTATTTTTCTTGAAATATATATAGTCATTTTTCATGTTATTTATATAGATATTCATTTGTTGCTCTTCATTAATTTAATTCAGACAAATGCGGAATGCAGATAAAAGCGTTGATCACTTTTGTAAGATGGCAGAGTAATGAAACATTGGAATTTCTCTTCCGAAGAAAATGGGACAAAGCAAAAATCAAAAAAACCCCG
>NC_051405.1:36676918-36677130 GCF_015228065.2 Penaeus monodon
CTATTTCCCGTGTCATTTCTTTTCATACATTTGAGCATTGCTCCTGCCTTCTCCTTTTGCTTATTCATCTTTTACTCTTTCTCTCTTTTTTTCCTTCTGTCCGCCATCCTTTAATCTGTAGCCCACTCTGCAAGTCTATCATCCTTTTCACTCTTAAAGTCTTTTTCTTTCATCTCTTTGTCTTAATACTTACTCCGATCTTCCATTTCCTC
>NC_051405.1:36677159-36677327 GCF_015228065.2 Penaeus monodon
CACTCCACCTGTGTTTTATTTTCTCTCCACTTTTCTCGGCGTCTCTCTCTCTTTTCCTCCTCCCGACGGCGACTGCAGCCACAGTCCTCGCCCATCTGCCTGTCCTCGAGGGAAGGAGGAGACGGCTATTATGCTCTTTGTTTTGCTTTGGCCTTTCGGTGTGTCGTA
>NC_051405.1:36677405-36677492 GCF_015228065.2 Penaeus monodon
CTCATATGGTAGCTCTTCTCTTTTCCCCCTAGATTTTTATTTATTTATTTTTTTCCTACCTCAATCTTCTCGTACTTTTCCGTTCTT
>NC_051405.1:36678137-36678560 GCF_015228065.2 Penaeus monodon
GGTCCGTCCAGGGATACGCGCTTCTCATTAACTTGTTATTTTTCCATCGCATCAGAGATACATCGATCAGACCTGTCCAATTTGTTATTTTTTTTCGTATTTCTCCCCTGCATTTTTAAAGTGGCTCCTGCCCTTACCTCCAGTTATTCATTCAGCTCCCTCTCTCCCTGGTACTACCCTCCTTTCCCTCCCTTCTCTCCTTCGAATCTCCTTATCCTTCCTTTACTACTACTCCAATCTAGACTTTTTGTTTTCTCTCCCTTTCCCCCTTTTTTTCTCCTTTCCTCTCAGCCTTTCCCACTTCTTCCCTTCCTTGCTCTCTCTTTTCTCCTTCTTTCATTTCTCCTACTCTTTCCTTTCTCCTTTTCTCCCACGCCTTCCTCTTTTTTTTCCATCTTTCCTTTTCTTTCTTTCTTCCTTTAC
>NC_051405.1:36678602-36678676 GCF_015228065.2 Penaeus monodon
GTTGAAGTGGAAGGGAAGGATCCGCGAGAGGTCTTCGGGGTGTTTTTTATTCCTTTTTTAGCCCCGCCCCCCAA
>NC_051405.1:36678693-36679178 GCF_015228065.2 Penaeus monodon
ATTAAGGAAAAAAGGGGAAAGGGGCCCTGGGGGGGGGGGAAGGAGGCGGGCCCAGAGGGGAGGAGGCGATCCCGGGCCCTTCCCCCACCCAGCCTTGGTTCTCCTTGACAACCCAAAGGCTCCCCTCCCTCCCCCCCTTCCCCCCCTATTCGTTCCCCCGGCCCTTGCCCTGCCCCCAAGTCCCTTTTCCCTTTCTGGTTCATGGGGCCCTTTTTCGTCTAAGCCGGGAAAGGTTTGGGCTGTTGTGTTGTCGTTTGGGATTTTTGATAATATTTCTGGCTTCCCTTTTTTGTATCCGTTGAGTAGTAGTGGCCCAAAGGGGCGATTTTGTGCGCATGGAGAGGCGGATGGGGGTGAGCCGGGGGCTCTTTCTGTCTTTTTTTCTTTTTTTCCTTCCCCCTTTTTTTTTTTTTTTCTTTTGTTTAATTTTGTTTTTTTTTTAATTTCCTCTTTTCCTTTTTTTTCTTTCCCCTCTCCTTCCTTTT
>NC_051405.1:36679733-36679838 GCF_015228065.2 Penaeus monodon
TTGCGTATGTTTGACAAAAAACACTTTTTCGCCCCAAAAATATCCCCGGGTTAGTGCTTTTAATTTTTCCCCCCATAAACCCAAACTTCACTGGTCGTCATCATG
>NC_051405.1:36679872-36680044 GCF_015228065.2 Penaeus monodon
TAAGAAACCAGCGTCGTTACCCTTATCGCACTATCTTCCGAAGTGATAGCGCGACGTATAAAATTAAGGCCCCCTTTAAAGGGGCCCCCGCCCCCTGCCCGGAAGGGAAAAGGAAGGGGGGCAGAGAACAGGAAAAAAAATTTTTTTAAAAAATAATAAAAATATATAAAAA
>NC_051405.1:36681951-36682322 GCF_015228065.2 Penaeus monodon
GAAATTTTTTGAAATTTAACCGCCCAAAAAAAGGGTAAAAAAAAAAAAAACCAGTTAAAATTTGAAAAAAGGGAAATTCCCCAGGGGAAGGCCGGCAATTTGTTGCCCCCTTTCCGGGGCGGGGGGGAATCGGGGGAAAATTCGGGGTTTCCCCGCCAAATTTGGAATTCCCCCTTTCCATTAAAGCCCTCCTTGGGGGCCCCAGTCATTCCGCTCAAAGGGAAAAATTTTTTTTGAGTTGCCTGCTTTCCCCCGGGGGGGGCGGCCGCACGGGGGGGGCCCCTGCGCGGAGTTAAAATTTTTTGAACGGTTTTTTGCATCCAGCTTTATTTATCGGCCGTTAGTCGGGGTAGGTCATTAGCCCAAGGAGG
>NC_051405.1:36682401-36683146 GCF_015228065.2 Penaeus monodon
GATAGGAGACTTCGCTTGCATTTTCTTTTTCAACTTCTAGGGGAAAAAACTTTCTTTCCCCCCAAGGCCCAAATTTGTCTTGGTGTGTTCGTGTTTGAGAGGTCCCGGGGAAAAAAAAGGGGGATGCATCTGTTTAGCTTTTTTTGTATTAGAGGGCCCCAAATCTTAAAACTCGCTTTCTCGCTTTTGTAAACCCCCACGGCACCACACGCAACAATTTTAATAAGTACTTATTTATGACGCCCTGCGCCCCAAATCAAAAATTTTATTTTTTTTAATTCCATACCCAAAGTCGTTTAAATTTCTCCTTTATTTTCTTTTTGTCATGCTATTGTTGATTGACCTTCCTTTTTAAAAAATCCCCAAAAAATTACACATATTTTAGAACCCCAACCCCTGACAATTTCCTTTTTAACGCTTCTTTCACCCCCCATTTTCTTTGTTTCTAAAATATCGGGTATTAACGGACCGGATTAAAGAGGGAATTTTTTCAGGTTTTTTTCCCAAAAGGGGGCTGGAATTTCCCAAAGTTCCCCTGCTTTAGCATCCCGTTTTCCCTTTTTGGGAGGGGGACGGTGTTTCTTTTCCCCTTTCTTCCTCTGCTTTTCCTCTCGTGCGTTATTTATGGATTTTGCTCTCTCCCTTCTTCTTCTTCAGCATTTTAATTAGAATTTTTCTTTTCGGGTTTTTTCTTTTTTCCCATCCCTTTTTTTCACCTTATTAAATAGAACAGGGTTTAACTAGT
>NC_051405.1:36683778-36684003 GCF_015228065.2 Penaeus monodon
CATTGACTAGCATTGCCCTCCCACACCGCGCCTGTCACTGTATAATTACTGTAAACACACTGTGTTGTTTATGGCGGGGATGGTGTGGGAAGAGCAGGGGGAGAGGGGGCGTGGGGGAAAGTAGGGGACTCTGCTCGCGGCCACGTGGTCTGTGTGGCGAAGTAAGCTCACCCTCGGCCCCTTGCTTTCTGTTGCTTGCTTGCATTTTCTTTTCCTTGTTTACTT
>NC_051405.1:36684739-36684906 GCF_015228065.2 Penaeus monodon
GGACGAGAAGGAGCATTAGAGAGAAGGTTATTATTCGGTTAAATAGTGTGCAAAGTCCACGCCGTCCCGCTGAGCTGGCGTGTGTTTGGCTCCGGAATTTTGTATCATCCTTTCGCAGAAGCAGGTTGGGGGCTGTCCCCCCCCCCCTCCGCGCCACCGCCCTGCCC
>NC_051405.1:36685317-36685470 GCF_015228065.2 Penaeus monodon
AATTCATTTCAAGTGTGATCTTTTCCCCACTTTATATTCTTTTCTTGCTCTCGTTCGCCTTTTCTCATCGCTTCCCATTTTTCTTGTGTTTTCTTTTCCGCACTCTATTTCTCTCCATTTTCTATATCACAATTAACCTTGCCGCCCCTTCCC
>NC_051405.1:36685896-36686102 GCF_015228065.2 Penaeus monodon
TCCCCCTTTTTATTCCTTCCTCCTCCATTCTCCACTTTTATCTTCTCCTTTTTATCCCCTCCAATTTTTCCCCCTCTGCCCTATGTCCCCTCCCACCTCCTCCCCATTTCAGCCTATCCACCCCCTCCTCTTCGGTCATGCGGATTCCACGTGCGCCATGACGTCACGCTGCCTGATTTATACTGAAGTACGATAGCTTATGTTGA
>NC_051405.1:36686897-36687227 GCF_015228065.2 Penaeus monodon
TGTAGATTTTTTCCATAAGATTGCCTTTCAAGAGAATGGCTCAAACCCAGTGCAGGTGACACAACGAGGCCGCTCAAGGCCGAAGTGAGCCCAGGCGGCCGTGTTCAGTTAGAGATGAATCCCCCTCTTTCATCCCCCCTTCCCCCCTAAGCCTCCCCTCCCTCCTCCCCCACCGACATGGACGAATGCGGGTGCTCGTGCAAACAATTCATTAACAATATATATTCTTTCACTTTCTTTTATCTTTTTATATAAATTAGTTTTTATCTCAGATGCCGCACGATGGTTTAGTCAAAAGAGACTCCTCCTTCGTCCCTCCTACCCCTATCC
>NC_051405.1:36687456-36687800 GCF_015228065.2 Penaeus monodon
ATTTAGTACTTCTTTCGCCCCTTCCTCCCTTCCCGTGTACGAAACCCTTCCTCTTTTTTTCCTTGCACCCTTCATTCCTTTTCTCCCTGGATTTAGCTCTACCTCTCCCCTGCACCTATACCCACCTCATGGGTCGAGGTACAGTTGACAATATTGTGACTGCAATTTTTCCCCCTTTTGGTCTTTGCATATATGTATATTTTTTTCCACACCGTGTTCTTGTGTCGTTTATTGCCCCCGTGTGTGTGTGTCGCAGGTCGTCCGCCATTAATATGCCATGAGACAGCCTCGCTTCTGAGGGATTTAACAGTAAATGTGACACTGGGGTAGAGTTACAACATAGA
>NC_051405.1:36687872-36688569 GCF_015228065.2 Penaeus monodon
GTGCGGCTTCCCTAACAAGCTTCCACCTCGCCTCATTACTGACAATCGCTCGCTTGCATGTCGCGGGTAACCTGAGCTGGTGTCGTCCCTCACCTTTTATATGTTACACCTCCGGAGCCTCCGTCTGCACTCTCCGCCGGAGCCCTCGGTGGACTCGCCCTCGATCTCGGGCTGTACTGGTTCTCTCTTTCTCTGTTTGCGTTTGTCTCCGTTTTTTTTTTTCTTTCCTCCTCTCCCTCCCACCTTTCCTCCCTCTCTCACCCTTTCTGTTCCCCTTTCGCCATTTCTATCCCTCTCCATCTCCCCTTTTCTCTCCCTTTCCTTTTTCCTTTCTCCGTTTCTCTCGATTTGCAACTCCGTCTCTCCGTCATCCTATCACTTTTTATGTCTCCCTTTCCTCTCTTTCCCAATCTCCATCACACACCTTTCCCTTTTCTATCGTCTGTATTATTATCTGATCATCAATTATGGCATGCGACATTTATGTAGCTGTAAATGGATGAAAACTGTATGGGGTGTGGCACTCTATCTATTTTGACACGGTTGTTAGCAGTCTTTACGTAAATTGATTATGCTAGAGAGAGTAATGACAGTTTAGCTGTGGTTATTAAAGGAATTTTTAACAGTGGTTATTTTTATTTACGGCGAAAGTGAAATGAAAATTTAGATTCTTTGCATGTTTAACCCCGGTTAAGCA
>NC_051405.1:36688828-36689148 GCF_015228065.2 Penaeus monodon
GTGTTCTTGTAATGAAATGCGCTTGGACGTTACCGAGGGCTCTTCGTTGAGACGTATTTGGGAGATCAGAAATGTATTTTAATTTACGTCGTGTCTCTACCCTAGACTATTTTTCCCCCACAAACTCGTCGGAATCCACCATTCTATAGTGTGCCGTTGTTTTGAAATTGCGACGCTGAATGGTCGGTGTAAAGGGGCTGTGACGTTTTTCGTTCGAGCAATAAACCACTTATGGTACATTTTTTTCAGTGCGTATCTTTTTTCGACTATTTCTCGATTAAATATAAAATTGTCATGCCTCTTGCATTTTTTGGAGGTTT
>NC_051405.1:36689662-36690363 GCF_015228065.2 Penaeus monodon
TACCTTACCTGTTTCTCGTGAAAAGAAGCAGTGAATAAAGATATATATATCTTTTCATGGCAATGCAGTTACTCGTCGACATTGGCAGGTTCGGTTATATGTCTTACAAAGAGATGGTTTACATAAACTACCTTCTGAGAACTCGGCCATCGTTAGATCCAGCCGCCTTTTCATTAAAATATGAATTTCGACCATAAAGCTAAGGTAGCGACCGGTGCGGGGAGTAAAATATTCTCGCGAAAGTAGCGAGGAGTCCTTTTTACCGCTTTCGCCGCGAGTTGTTTTCGGAAGCGGATTCTATTTCGGCAGATTTCATATTGTCGGAAGGATTACTAAATTATTCACGGCGGGTGCTGTTTAGGGTTTTAGTTTCCACCGCGGGTTGTGATGTTAAGGTTTATTTTGAATATGGTTGCGAAGGTTGCAGATGCAAAATGGGTATTGCATTGACAGATTGCGATGGACCGATTGTTGCAATTCCCCTCTGCAGTCTCGAGGCCATCCATGCTTCCGCGGAAAGTACGTCATAGGCAAGCAGACCCCTTCGATCGCCTTGTTTCCTCAGTTGTGAGTGATGGCATTTAGCCCTCTGACTAGCGTGCCTTTTGGCTTTCTTTCGGAAGAGTATTTCTTATTATTCGTTGATGGTTTGGTTGCGATAGTGAGTGCATATTCGTTTGTATAAAAAAAAAAAATGTTTT
>NC_051405.1:36691327-36691463 GCF_015228065.2 Penaeus monodon
TAGGATAAAACTAATAGGATTTAAAATATCTCGCATTAATATTTCGTGTGTCTCAACAGAGAGAATGGCAATTAACCTGAGTTTCCACAAATGTTGATAACTTGTTCAATATAAATATCATCAGTTACTTTACATT
>NC_051405.1:36691685-36691798 GCF_015228065.2 Penaeus monodon
GAAATATTAATGAAGTTGATGTTTTAAATCCTATTAGCTCTGTCTTAGCAGTTGTGTTAATAATACCAGCTCACATTTCCCAAGCTGCGGATGATCCTCCAGATCTTCAAGGC
>NC_051405.1:36691842-36692005 GCF_015228065.2 Penaeus monodon
CAAAGTATGGTTCACACTCACACTCGACATGGTTGATATTTATGGTGTCAGCCCGAGTTGTCCGTGTCAGAGTAGCGGGTGCGCGCCTCGCTTGTGTCGAGAATTATCGCCACGCTGACAGGTGTAATTGGAAAGATTTACTGCTGCTGTCGTCCTGGCAAGC
>NC_051405.1:36692073-36692220 GCF_015228065.2 Penaeus monodon
CGGGAACAGCGCCGCATAAGCCCCGAAGTATCGTCATCACGGGAGCTCCTGACCCCTGAGAACCGCCGGTGTGCGTCAGCGCCGGTCGTTCCGAGTCGTTCTCACGTCGCCGCTCGTAATGACGCCGATGATTAGTGCGGCATCGTC
>NC_051405.1:36692259-36692379 GCF_015228065.2 Penaeus monodon
CGTGACATCCCCGAGTTTCCGCTACGGTGCCGCTAATTGTCACGGCGCCGAGCGAGCGAGGCTGCGTGCGTGTCACTTCGCCGGGATATCACAGGATTAGTGAGGATGAACATGTCTACG
>NC_051405.1:36693365-36693922 GCF_015228065.2 Penaeus monodon
GTCTGCACTCAAGTGTTATTATTTTGCTCCCTAAATTTTACTTCCCATAGATCATACCTAACATATATATTTTTTCTGACTTCGTAATAAAGGTTTCATAGCAATGCGCGTGTGCATTTACATACCAACACAATACATGCGCTTTAATCTCTTTATCGCCCATTTTGATATATTATTATTTATAGCTTCGTACTGTATAGAGGATCATTAGTTAAACTGGATCATTTTCTTAATTGCCCTGTACATTTTTACTGGGCGGAACATAACGCCAATTAGCACGAAGGATGCTAAAACCAGGGAGAGTACCGAGCCACCGCAGCCCACTTCCACCCATCCCCGCTGCCCCAACCCAGGGCCCGCCCCACCTGCCTCAACCCACATTCACCCTCCACCCCTGACTTACCTCTGCCTATCTCGACCCACTTGCATCCACCACTCCCACCCCACCTAACTTAACTCCACTTCCACCCTCATCCCCACTCCCACCCTCCGTCGCAACGCTAGCTACTTGAACTCACTTCTACCATCACCCTTACATGCGCCAACCCACTAGCATC
>NC_051405.1:36694005-36694071 GCF_015228065.2 Penaeus monodon
ATATTAAGGCTCGATATGATATGAACATAAGAACGCAACAGAACACTTGGTGTAGCGACATTGGGC
>NC_051405.1:36694119-36694286 GCF_015228065.2 Penaeus monodon
CTGACAGTTATAACATCGACGGTCACGGTTATGGCCATGTGGTGGCGGATTTCCAGATGCAAAGTCCAAAGTAGCTTCCTTGTAAATCTGAAGGTTGAGCTAGGTTGAATTTTATTCGAAAAGTTTTGTATATAGTGCCTGTTGTGGAAAGCTTCCAGTGAACCTAA
>NC_051405.1:36694400-36694682 GCF_015228065.2 Penaeus monodon
CTCGCTTTTAATCTCACAAATGTGGAAATTTACATATTTTGTCTTTCCGCTTTTGTTAGATAGAAGATCTTTTATAGCCTCGTTCATTTCCCGAGATATTAAATGCATTTCGGAACTATCTCCGTCTGTGCGTTCCTCGGGGCGCCGTATTTCACGTAGTTTAAGGAGCGATGGATCTCTCCCAAGGCGGCTTGATCATATGGCAGTCGGCTGCTTTACGACTCGCGAGTTATTGTAATGGAAGAGGCACGCGATGGCGGGACTCGCGTGCTCCGGCTTGGG
>NC_051405.1:36694705-36695323 GCF_015228065.2 Penaeus monodon
TATTTAACGCCGATACCACCGTTGTCATGTCACCGCTATGGTACCGCCCGTCGCTCCAGCTACCACTACCTGCTCTGTCGGCACAACCACTGTGGAGTAATGGAGTGAGTAGTGTCAGAGAGTCCCAGTAGTCCGTGGGGTTAGATCCCTCATGTTTGAGAGGGAGAAAAGGGGAATTCGACACCTTGGGCGTCTCCTTTCAGCATTCGTCCATGTATTCATATGGTCAGCGCTCTTGTTGATAGGATAAACAGACATTCCGGATCGGTTTTTAACGATATGTCAACGGCCATACGTGTAAATATTCAGGTGGCAAAAGGAGGCACTGGATCAATCCGTTGCTAATATCCAGTTCATGGCGGGTTTCATCCCTTTGTAGTCACAATAGGCCGGTGATAATGATTGTATAACGCACAATGGCCCTAACCCTCCGGCCTCTCCGCGGGACGGGCACACGCGCCGCGGGCTCTTAGGGCGAGAATCCCCTTTAGGCTAACGGGAGGATCGACTGTATCGCTCTTTGCGGGCTAGTACATTTTCCCCGAGTGGCTGCGAGGGAGCAGTCGAGTATTGGCTCACCTGTGACGGTGTGGCGATTAGGGTGACGTGGTTCGTTTC
>NC_051405.1:36695403-36695795 GCF_015228065.2 Penaeus monodon
CCGACCCCGATAACCCCGGGGGGTCAACCAGCCTCGAGTGTTGGACCTCGCATACCGGACACAACCTCGTTTAACCGAACAGGACCAGTTTCTGATTGTCAACACTGGCGACTAGTGCGGGACGAGGGGCGCTAACAGGTGGACCTCAGCCGGTGATTGGTGGACTGCCTCGCCTAATAACTGATGGATAAGCCTTTAAATGCGGTTATCGGAAGATTGATGCTCACCGCTGACGAATAGCGGGAACTTCAGAGTGGCCGGTGCCTGATGCGTGGAAATGTCCTCATTTATAAACTGCGAACGCAGGCGAAAAATACAGACGAATATGGTTCTACGATCATAGGGTTGAAAGTACGGCTTGGAAATGGATGTGGTCTAATTTTTTTAAAGTC
>NC_051405.1:36695817-36696282 GCF_015228065.2 Penaeus monodon
CGCATATCTTTTAAATAGTCCTCACGCAGTGGAGCTCTTTCACAGTCGCTGACCGTCGGTAAAAATATTCGCGGAGGCAGTATTCATCCCCTTTACAAGTCATCCATCAACCCGTACATCATTTCGAGGGTCTTTCGCTCTTCTGCAAGTCGGCCTCGGCGCCCCAGCATTAATGCAAACCCTATTTACCACGTGATCAGGCCGAAAGCGGGCGTTTTGCCGATCATCGCTCAAAGCCGATCGCAGTTCGAGCCAGGAGCGCGTGTCTTTAGCGAAGGCGAGGTCGAGTCCGCGGCGCTCGAAGAATTCCGTCGATCGGAGTGCGGAACCGATATCGGAGCGCCGCTGTTTACGAGGAAGGCCGTTTATTAGGCCGCGCTAATCAGGCGGCATCAGGGGCCAGGCGAAAGTGTCTACCCGAATCCTCCGCGTTGACATTTGGGGCCAAGTGGCCGCGCTTGATGT
>NC_051405.1:36696763-36696840 GCF_015228065.2 Penaeus monodon
TCTAAAAGGCGGCGCGTCGGCCACATGACGACAGGGCCACCATTAGCGGCGTCTCAAGCACCATCAGCCGCCGTGCG
>NC_051405.1:36696881-36697035 GCF_015228065.2 Penaeus monodon
CGACACCTACAAGATGGCTGCTCCTAATTGAATGTCCGCCGCCGCATTTTAATTCCTGGACGAGAAGTGAGCTCTCCCGCGCTGCAATGGTCCCCCCTCTCTCCCTTTCAATATCTCTCTGTTTATACTCTTTGTCTTCTTTTGCGCTCTTTTC
>NC_051405.1:36697558-36697641 GCF_015228065.2 Penaeus monodon
AGTGCTCCATGAATGTTGACTTTCTGTTATTTGAAATTCGTGTTTTAATCCAACATTTTGATTTTTTTCGAATCGTCCCCCCC
>NC_051405.1:36697665-36698038 GCF_015228065.2 Penaeus monodon
GTGGAGAAGAGAGGGGGGAAATAACTGAAAGCTTAACTGATATTAACGAGAGCATTGGAATCTCAGAAAAATAGAGAATCCAAGGGAGAGGGGAAGGGAGTAAAGGGGGGTGTAGAAAGGGGTAGAGAGAGGAGGGAGATGGGGAGAAGGGGAAAGGGGAGACGTGTGGGAGTCGCGGCGGGGGAGGGGGATTTACAATATGATTATTAAAGAAGTCTATAACTGCGACAGAGTTACGGGTCGCTCTACGTGATTATAAAGAAGGTCGTAAGTCAGCGTGCTGCCGCGGGCGCCACGGCACGCAAGCGGCCGGCGCGGGCGGGAGGGGCGGCGCCGGGCTCTCGCTCCCTCGTGCGCTGTCTCTGTCCCTTGG
>NC_051405.1:36698251-36698599 GCF_015228065.2 Penaeus monodon
TTTTCTTTCTCTTTGGTAAGAAGTTTTATCATTATTATAATCTTAAGTACTTTAGTCCAGACATAATTTACTGATCTTCGCATATTTCTACGTAACTTTTGTTAATTGTTTTATATAATATTAATTATTATACATTTCCCTTGAAATTGTAAGTTCATACATTTCCACAGCGTACTTTCTTGGTTACGTCCGGTATGTCTTGATTCCCCCATCAGCCTTATTCTGTGAGCATATTTATGAGTATTATTATTGTTGCTGTTATTGTTTCTCTAAAGATGGCTGTGATAAAGATTTTGATAACATTAGTAACTTTATCAGGAATATCGACATTGATAACAGAAATTTTAT
>NC_051405.1:36698702-36698884 GCF_015228065.2 Penaeus monodon
ACTGCATCTGATGAAGTTGATGATAATGATAATAGCGATAGAAACAGAGACAATAATGAAAGCTGCTGGTTGTGGTAATGATGAGAATAATGATATACGAATTCTTAGTGAAATGCCATGACGCGCAGCCAAACGCACGAGGCCTCAAAGTTAAAATATGTGAGGCAGAATGTCACGCTCAA
>NC_051405.1:36699263-36699368 GCF_015228065.2 Penaeus monodon
GGTTCTACATCAACTCGCGTGATCCCCTGGCATGTGCTGTACCACAAAACTAGAAAGTATATTTTTGATTAATTTATATACACATGCCAGGCGACCTGTACTATA
>NC_051405.1:36700602-36701193 GCF_015228065.2 Penaeus monodon
AGGGGAGGCTCTGGCGGGCATGCAAGCAGCCTACGAACTCCTGTATTCAGAATGGCGTCTGCCCTCGAGCGATACCCCCACGCGGCGTCTGCCCTCGGGCTGTTCCGATGCCAACACCCTTCGAGTAGAAGCGAAATGACCTTAGTCCTGGCCATAGGAACACAGAACGCGACCTCCGCCACTGCGCGACGCTGTTCCTTCTTTTGTTCCCGCGTGTGACTTACCAGCAGTGTAAGAGTCAAGCCGTACCAGCCTATCACTACCCAACCCGACTAGGCAGGTGGGGAGTTCTTCCTTAAGGGGAATAGGAGGGATATGACCTGAAGGGAAATGACGTATATAAGTGGACGCATTCCCTCATCTCATTTTTTTATGCTCTTCAAGAAAATGTCTGAATTTTATATACATTCAGTTTATAGGCATCAGGCCTTTTCGCTATTAGTCCTACTATCTGTATTCTTACCTGACCAGAATATTCATGTGTGATTCCTTTCTGTTTCCACAGGTAGGCCCACGAGGATATGAACAGATGTTTGATGCTAACAGGTATGCAGCATGTTGTAGTCTTACCTCCCTGTTATGCGATACATT
>NC_051405.1:36701434-36701616 GCF_015228065.2 Penaeus monodon
TTGAAAGAGTATATAATTATTCTTCACCTGTTCTGTATGAACCATCAAGTACTTTGCTTTCTGTCTACCAGTAATTATCCAAACACAAAACCCACTATCGACAGTGATGATATTACTGTAAAACACACACAAAAAAATGTATTTTTAATCAGCCCACCTAACCGGCAACAGACAACCAAAAT
>NC_051405.1:36702245-36702409 GCF_015228065.2 Penaeus monodon
CCGTCCCCCTTTCTCTTGCGAAGCGCCACAATTATCGTCAAAGGAACACCCATTGATAGGCCCGTGATATCCAAGTCACGGCTGCCGATTGCCGGGTTTATATTTAAAGGTAAACGCTCCAGCTTGCAACATTTCCTTCTCTCTATCGGTCTCTTTGTCTCTTA
>NC_051405.1:36702487-36702678 GCF_015228065.2 Penaeus monodon
CACTTGTATGCTTTCTTTCCCTTCTTCTTATTTCGCTCTCTACTTCCCTCCTACTCATCTTCCTCACCTTCCTTCCTGTTTTTCTTCCACTTCTTGTATTTTGTACATTTTATTTTCCCTTTCCCTTCCTACCCTCTGCCCCCCGTCCCCCCCCACCTTGTAGAGCTTTCCCTCTTGTAGCAGGTGAATCT
>NC_051405.1:36702714-36702881 GCF_015228065.2 Penaeus monodon
GTCGTTCTTTGCATTGTGTGAAGACGTAAACACATTTGCATCAGGTTCTCGTGTGCGCTCATTACACTTGTAGCCGCCCGCACACGTGGCGCCCCAACAATGTTTCCCCAGACGCCCGTGTGGGAGGGGGTAATGTACCAGCACTCTCTTCGCCTCGACCCTTAAAT
>NC_051405.1:36702916-36703011 GCF_015228065.2 Penaeus monodon
AAGCGCCCTGCTCTTCCCTTCCGCCAGGCACATGCACACAACACTTTCCTACAATTTTCTCTCTCCAGTCTCTACGTTTCTGGGTGCATTTCTTT
>NC_051405.1:36703124-36703450 GCF_015228065.2 Penaeus monodon
AGATAAACATTGCATTGTGATAGAGGTTCGCATCCTAGACACGAACTTACAATGCATTCTGCAATACCGTGTTCAGTGTACCGTATCTGGATGCCCTCCTCTGTCATTGTACGTACTAGCATCCCGCTATTTATTGTACTATACTAAAGCCATGACAGTTTGAGTCAAATTACACGCGGATTAGCAATTCAGTCATTAGCTTCTGGTTGACGCTCGCTGAGGTCCTCAAAGAAAGAGATGAAAGGAGGAAACCGAAAGGAAGATATGAGTAGAAAGAAGAAAGAGATACGTGACTGAATGGAAAATATAGCATGAAAAGAATGACG
>NC_051405.1:36703947-36704559 GCF_015228065.2 Penaeus monodon
CGAGGCGGGTCGCGGCGAAAGAAACAAAGAGCCTCGACAGCCCCATAATGAATAAGTTCCCTCCGCCATTACATTTACCGGCATCGTCGCAATCATCATCAATAAGATCTAGGGGATTATTTCAGGTTTGTTGACTCGCCTCGAAAATATTCCTTCGTAATTACAAGTGATCGCCTGATTATGTCGGGGATGATTATTATGATAGTCTTGTGGCGATGATAGTCATTATTTTTTTTTCTCTTCTTCCTTCCTCCTCGTGGTCAGCTGTAGAGTCGAGCAAACATTTCGACGTAAGAAATGAAATCCTTGTAGTTTTTTTTCTGGAGAATTAAGGGTGTTTGGACAAGGAGGATGGGGAGGGGGGTGGGGGTGCTTGGAACGAAAGTTGAAGGGGATCAGTGGGAGGGAGGGGGGGGGAGTAGGAGGAACTTGCGTTGTTGTGTTTAGATTATTTGTTTCATTTGTTTTCCTCCTCTGCTTGTTATCTCTTCTTTTTTTCCAGCATTTTTTCATCCTAATCTGCCAGTTGAGGTTAACTGTCTCTTTTGACTTCTCCTTCCCTCTTTTACCTTTCTGATTCGCTTTCTTTTGCTTTCTGCTTTGTTTTTTCCC
>NC_051405.1:36704625-36704901 GCF_015228065.2 Penaeus monodon
GCATTCGCCTTTTTGCGGTATTCCATCATAATCTTTCCTTTTCTCTCCCCTGCTATTGTCATTTCTTTCTTCTTCCCCTTTCTCTGTTCCTCCTACTTCTCTCCTCTTCTTGCTACTCTCATCCACCCCCCAGGGTTCTTCCTTTCCTCGTTTCCTGCTTCCTCTTCTCCTTTCTCTCGGCCGTGTTCATTACAATCTGCTTCAACCTCTACAACTTCCTCCTCTGACAAATTCATGTTTAGCCCTCCAGCCACGGCTAGTTTCGTGCCCTTATGG
>NC_051405.1:36705096-36705315 GCF_015228065.2 Penaeus monodon
CCCTCTCGCCCTTTCTACTTGGGCTTATCCGCGCATTTACTCCTTATCTGCCCCCTCCACGCAGAGGTAACTGTCAATATATTAGAATTTTCTCCTCTCCGCCATCCTTAAGCCTCTCCTACCTTCCCCCTTCGCACCCCTTTCGTACCCCTCCCCCTCACCCCTCCCTCTCACCTCCCCCTTCTCCTTTCCCCACTCACCCGCTTTCATCTCGTTTTC
>NC_051405.1:36705353-36705545 GCF_015228065.2 Penaeus monodon
CTTCATTCATGTCTCCTCCTTCCTCTCTTCCGTCCATTTTCTATTCTCATCAACTCTTCCCTCAATTTCCCCTTTTCCCTTTTCGTCTCTCAGTTCATATAACTTCTACATCCATTTCTCTCTTCCCTCCCATTCTTATTCCATCTTCTTTCTATCCCTCCCTTCCCCTAATCTTCCCGTCCCTTCCCCTGA
>NC_051405.1:36705616-36706444 GCF_015228065.2 Penaeus monodon
CCCCCTTGATTTTGTCCTCATTACCTCTCTCCTCCGTTTCTTTCCATCCCCCTTTTCCCCGTCTTCCCTTCTCCTTTTTCATCCCTCCCTTAATCTTCTCATCCTTGCCTTGAGTTCTTCCTCATTTCCCACTCTCCTCCGTTTCTTTTACCCCCCTCTCCCCCTCGTTTCTTCTTATTTATCCCTCCCTTCATTAAACCCTCCCTCTCTTGATTTCGCTCACATTTCCCACTCTCCTGGGTTTCCCCCTCTCTCTCTCTCTCATTTCTTCTTGTTTATCCCTCCCTTGCCCTTCCCTTAACCTTCCCTTTCTTGATTTCGCTCTCATTTCCCTCTCTCTCTCATTTCTTCTTGTTTATCCCTCCCTTGCCCTTCCCTTAACCTTCCTTTTCTTGATTTCGCTCTCATTTCCCTCTCTCTCTCATTCTTCTTGTTTATCCCTCCCTAGCCCGTCCAGTAACCTTCCCTTTCTTGATTTCGCTCTCATTTCCCTCTCTCTCTCATTTCTTCTTGTTTATCCCTCCCTTGCCCTTCCCTTAACCTTCCCTTTCTTGATTTCGCTCTCATTTCCCTCTCTCTCTCATTTCTTCTTGTTTATCCCTCCCTTGCCCTTCCCTTAACCTTCCCTTTCTTGCCTTGATTTCGCCCTCATTTCCCTCTCTCTCTCATTTCTTCTTGTTTATCCCTCCCTTGCCCTTCCCTTTCTTGCCTTGATTTCGCCCTCATTTCCCTCTCTCCCCGACCGGAAGTAAGCTCCTTCCACCTCGTTGTTCTTTGGTCCTCTTTCGTTCGTCTTCGCTTTTTATTTTCTTGTGGGGCTCTAAGGAC
>NC_051405.1:36707238-36707452 GCF_015228065.2 Penaeus monodon
GTCATTTTCTCGTCATGTGGGACTCAGCGACGGTCACTCACCTGTCACTGCCTGTCACCAAGCGCGTCACCAGCTGTCACCAGTCGATCTCTGACGCTCTGTCTCATCATGACGTGAAATAGGGTAATGGCAGGCACTGTACACTTGTAATAACAGTCGCAAGTGTAGATATAAACCATTGCCGTTTGCAGTTTTGGGGTAATATATCCATTTC
>NC_051405.1:36708012-36708379 GCF_015228065.2 Penaeus monodon
CGAGATGAGGCCATCATCGCCGGGAGGGCGTCCCGCCCCGCCCCTACACACGCCGCGGCCATAACGGGGGCGGCTTTATAAATACTAAGTCACCGAGGCCAAACTGCTACTAATGTATTAATGAAACACTCCGGCAAACGTCCTCGGCAAACGCCCTTCGGGAACCTTCGGGAACCTTCGGGAGGGACCGCTTCGGGGGGGGGGGTCTTTTTGATTTTTATTTATTTAGTTTTCTCTTTTTTTTGGGGGGGGGGTCGTGTTTTTTCTCTCTCGTTCGGGAATGATTGTTTTGTTGTTTCTTAATCTTTGTTTTTTATATATATGCCTAGGTCCGTGTTTTACTTTTGAGTTTCCAGTTGGTTATCAT
>NC_051405.1:36708798-36708966 GCF_015228065.2 Penaeus monodon
CTATCCGGCCACATGCATCAAGCTTTACACGGTGTGATCGGATCATTCCCTGTGGAAGGCGTCTCTATGCCATGTTAGCATAGAGGCGCTTTTATGGCCGTACGGATGTTCGTGAGGGATGGTCTCTTCTGGTCTCCTTGCCCTTCCACGTGCTCGCTTTTCTCTTTT
>NC_051405.1:36709382-36709847 GCF_015228065.2 Penaeus monodon
AGCCCAGTAGGAGTACGAATAATAAGTAGATACACGAGGAATTACCTATATAGATATAGATATGTAGATTCACTAGGTGGGAGACTGACATCGTGACAGATAGACTAATACATGAACATACACTTTAGCAGTTGGATATTTAGTTTAAATATTGAAATATAAGAAAATCAAGGAGGTAAAAGTCACATTGGAAGTCAGACATATCCCTTCACATACACATAGTGTATATAACGTGTATATGATAGCATCGCGTCACAGAAAGCAATATTGTATTTCATTGCCTCTGGTTCGGGTACACGAAATCCGGGGAAATATAAAAGTGTAAATTATGGCACCATTATTTGGTGAGCGTTGACACGGGGCTGCGGGAGCGCGAGCCTGGACGTGGCCTAATGCACTGTGATATTTATTAATGGTGACGCTCGACCATCACCGCGCGCCCTCGCGGCCTCTATATCTCTATGG
>NC_051405.1:36710070-36710136 GCF_015228065.2 Penaeus monodon
TTCCGTCTCCCTCTCCCTCTTCCCTGGCCCCGAGAACCATATGAATCTCTCATCGTTAGAGCTGTA
>NC_051405.1:36710241-36710319 GCF_015228065.2 Penaeus monodon
GTGCGTCCCATTTACGACGTCCATTAATGGTTTCTCTCTCCCCCCCCTCTTCCGCGTCTGCCTTTGAATATCTTCATC
>NC_051405.1:36710367-36710440 GCF_015228065.2 Penaeus monodon
GATGGCTGGGCTATCTTATTCGTTTGCAAAGGTTAGAAGAAGGAGAAGGAAGGGGCACATGTAAATGCACATG
>NC_051405.1:36710536-36711583 GCF_015228065.2 Penaeus monodon
ATGCGAAAAGTTTTCGAAGTTCTCAACTTCCATTTCTATGTTTTAAACGAACTTCCTTTTTGTTACACCGCCTTCCTCTTTTTTCCTCTTGTTACCGTTTCTCATTATCCCATTCTACCTCCTTTTATCGTTTTTGCCCTTTTCGCCATCAGCTTTATTGCTAAACTTCACTTTCCCTTCACCATTTTTCCTCTCGACTGTGCTTGTGTTCCCTATTCTTCGTCTTTCATATTTTATTCCTGTGCTTTTTTTCCCTCCTCACCATCCTTCCTGATTTTACCCCTCGACTGTTTTCGTTAACTGTTTCTTAGTATTCCTCTTCCATATTTTCCTCTCTTTCTTTTCTTGGACATCGTTTTTAACACCCTTTGCTCTTCCTTACTTTTAAATTTTTTTCGCTTGACCTTCTGTCTTTTTGTCGCTATTAACCTTTTCCCCTTCCCACCATCTTCCTCACATATTTTCCTCTCTACCAAGATTTCCTGTCCGAATCTTCCTCATTATTCTTCTCTTTCTTTTCGGTGGTTTTAATTTTTTTCCTCCTTACTCTCCATAAAACAAAATTTCCCACTTAGCTATCCTTCGCTAAGTATTTTCTACTGTCATACCTCCATATTTTGCTCTCTTTTTCCCCATTCGTTTTCACCATTTCCCCCTCTCCACCATTCTTCACTTTTCCCCTTGCCTCTTCTTGGCAATGGTTTCTGATCCTTTCCTTCCCTCCTTAGCCCAACTTCTTTTCGATCTCTTTCTTTCCTCTTCCATCGCATTTATTATTCCTTTTCTCCTCCACCAGTATTTCACGAGGCATTTTCACTCCTCATTATTATTGTAATGTATATTTTGCTATTCCTCTTATTGGTGTTTACAGAGAGGCCCATTGAAACGCTTTGTTTACGCTGTCTCGTCGAAGCTGTTGCATCACCGTGATAGATTGGCTTAAATAAACATTTTCTCTGGTTTCGATCTCGGTGTTTAATGGGTTGGCGAGGGTAATATATGCTTTTTTGTTGTTATTTCTTTTGCTTGATATCTATTTGGCGGAGA
>NC_051405.1:36711711-36712336 GCF_015228065.2 Penaeus monodon
GAAAAAAAAAACGTACAGAGAGGCGTATAAAGACTAGTTTATACAGTATTAAATAATCAGCATTTTTTCACATACTTTGTATCCGTTTTTGGTCCCACATCTCCACATGATCAGCCTTCCCACCTACAGTAAGTAACCACGAAGGGCAGCCGCACGAGGACAGCCCCACCAAGCAACAAAGAGCCCGGAGCAGTTTCCAGAACTTGCTTAATAAACAATAACATTACGCCGGGCAAGAGACTCTTATCGCAGTATCGTCTCAGTGTGACGCTGTGAGTGACGTCAGAGAAGCTTCGAAGTTCGGCCGTAACGGGATCGAAATCTCATTAAATTTTCTGATTGTCTCGCCCTGAATTTGGCTTATCTCTGCGCGTGAGATTTTGGGTCCACTTAACGGGTGGCTTTTTCATTTGCTGGATTTTTTTCTTTTGTTTTTTTAAAGGGACTTTTTAAAGTTAGTTTGGTGTCTCATTGCATTGTTCCTGTTTTGGGGGGAGGGACCCTGGGTATTATTTTTATATTTGGTGAGTTTTTTCTATTTATGTTGTTGCTGTTATTGTCAATATTATTACTGCTTCCTATTTCTATTGTACCTCCTGCTACTGTTGATGTCTCAGAGGAAGTT
>NC_051405.1:36712451-36712584 GCF_015228065.2 Penaeus monodon
CTTATCCCTCTCTTCCTTCCTTCCTTTCTCTCTTTCCCTCTTTTTCTCTTTCCCTCTTTCTCTCTTTCCCTCTTTCTCTCTTCCTCTCTTCCTCTATTCCTCTCATCCTCTCTTCCTCTCTCCTTCTCCTCCT
>NC_051405.1:36712638-36713351 GCF_015228065.2 Penaeus monodon
ACGTATAACTGTCCGTCCTTGCATTCCTAACTTAACCACTTATCAAGCCGTACTAGCATTGTACTTTGGTATCGAGTATTGAACGAAGTTGCAGCCAAAGTTTATTGCAATTGCAGACAATTGAACTCAAGTTGAAACTCGACTGTTATTGATCTCTGTGTTCTTTGAGGGACCAGCAAGGATGACGTTGCAGTCCTTGACCTGTCTCATTACTTGTATTGCTCCCAGTCACCTGATGTTGCAGTCGTTGACCGATCTCAATGCTTGTATTGCTCCCCGTCACGCCTCTCCCCCTTCCTTTCATTCACTTTTTCATCTGGCGTTTTCTCTATGATTTCAAGTCACCTATTTTATATTTTCCTTTTATTTTTGTCTCCTTTGCTTTCCTTTTTTTTCCTTGTCATTTAATTCCCTTTTTCTGTGTGTATTATCTTCCCATTCAAAAGCAGCGGTTTCACTTTTTCCCCCCTTATTCTTCAAATGTTTTATTAATTTTATTTTTACGCTATATGATTTTTTGTTATTCTTTTATCCAAACTTGCCTTACTTGCCTTATGTGGTTCACCACGTCAAGTCGCACTTCCCATGGATTTATTTTTAAAAATTTGAATGCTGAAATATCTGCTGTATTTTTTTCTCGGTGACTATTTATTTTTTACGGAAAGAATATTCGCGCAAGTTGATGTATGGGGTTGTGTAGCCATGTATATCAT
>NC_051405.1:36713530-36713865 GCF_015228065.2 Penaeus monodon
GATCACGATTTAAGTCATTATTTGTATGATTATATGCTGTCATTCTTATATCTACCAGTGCCACCTGTTCCGTCTCTTCCTGTCTATTTACCTCTTTACTCTTTTGATATACACGTTCTCCTTTGAGCGTTAATGAAAGTTCTTGATAGTTAACGGGGCAGAGCCGTAATCCTCGGCTGTATGTCACGTGACCTGTTAAGAAAATGACATGCGTGCTTGGATAATTGGTCGGTTTGTGTCCTGTGCATGATTTATTAATTTGCCGCCTATTGATTATTAACACAAGTTTCATTGTTATGCGATAAATTCCCTCGGTCGACCGCGTCTTTGCGGCT
>NC_051405.1:36714046-36714284 GCF_015228065.2 Penaeus monodon
CCGACGGGGCAAGCATACTTTATTGTATCGGTTCATGCAAAACTCGCAAAACTGTTATTGTCACGGGGCCGCCTGTCACCCTCGCCCTGGTTACAGTCACCGAGCGAAGGGATATTCGGGGTATTATCAACGAGGACAGGGGGGGAGACACTATTAACATGTACCACGGCGATATTGAGGTATCGAGCGCCACCCACACCACACCTGTCGCCAGTCTAATGACGGTTGTGGATGTAAT
>NC_051405.1:36714945-36715120 GCF_015228065.2 Penaeus monodon
TGGTTAGTATATGAATAGAGCATTTGGTCAATAGAGACACAGTTAAGCAAGTTGATAGAAAGCTAAACAAATAGATGAATAGACAGAGAGAGAAATACAAGGAGAGCGAGAGTAAGAGCGAGAGCGAGGAAACCCACGAATAAGGCATGAAAGTGGTCAAGAGCCGGGGGGTGAG
>NC_051405.1:36715223-36715320 GCF_015228065.2 Penaeus monodon
TTTGCCTCGGTGACACTCGCGACACGACCAATTACCACAAGACGTAGGGCGGTGTCGATGGAATTCCGAGGTCTTGGGCGGCTAAGTCTTTTAATTG
>NC_051405.1:36715407-36715695 GCF_015228065.2 Penaeus monodon
ACGAACGGGAGCGGATGTTGGGATAGATAGGTGGATGGGGTAATGAGGTTCGAAAGAGAGTGGATAGCAGAGGAGCAGGATGGGGACGTAAGACAGCAGACGTAGCTGAGGGGAGGGAGGTGGGAGGATAGGATATGGGGAGCGGGGGTAGGAGGAGGGGGATGGGACAGAGGGGAGGGAGAGGGAGCAAGGGATGGATGGGACAGAGGGGAGGGAGAGGGAGCAAGGGATGGATGGGAAAGAAGAGGAGTAGAGGGATAGGGATGGGTGTGTGGATAAGGGGGCTCC
>NC_051405.1:36716903-36717120 GCF_015228065.2 Penaeus monodon
ACAGACAATCGAATTAGCGTATTTGTGCGATGATCTTGCGCTCTTAGAGTCATGAATTAATTACTGATTTTATTTGGTAGGGCCCGGTTGGTGCAGACAGGTTTAAATGATAATAGTGAACTTTATATTTCATTTATGTCCGTCATTTCTTGCTATTTGATTAGCTCTGTTTCATAAACAAATTAAAAATAATGCAATTGTGAACCAATTAAGTGGT
>NC_051405.1:36717226-36717610 GCF_015228065.2 Penaeus monodon
CTCCCTCTCTCCCTTTTCTCTCCTCTCCTCTCCTCTCCCTCCCTCCTTTCTCCATCTCCTTCTTCTCCTATCTCTCCCACTTCTTATCTGCTTTCCCTCTACTTATTCTCATTTGGGTACTACATAACTCAGTATGCCGTAATGATATGTTTACATTTTTAAGACAACTGGTCATACTCTCCTTTCATCTTATCTCTATAGAGATGAGCTCCGACGACCCAGACGACTCTGACAGACAGACACAGACGCAGCAGACCCGATAGGACCAACTCGACACACGCAACCGACGATCCGACTCGCAGTCCACCTCCGCACAGCTACGACAGTACAACATCTAGCCCAGACACACGCATCCACAACAATTGACTATCACGTACGACAGAT
>NC_051405.1:36717853-36718066 GCF_015228065.2 Penaeus monodon
ATGAGCCGGAGCAAAGAGGCGGCGCAAGGTGAGCAGGTCCCCGTCGGTCATCGCGAGGCGGGGGAGCGGATCAGCGCCGTCGTCCGGGTGATGGGAATAGATTTATGAAGAGAGGCGGCGAAGAGAAATAAATGGGCGGAGGGCGATGGGTGGCGAGAGGGTGATAAATTGGGGGCAATGAAGCGCCGCGAGAGACTAACAAATGATTTTTTT
>NC_051405.1:36718088-36718339 GCF_015228065.2 Penaeus monodon
TTTTAATGATACGTTTCATTGTGGGAGATGATGGCCATGACGATGACTCAGAGAAAGGAGCCTTTTAAAGGATGATAGATGTAACGCCATAGTAAGATCTCAGAATGGAGTGAGTGAATGAGGGAGTGGAAAGGGTTGGAAACTTGGAGTAGGAAAGGATGAAGATAGCGTGTGAGAGTGGAAGAGTGAGTGAGTGTGAGAATCTGAGAGGGATAATGAGAGAGGGGGCAGAGACAGGGACAAAGTAAGAT
>NC_051405.1:36718407-36718613 GCF_015228065.2 Penaeus monodon
GGGGTGTGTTTGAGTGAAAGAGAAAGAGAGGGAGAGTACTTCTAAACGGACTCGAAAATTTTTCAGAAAAAAATAGAATTTTGGAGCGAAGACTTCACAAATTTCTGGCGATTAAAATGGAGTTGTTGTAAGGGGCGACGTCTAGTGAATTATTATTAATCATAATAGCGGAGCGCCGGAGGATGGGCCGAAAGAGAGGCTTAGGA
>NC_051405.1:36718713-36719998 GCF_015228065.2 Penaeus monodon
ACAGGGGTAAAAACTAGGTGAGAGGGAAGAGGAGAGGAGGAGAGAAGAGGAGAAAATGGGGGGAGAAGAGGAGAAAATGGGAGGAGAGGAGCATTGAAAGAAACAGTGTGATAGCAAGAAATCTGCATACTTCAGGTGATGGACTACAAATCAAGTATTGGAGACAAGTACCTGGAATTTTAATGTTTTGAATTGCAGGTGCACAATATATGCATAATACCAAAGGCTCAGCACCTTAAAATCATTCGCAGTAACACAATTAGGATTGGGCAAACTCGCAATTCACCGGGCGTTTGATTCTACGAAAGCGATCACAGGGAGGAAAGATCTCCCAAGAAACGTTTCGGATAATTGCCCTTGATCTTCCATGGGTACACGCCAACTCACGCCCACGTTCTGATCGGCCCCCTCCCTTTCCCATCCTCGCCTCGTCCGCCCGCCCTTCCTCCTGATTGCCCACAGCCAACGGACCCAGCCAGTCTCAACGCCAGATCAATTTTTATTCAATTTGATGTCTTACACGAAAGCTGGACGAGGCGTTGGTTTACACATATTGTATTTGTTTCTATTTTTTCTTCCTCTTCCTCTTCCTAAGGTGCTGGTTAGGAAGTCATCTGTCTGTGTGTCTGCCGGATCTTATCGATCATTCCAAAACGTCTCGTAACGTAGCGCCAAGAAGGGCATTAGTCTGACCGCCGACACACCTGGTGGGCGCTCTCCAAGATGCTTTTTTATTTGCTTGATGAAGTTTGATGTATTAATGCACGTCTGTATTTGATATTTTAGATGATGTAGTAGTAGATGATGTCGAGGGAAACCGACGATGCTCCTCAGCGTGAAATGCTAGTCGGCATCGCATCGGTCGCTAGCCAGTGCTTTCCTCCTGGGCTGGAATTGGCGCGGTGACATGTTTAGTTTTGTGATCATGACATTTGTGAATACATAATATCTGTCGGTTTTACAAATAGGAATGCCAAGTTGGGCCGTAACGTTTCCCCTCCTGAGTGATTCATTCATTTCGAGAAGAATGGGTCTTGGAGCACGAGAGCCGTTCGGGAGGCGGCAATTTGCAGAGATCGGCTGATTGATCGGGCGAGTGTGACGGCGATGAGGCGAGTAAGGGGAAAGCCCGCCGGGGTAGAGAGGCGTCGCGAGCCCCGGAGACGGAAGGTGATTGTGGGATGATGGATGCCGCCGCCTTACTCTAGTTACAGTTTGCATAGTAGCGCTGTAGATAACGCATCTGTTTGTGGCATGACGCGGGGCCTCCCTCCTCCACCCCGTC
>NC_051405.1:36720029-36720162 GCF_015228065.2 Penaeus monodon
ATTGTTGTCATGAGTCACACATGAAAACCTCCTGAATATGGAGACCGCTATCAGTCTTGCAAACACGTGGGACTGCCCGCCATCCATCACCCGCTCGAGGAAGTGCGCCCCCCTCCCCCCTTGGTAGCCACCT
>NC_051405.1:36720428-36720619 GCF_015228065.2 Penaeus monodon
GTAGAGCACTCTTGTCAGGGCGGAGGGGGGGGGGGATCACTTCAACTCAACCTCGACCTTGCAAGAAGTGAAGTGCCGTCCCCTCGTCACTTCCTGTCCGCGATATGCCTTGTCGTAAAACTGGGATGTAAGGGAGAGGTAGGGGATAGAAGGGAGAAGGAGAGGAACGATAGGGTGGGAAATAAGTAAGT
>NC_051405.1:36720752-36721062 GCF_015228065.2 Penaeus monodon
TTACCAGTCACCTAACCACTGCTTTAGCCTCCTATCCCCCGTCCACGTCGCGATCCTAGCCAGGGTTAAGTGTATTCCGCGTACCCTGGTCTTAGCCGGCGACGTCTCCAGGCGGGCGAGGACGGCTCGGCTACCTCCCGACGAATTAATTTGGCGGAGGCACAGGTAGTCGGCCGGAGAGTCTTGCGCGCTGGGGTCGTAACGAGAGGCACTCGGGAGGTGAGGAACGGCGCCGGGAGGAACGGGATTTCAAGGGAAGTTGGTGTATGAAAACAAGGGCTAACACCCACTTCTCCGCTGGATGATCAGG
>NC_051405.1:36721546-36722294 GCF_015228065.2 Penaeus monodon
AGATATACCGTGTTAGGGAGGGACATAAACAGTTGCATAAATACATCAAATATTTTGAGTGTGCCATTATTTGCACTTTTTTTCTTTTTTCCCGTTGCGGTAAGTAAGTGTTTGTGTGTGTGACATACACAGAGCGTGCGCGAAAGTGTGTTAGTATCCGTGTACCATAATGTGAAAGGGAAATGCAGGTTTGTTTGTTTGTGTCACGTGACTCATGTCAAAGGTGCAGAAAGTCATGAAAGAAAAGCTGTTTTGTTTTGGAAGTTGATTAATTTAATAGGGCAGTTATTTGAGTAATAGGACATTTATCGAAATTATATACGACAATCCAACAGTTTAAGACTGTATATAATATCACAGTGACTGTAATTTCATTTATGGAAGGTTGTAATTTAATTCACAGAAGTTGCGCGCGTCACGGCTTCGTGTAGCATGATGAGGATAACAGCTTTATGGCAGTTATTAAGACTAGGAGAAGGCTTTAAACCCAATTCAAGAATTTTGATAGCTTAATGATGAGTCTTGTTTGTCTGTGCACGTTTGTGTGAGGACGCGCTAATCCACACCCTCGCTACGCTGCCGCTCGCAAGGGCTTTATGGCCTGGACTGATTGCTTAGTCGTGGAAGATGGAAGGTTTAACGCGGATTTTAGAGATCGGTAACGGCCCGCTTGTCGTCCGCCTCTGCCTTGGCCCGGAGTTTTGCGGTGGACCCATTCAGAGCGCGCTGGACATGTGGTCTGGCCTGC
>NC_051405.1:36722780-36722923 GCF_015228065.2 Penaeus monodon
AATCTAGGCATTAGAAGAATAAGATATCATAAAAGCAACATTAGTGACAATTTATTTATTTGTGAAAGAAATTATTCAGCGGCTTCAATAACGTGAGAAAAATGATAATGGAGAAAAAATAAATAAGATTTGGGGTATGAGTT
>NC_051405.1:36722992-36723081 GCF_015228065.2 Penaeus monodon
AAAAGGTAATATGAGCGGAATAAGCGGCTCAAGACACAACAGATTATGAAAAACACCGCAAGATGATTAGACGTATTGTGTTGTCAGAA
>NC_051405.1:36723886-36723962 GCF_015228065.2 Penaeus monodon
TAGTAGTATGCAAAACAATATATGTAGGAATCACCCCCGTGGGCAAAATATGTTATCGTTGTACCAACCCACGGAT
>NC_051405.1:36724167-36724315 GCF_015228065.2 Penaeus monodon
ACCCACCATTACATACGACCACCCTCGTTCCCACATTCCCGCTGCACGAAACGCCACGCCACTCCGCACAGCCCAGAACGCAACGCAGAAGTTACGCATCGTAGGAAGTCACCGCCTGGCGCAAATGTTGCACGCCGACGCATTAGAA
>NC_051405.1:36724536-36725312 GCF_015228065.2 Penaeus monodon
TCTTCATGCAATCCGCGCGGTTTATTGTCATCGGTGATTTTCAAAGACGAAGTATTCACCTTGAATGGAACAGAGAAAGACGTGACTGAATGAAGCCCTAACGGTGTTCGATGTCAACGAGGAAGCCTTGGAAATAAAGCCATTGTCATGTAAGATATGCCGTAATTAACGTAGCCGCGAGACGAGAGAAGTCAAAAAGACATTCAAAACATTCGTGATTACGGCGCATCTTGCAAGGAGGATGCAACGCGATTGCTAAACGTATTTATAGAAATTATTTTTTTAGGCGTCTTTGTGTGAACGTAACTTCGACTTGAAAGAGAATTTTGTAAAGCCACTGGGAAGGAAAGGGGGAGGGGGGTGTTAAAAGAGGTTGATGAAGGGAACGGTTTTAGTTGCTTTTTGTTTTTGTTTTTTTCTGATTTATTCCTCTTTTGTTCTATTAATTCGTATATTTCACTCGCCCTTCGTTTTATAAAAGGAACCCACCATGTGTTTTTGGGGGGGCGGGGGGAAGGGGGTAGCTTATTTTGTCTTTTATCATATATTTTGTTCCACCTCGAAAAACGTTAATGAAACATACGATTTGTTCTCCGTAAAGAAAGGAAAATATTAGTTAATTAGGTGCCAGCATATTTGCATTCTCGTGAACCTTCTCTCTCGTCTTTCAAAACGTCTGTACCTTATGTATTGCATTCTTTACTAAGTCAGCGGTACGAGTTTTTAATTACGTACATATATTAGAATCTGCAGAGAAAATTGAGAGAGAGAGAGAG
>NC_051405.1:36725415-36725692 GCF_015228065.2 Penaeus monodon
TCGGCTTCACAGTAGCATTCGTTTCCATCGAGAAGCCGAACAACAGCAGCCATAATCTGCCGTGATCTACATGCAATAAACCTTTTAATATAGTCGTCTGCAACTCACGATGGCCGCTAATAGACGCGCTCTGTGATTCGCCGGAATATACAGGCCCCGAGTTTCCATTGGCAGCGTAATATCCGGGCCTTTAATAGATACTGTGTTATTTCGTCGGAATTCACTCTTTTGTGTGTTTGGGCGGCGAGGCTATGGGAATGGTGGACAATGCGCTGGC
>NC_051405.1:36726313-36726453 GCF_015228065.2 Penaeus monodon
TTATTTTTGGGTAATTGTTTATTATGTAATATTCTCATTTCTTCTTTCTACTTCATGGTTTTCATTAAAAAATGGGAACAATACGAATTATGTCATTATGTTCTTTTTTATTATCATTGCCGCTGGTGTTGTTGATGTTG
>NC_051405.1:36726619-36726856 GCF_015228065.2 Penaeus monodon
TTTTCTTATAAGCTTGTCCAAATATTCCAATCTCTTTATCTCTCACTGCCTCTCGTGACAGCTTGAAGATACAGTGTCTCTTCCCCTTCCTCTCATCTCTCTTTCTTCCAAGTTCTTTATCCCCATTTGATTTTATCTTGTTCACCCCTTTATTTGTCTTTTGTCAGGCTATTTTTTTTTCTATTATTCCTTTTTTTTCTTCCGCGTTCTATTTTCCTATCTCTGTCACTGGTCTAT
>NC_051405.1:36727113-36727227 GCF_015228065.2 Penaeus monodon
TGTGCATTTCTTTTCTCCCCCTACTATTTTACTTTACCTCACTTCTTCCTTCTTCTCCCCTCTTCCTCTCCTACTTCTTACCTCGCTTTGCTCCTTTCTGCCTCTCTCTGTATA
>NC_051405.1:36727473-36727546 GCF_015228065.2 Penaeus monodon
CATGTTTTCCTGCTTCTCCTTCCTTTCTCCCTCTCTCCCACTTTTTCCCCCTTCTCTCTCTTTGTGTTTTTCT
>NC_051405.1:36727599-36728413 GCF_015228065.2 Penaeus monodon
TCTGCCCCTTCAGGAATTAGGCCGAATAGGGTGAGATAATAGCAAGGATGCCTGATTATGAACTCAAGTAATTAAGAGCAATTAGCGGCGTGTGCAAGCGGCGCGAGGATTTGAGCGATGGTGCTCCCCCCCCCCCCTCCCTTACATCCACGCTGAAACCCCCATTGCTCCCTTCGTGTGCTTTTTGATGAGGTGTGTGTCTCTTTTCGAATTTAGTTTGTGAGTTTGTGAGTGCGTATGTGTGTTCACGTGCGTGTCCGTGCATTGCTCATGTATGTGTACGTTTTTGCAGAATGTGTGTATCTGTAATTGAGTGGCATCCCATTTTCTGTCCGTATTGATAGACATACAAGCAGACATTTGTGTTGAAATGTGTTCTATATGATTTTGAACGAGATATGCCTGCGGTGTCCCCCTCCGTTCTTTTTTCTTTTCTAGATGTATTTTTTCTCTCTTTTCCTTGGCTTCCTACCCTTTTCTATCGCCCTCGCTTCAGTTTCTCGTCCATCGTCTTCCTCGCCTAGTTTATGTCGCTTTCTCATTCTCTCTGCTTCTCTCCGTGTCCCCCTTAGCTCTATTACTCCCTAGCTCTCTGTCCTCCACACCTTCCTTCTTCGCCTTTAGTCCTTTCCTTTTCTCTTATCCCCTTTTCCCTCTCCCTTTCTCCTTTAATCCCTACCTCCTTTTTCTTTCTCCCTTAATACCTTCCCCCCTCCCTTTTTCCCCGTTTTCCTGCCTTCTCCCCTCCACTTTACTACCTTTCTCCTCTCTAACCCCGTTCTCTCTATCCTTTAGTCCCCTCGCCCAACCTCAA
>NC_051405.1:36728465-36728997 GCF_015228065.2 Penaeus monodon
TCTCTTTGTCTTCTCCCCTTCCCACACCCCTCTCTCCCTTTTCTCTATCCCCTTTCCCTTTCACCTCTCTCCCTTCTCCCCTTCTACTCTCCCCCTTCTCCCCTCCGCCTCCCCGTTCCTCTCTTTGCCCTTCTCCTCTCTCCCTCCCCCCTTTTCCCCTCCCCCCAGTCCTTCGCAGTGACCCCACCGACAGGCGGCGGAGTGTCATTACAGGCATTAGGGCGACTGAATACTGATGCGAAATGGCAAGGAGTAATTAGAAGTGTTCATTGATAGGGAACTGGATCCCGCGAATGTAGGCGTGTGGGCGTGGGCGTCTATTTGCCATGTCTGTTTTTTTTTTTTCTCGTCTTTATGCGCGACTGCGGTGTCAGTGCAGTTGTTGTGGTAATGAAGTCAAAATACGCTGGTGTGGTAATATAACCCAATGTTGAGAAAAGAATCATAGTGATTGAAATAAAAAAAGCTAGATGATTTTTTTTTATAATAAAGATTACTAATCTGTCAATGGCAGGAGAAGCAGTAACAACAA
>NC_051405.1:36729253-36729423 GCF_015228065.2 Penaeus monodon
TTGCCGTGTAATCGTACCTCTGTACAGTCAGGTAAGGGAAAATTCGCTTGACCTTGCTAGCGGTTTACGACTCTGTCACCTGTCAAGCCCTTTGCAAAGTTCGGAAAGGTCAAGGACACTCATGCGTTAAACAGAAGATAAAGGGGAAACGGAGCTCCGAGGGAAAGGGA
>NC_051405.1:36730996-36731431 GCF_015228065.2 Penaeus monodon
ACATTTACTGGTGGTTCTTTTCTTTCGTACCTTTTTTCCTCCTAATTAATTACTCTTCCCCTTCCGTAATGGCTGGCGAGAAGAGCCTCACCCAGCGCGGGGAATCTCTTGTTTACAGCCCTTGATTAATTGCGTCATATAATGAGTTGCTTATTCATAAATTGTACGTCATTTTGCCACATTACTTGTTTCTTTTTGTGGTGGTGATGTGGTGCTTTTTCTGTGTATATATATATATATTTTTTTTTTTCAAGTGGAGATGTGTTTCTTTTGTGTATATTTTGGAGTTTATTGTTATATTTTTTCTTTCTTTTTTCGTGGTGGAGATATGTTTTTTCTTTATTATGGTGTTTGTTATTATTTTTTTCGGTGTTTTTTTCTGTACATATTTTGATGTTTTTCATTCAATTATTTATCATTTGTGGGGCGAGTGGA
>NC_051405.1:36732406-36732951 GCF_015228065.2 Penaeus monodon
AAAATGTGTGTGCGTGTGTTTGAACGTACTTTAAATATGAATGTATGTAGAGAGAATGGTAAGTAGGTAGTTATATAGATATTTAGATATCGGCTGAGGATACCGTTGTTAATGTACGTTTTTCTCTCTGTTCGCAGGTAAGGATTTCCCGCCGTGACGCCGTGAACGGGAAACAGGTGTGAAAAAGAAGAGAACGGTTTCGTTTAATTCTTTTATATTTATCACTTATTTTACTTTCGCTATTGAGGGTTTTTGACACTTACGTGCACCTGTTTCTCAACTGGCGACGCGATAGCAGAGATGTCACGCTACATCTGTGTCATGCCACCAAAGCATAATGTCACAGAACTGTCATGTCGTATTCAGATCTTGTTGGTCGAAGAAAAGACACCAGAAGGAAACGTTAGTGTGTTGCTTTTTATTTGTTTTTTTTCTATTCTTTCTCTTGCATGTAGTGTGTATTTGTTTTCGGTTTCGTATTTTAATTGTGTATTCATTTGTTTATTGGCTCATTCATCTCTTTAATTTGTTTATTTTCCCCCGTT
>NC_051405.1:36733932-36734065 GCF_015228065.2 Penaeus monodon
GTTAGTAGTCACGTGCTGCGCACTGTTACGCATTAACCAATCATAATAATCCGAGTATGGACCATCCCGGGCAGTGACATGATGTGGGGTTGCATGCAATTACCACCCCCACCCCTCATCCCCTCTTCGCTTT
>NC_051405.1:36734109-36734374 GCF_015228065.2 Penaeus monodon
TTTTGATGATAACTATATCCTTTCTCACCCTTTTCCTCCTTCCCTTCCTCCACAATCATCCCCCATTCCCATACACCCATCCCACCCCTCGCTCCCATTACCCTCCCCCCCCCACCAACCCACACCCATCCTCACCATTTCCCTATTCTTACCCCCAACCCTGCAATCCCTCCCCTCCCCCGACCCCCTCCACCCGGCATTGAAGCTGGCACCCATTTTCTCATTTCACTCAAAGTTGTTTACAGGCGAAGGTCCCAGGGCAGAA
>NC_051405.1:36734416-36734528 GCF_015228065.2 Penaeus monodon
AAGAGAGGGGGAATGGAGGGGAAGTGAACGATTTAAGGTGGTGGAGAGGAGTCCTAGGGAATTCCGGCGAGTGGGTGGAAGGTGGGGCAGAAATCCTGACGGTGTGGTAGAA
>NC_051405.1:36734561-36734628 GCF_015228065.2 Penaeus monodon
GAGAGGCTGAGTCCTAGGGAATCCTGGCTGCGTAGGCCGGGGGACGGGAGAGGGGATTGCTCTTGCT
>NC_051405.1:36735931-36735997 GCF_015228065.2 Penaeus monodon
CCTTCGCCTTCTTTAGCTTTTCCCCTTCCTTCTTTTTATATGCTATTTCCATCACTACCCCGAGCA
>NC_051405.1:36736111-36737039 GCF_015228065.2 Penaeus monodon
CGTCCATCGCGCACGCCGCCACTGATCTTGTCTGCCACGAGGACAGGCAGGCTGCGGCTATTGTATCGCAGTGATAAGTCAAACGTTTGTCAAGCATCAGCTGACGGCGCCGCGACCCGACAGGATGATGGCGTTCGCATTTCTTGGAAGTTCCTCACCTTCTAGCGGCGATCTTCAAGGGCGTTGCGGTTGCGATAGTGGCGTGAGCTCAACGCTGGAGCGCATTAGATGTAGAGACTCCGTCCGTGTCTCCCGGCGCCGCCCCCGCCGCCACCACATTAGGACCGTCATCCCTCACCCGGCCACATGTACATGTGTATGTAAACACGAGAGGGCCAGGGCGTGCGTCACGTGGTTTACGGGCGTGGGGACAGCGGGAGACAAGTGCCAGGCGGGAATTACTGTTATTGTAGGGCAGAATGCATCCTCTTCACCGCCGCCGGGAGTCAAGGCATGCAGATTAATATTTTACGTCTGGGCGGCTAGCTGGGCGTTCGTCGGTGCTGTCGCGATGGTCGAGCTTTACCTTGTACGAATTGCTGGCGATGGTCCTTATCGCCGCCGGGTGTGGTAGCACTGTGTGGCCGCCGAGTTAATAATTCACACGCCTTAAATGCAAAGTGCAGCGACACGCGCGCAGGAAGACCGCCCACTGTGATGCCCCCTCGCCCCTCCCTTCTCTCCTACCACTGCCCCTCACTCCCTCGTGCGCCCTCGCCCGCTCAGTCCCCAAGGATGTGCCTTTGCCGTATGGGCGCTTGAGTTACGCAGGGCCTCCCCCTTGTCTCTCCCCCCTCCCCTCCCTTTCCCCCGTTGTCAAATGTATTGGCCGTAAAGTGTGTGGTCCATTCACCCCCGTCCCGAAGGAGGCTTCATACGGGGCACCTCGCATCCCCCTGTGTCCCTTTCTCATCCCTGATTCCCGCCC
>NC_051405.1:36737114-36737444 GCF_015228065.2 Penaeus monodon
TCATTTGGTTTCTCTCCCCGCCCTTAAATTCCCTCAATTATTCCTCAATATCCTTTCTCTCCTCTGAGTTCCGGCTTCACACGTCGCCGTCCCATCAGCGGAATATAGGAATCTCTTACATCCTTAAGCCGCGGTCCTTCCTCCTGCTGGTCCTGCTGCTTGGTCGCCATCAGCAATTTCCTTTTTTTGTCATTGTTATCATGTTTAGCTCCATTACAGCCTGGTGTTCTGTTTTCATATTTATGATACTTGTTCCATCCACGTGTATGTCTGTTCTTTCATGTTTTGTGTGGATTCGCTTCTGCCACCATTTTCTCTGCTCTTCCTGAT
>NC_051405.1:36738097-36738288 GCF_015228065.2 Penaeus monodon
ATGCTGTCTCTCGATCTTCCTCTTTTTCCCCAGTGTTCTTCTCTCTCGCCAGCGGAAGTCACACACTCCTCACACCATGCAGTGGAGCAGCCATCTCTCATTCACTTTATTGCGTTTTCTGGGGAACTTCAAAGCGTTTTTGTTTGTTGTGTTTCGAGAGAGTTATGGGTGTACGCCAAGAGGCCGATGTA
>NC_051405.1:36738415-36738480 GCF_015228065.2 Penaeus monodon
AAGAAATACAAAGACACAGACAGAGAGGTGTCGGTGGAAGATCCTGTTTCTTTCCCTCTGGATAA
>NC_051405.1:36738567-36738662 GCF_015228065.2 Penaeus monodon
AATAACGAGGGTGAAACTAGTGGTGGCTATAGCCGACCTGACTGTTCGTGTTCGTTCCATCTTGGAAAATGAGATTCCGCGTAACAAGTATAGCA
>NC_051405.1:36738771-36739190 GCF_015228065.2 Penaeus monodon
TATAAGGAGTTAGGAAGGGCATATGTGGATATAGGGTACAGAGGGGGAAGGTAGGGATGGAGGGGGGAGAGAGGGAAGAAGAGAGGGGGCTAGGAATGAAAAATAGGGCTGGGGGCTAAAGGATGATGAAGGAAATGGGAAGAGCTAGGGACCGAAGAGGTAGGGGTTGGGGGGGGGGCTAGGAGAGAGGAAGAAGGAGAGGGATGAACTCTCGTACTGTGTGCGTGCGATCCTTCACACAGCCCTCTCACAACTGTTGAGGTATGCAAATAACGTGCTGTTCCTCTCCGGCTGCCACAGATGCGAGGCGGGGCAGTGGGGAGGGTGGCGGGGGTGGGGTGGGAAAGGGGGGTAGGGGGCAGGCACGGAAGGGGTAAGAGAAGGGTAATGAAATTCCCCCTTCTTCATGATTAGTTCTG
>NC_051405.1:36739565-36740494 GCF_015228065.2 Penaeus monodon
GGATGTTCCAGCATTACGAACCGGAGAACAGCCTAATAAAGCAACAGTAATAACGGAGGAGAATTTTTGATGAATGAAAATAACTTGTTTAATTACATTGATTATGTCTTTAACAGAAGCAACGAAAATAGCAAGAGAGATAAAGGGGAATGTTGGAAATAACTCGACGGGGAGAAAAACTAAATGAAAAATTTTAATAGACAAAAAAAAGAAAGAAAAAAGAATAATAAGAAAAAGTGAATGGAGCTTAGTGAGGGAAAAGAAAGAGGGAAGAAGAAGAAGAGAGAAAGAGAGGATAGAGGAAAGAGTATAAGAATGGCAAAAAAGGGAGGAAAAAGAAAACAAAAAGCCAAGTGCATGTAAGCTCAGAGACACTAAAATAGAAGAGAAAAAGAAAGAAGAAATAGAAATATAGTATATAAGGAAAACAAGAGTCAGTGATTTCGTTGTTGAAAGAAAGAATAACAATAGAGAGAAAGAAGGAAGAGAAACCTTAGGAGAAAGAGAAAGAAAAAAAATTTGTGACTTGAAAGAGGAAAGAATAACGAAAGGGAGAAAGAAAAGAGAGATAACAAACAAAATTGGAAGAACGTATAACAAAATGCAAAGAAGATAACTATACATTCAAAGAGGAAAGAATGACAAGAGAGAGAAAGAAAAAAAAGAAGAGAAAATGGCAAAAAGGTAAGAAAGTGTGCCTTGCATGTCGAAAGAGAGAAGCATTGATAATGAGTCTCTTTGTCACCAGGGATGAGACGAAGTGAGGAAGTGGGAGATATTGGATAAACGTGTTGTAAAAGGAGGACGGCAAGAGAATAATGCTTTTGTCGAGGGGAAAGGCGAGAAATGATGGATTATTAAGGATAACTGATATAGTTTGGTCAATGAAGTGTATTTCGGATTTTTTTTTCATGGTGGCTTGAAATTTT
>NC_051405.1:36741406-36741495 GCF_015228065.2 Penaeus monodon
CCACGACCACCGGCCATTACCATTCGTATTTGCATTTCAGAATACGAAATGGAACTCGTTTTTGACGCTGCGCATTTAATTTAGTCCGA
>NC_051405.1:36741685-36741753 GCF_015228065.2 Penaeus monodon
TACAGGGAGGGAGGCGTGTGAAGGTTCGTGAGGAAGTTTGAGGAGGATGGGGGGTGATAAACGTTTAC
>NC_051405.1:36741797-36741962 GCF_015228065.2 Penaeus monodon
CGAAAAGTGCAGTGCGGACGTCGAGGCCCCGACGCGCACATGCAGCGAAAGTGCGTGGCTGCTGCAGGGTGCGGGCCGCGATCATTAGCCATTTATTAGATGAGTGTTGATTGCTCTGATTCGCGGTTTGTCGTATAATGGGGCTGTCACTACGCTGCTCTTACA
>NC_051405.1:36742099-36742214 GCF_015228065.2 Penaeus monodon
CTCTTTCACCGGTTGTGTTTGTATCATTTTGTGCGAAAGAAGATACTGTATATACATCAGTAACTGTTAAGTCAGAACGTGGGTGACGTTGAGCTGTTATTGGCAAAGTAAGAAG
>NC_051405.1:36742930-36743041 GCF_015228065.2 Penaeus monodon
GGAGGGAGGGAGGGAAGGAGGATGAAAAGGTGGGAGAAAGTAGAGAGGGAGAAATGTAGGGAGAGTGAAGAGAGGGGGAGAAAGGGGGAGAGGGGGGAAGGGGCAGAAATA
>NC_051405.1:36744371-36744660 GCF_015228065.2 Penaeus monodon
CTTCGGCGAGTATGGCCGGTGTATTATTATATCACGGCCTCCACGACATACCCAAGAAGTGCTGTTTAAACACCCAGGATGAACTTGTGTGCACTTGGGTATATTCTAAGGAGTGGCACTCTGTTTGCCAAGCCATTTATGGATGTACACCTCCGTTTCTGCTGTTTGGATAGGGGAAACCCCTTCGTACTTGGAGATATGTATCCAGTGTGTTTCTAAGACGCGTACATCAGGGAACACTATTCAGAGCTCTAGGGGTTTCCTTACGAATCGCTTTGATTTTGACTGT
>NC_051405.1:36744774-36744855 GCF_015228065.2 Penaeus monodon
CAAAGCAAAGGAAATAAACAAACATCTCAAGTAAGCACAAGGGAAGCCTCCATATACGCTCCACATATCAAGGATACGAAA
>NC_051405.1:36745453-36745702 GCF_015228065.2 Penaeus monodon
TAGCGTAAAACCTTCTTTCGTATCCTTGATATGTGGAGCGTATATTGAGGCTTCCCTTGTGCTTACTTGAGATGTTTGTTTATTTGCTTTGCTTTACTTGGAAGTCCCTTTTCGTGCGCTCGGGTAAACGCCAAATTAGATTTGAAAACCATATTTGAACTGATATGAGTAAATGTTGAGTCATTTATTTAATTTTACTTTTGGTTCATATGATCGTTATCATATAATCTCGTCACATCTTCCTTTAGC
>NC_051405.1:36745769-36745990 GCF_015228065.2 Penaeus monodon
CATCCAGCCTCCCTCCTTTCTCCTCCCCGGATCACTCTTCCCTCCTTTTCTTCTCCCATCCCCTTCCCTCCTTCCCCCTTTCTCTTTCCCCCTCTTCCCAATCCCCTTCCCTCCTTCCCCCTTTCTCTTTCCCCCTCCTTCCCAATCCCCTTCCCCTCCCCTCGTCCTTCATCACAACCCCGCCATCCTTATGATCCTCATCTTCACCAGGATCCGTACCG
>NC_051405.1:36746034-36746182 GCF_015228065.2 Penaeus monodon
TCCCGACCCGCGTGGTTCCCTCCCGATCAAATACCTTTTCCGCTTCCCACCGAATGCCTCGGCTCTGGCGTCGCCGCAGCTGCTTCAGGGGAGCGAGGGCGGAACCTGAAGTATTATTTTTTTATGTACAATTACGGTGATATGAAGA
>NC_051405.1:36747542-36747673 GCF_015228065.2 Penaeus monodon
TCAGTCAGACACAAGTACAGTAGTAATTATACCAGGGCTGTTCAGCAAGAGGAACTGTTCGTAGTTATGAGGATACAAATAAAACAAGGAAACAGACTAAAAAGAAGGAAAGAAAGTAGATGGAGAAAGAT
>NC_051405.1:36747829-36748174 GCF_015228065.2 Penaeus monodon
CTCCTTGGCGTACGCATTTGAGCCCTCCCCTCTGTGCACGGGTTCGCGCCTGAGATAATGGTGTGCCGGTGGGTTGGCAGTTCACATGTATGTTATTATCTCGCGTGTAAATTAGCTTAGCTTGTTTATTCATTACATTTGTTTAATTCCTCGCCCGGAGACTAATTTGTAACGGGACCCCAAGCTTCCGTACAGGGGAAGGCGTGCGTGCGTGTGCGAGCGCGTGTTTGGGTGGAGGAAACGACACGAGAAGATAATGGAGCGAGGTCGAAGGACTTTGATATTTAAGAAAGAATATAAATAACATGATTCGGGACTCCAGACGAGAGCGGATGGAGGTTACAC
>NC_051405.1:36748206-36748289 GCF_015228065.2 Penaeus monodon
GATATCGCGTTTGAAAAGAGGAGCGTCGTCGCGGAGAGTTGCATTGGGTGAAAGGGTTGCGATGAGATATTCACGCTCGTCAT
>NC_051405.1:36749447-36749614 GCF_015228065.2 Penaeus monodon
ATACGATGAGATAATGGCGACCGGAGCGAGGGGAAGAAACACATGGCGATAATTAACGCAGCGCAGAGAAGGATGGGGGCAGCGACGCCCGTGATTGCTGGTGTGGATGGCAAAGAGGTGATAAAAATAGTGTATGGCGTAAAGACGGATAAAGCGCGAAGAGGTCC
>NC_051405.1:36749657-36749882 GCF_015228065.2 Penaeus monodon
TTTCGGTTATGAAAAAGGAGATATGAGATAGCGGATGATAACGACTGTCGTAAGAGATAATGAGAGAAATAGCTTTTGAGAATTTGGAAAGAAAGAGGAATAAAAGTAATATCGCGATAAACGAGGAGATATAGATCAAGCGTAATTATCTAATGAGAAGCGTGAAGCAGAACTTGAAAGGAAAAAAATGGAGGTAAACATGGCTTTTATATAACGCGGGGTCGC
>NC_051405.1:36749919-36751842 GCF_015228065.2 Penaeus monodon
ATAGGTGATTATAGAATAAAAATCAAAAGAGACATCATACGAGAATTGCCGCGTTTGTCTGACTATTATCGGTGGAGTCAGACCTGAAAAGTTTATTACGTCATCGAAAAAAAGAGACGGAAATGACACAAAATTATTTAATAGCTGGCCTTCTGTAAAACTTTTCGTGTCTGGCCTGATAGACTCGATTCGTGCAATTGCAGAAAGTTGCAGACGGAAGTACCAGAAAGCGGAAAGCCTATTTCTTCTTGTGTTAGAATACATGATACCTACTGTGATTATTACACTACATATTAGTGCTCTTTTTTCTTTTAACTCGTGTAGGTGGTCATTTATGTATCCGTTTGGATTATAGGTCTATTTAATTATTTATTTATTGGTGTGCGTATTCTTTGCATTCTTCTTTTTAAGAATAACAATAAAAGCACAAATTGCGAGGCCAGACGGGAGAGAAAGAAGCGTTGGAAAATGGTAATACCGGGAGACTGGACGAGAGGAAATCTAATATTGAAGAAGAGGTGAAAAGTGTGACAGTAAAGGTGTTGGAGACAGGGAATACCGGAGGACTGAACTGGAGGAAATTAGATAATGAGGGAAGGTACAAACAAACAAACAGGCAGATACCAAATACTGAAGACTGGATTGAGGGAAATTAAATAATGAAGTTTAACGAACAGTAGAAGAAGTAAACCGAATTGTTGAAAACCGGTATATAGGGAACGCCATGATAAAGGAAAAGATGAACCTTGATATAGACTGAACTAAGAGAAAGTGGATAATAAAGGGAAAAAAAGTGAAATTCTAAGTGTTGGTTGAGTGGCGAAGCTTATATAAGACAGAAAACTCGTCTTCGTTTTATTTGCTTCATTATCGTTTGTTGCTGTTTTTTGTTTTCTTTCTATCAGAATCGTTAACTGTATGAGGATGTCGCACGGGTGTTCAATAGGTTTATGTACTCTGAAGAGCAAATTCGCAAATTGCAGATCCGCGAGATGTATACGTCAAATAGTCAGGTGCAGCCGAGTGTTCGATTGCATTATGAAATTTGCAAAGGAATTGACTCTTGATGACGCATATAAAGGCATGTATTTGTTTGTAATCAAGGTATGATGATCTCTCAGATAAATCTATATTTAGGAATTTCTTCGGAATCGTTAAAAAAGAATATTCAGCATGTTAAAAGTTTAATGTTACGGGGGTTATAGACGCATCGGTTCATAATGAGAAAGCTTATTTATGATAGATGCAAGTTGGAATTAGGGTTATTTAAACGCAGAGATTAAGGTTTAAAACATGCAGTCCGTGATATTTACATTCTCCGTTTCTGCGATTTGCATTTGTGTGTGATGCGTTTTAAAAGCAGACAGACACTGGACATTGGATATTTGCCTTCCTGGAATTGCAGAAGATTCGTGCATGCAACTCCCCTTCGGCCCCCTCGCATAATATGACAGTATATCAAGTTAGAGTATGTTGGCAGGTACTAAAAGGAGAGCGATGAGTGTTCGTCAAGTAGCGCTTGTCCCCCTGTCTCTCATTCTCGTGATTTATATGCATTTTAAGCGATTCTGGGCTTTCGTACCTCATTTATACTTAGAGATTTAGTGATTTTGTTTTTATAATGTTGTTTTAGTTATTGCGCCTAATAGCATTGTCATTTTCTGTAAAGTTAGTGAATTTCCGAGTGAGTAGGGGGGGGGGGGTTCTTGAGGCCATTTATTGCTTTTGGTATTTGGTATTTACAGTTTTAATGTGGAAGCTCGCCCAAGACAACACTACATTGCTTAAGGTTGTTACGCCATTAATAAGGATGAGATATGAAAATGAATATATGTATTAATTACTAAAGGACACCATCTGGTATTTCTAGTGTTATCATGCCTCAGTGCATTTGTGTAAAGACAGGTATTCGCGCGCGGGCAC
>NC_051405.1:36752146-36752716 GCF_015228065.2 Penaeus monodon
GATAAGGACTATAAAGTTAACCACTTGATTGAAAGTTTATCTGATAACTGGTAAAATTCGCGTTACGAAACGTTAAGATCTGCCATGGCAATGTAGGACAAATTGCACAATGAAAAACTGGAACAAAAAAAAAAGGCGATAACACTATCTTGCCGCGATTGTTCGAGGCATTACGTCATTATAAGAGAATGAATAGTTAAACCGGACGCGGCTAAAAATACAAACTCAAGTAGGTAACGCATAATCCATTTTTCAAGATGTGCTGATATTCTCTTGCCTCCTCCCTCCCCCCGTATTTGCAACGGCGGAGGGCAAAGAGCGAAATCAAGATAATTAATCTATCCGAAGACGGTTCATTCGAAAGATATAATTCGAAATCCGATGGCCAATTGCGAGTGATTTCCCGACGTCTGTAAAGTTCCGTGCATGCTAATGATATCGATAGAGAGGAGAGTCTCCAGGCTGTAATTGGCTGACGGGACAGCATTTCTTATTTTCCCGTCTGCAAAACATGACTTATGGAGTCGCGGGAGTGATCAAAGCAGTTCCTGTTTATGATAATTAGATTTC
>NC_051405.1:36752994-36753205 GCF_015228065.2 Penaeus monodon
GGGAGATGGAGAGGGAATTGGGCCTAGAGAGGGCAGAGGGTGGGGGGGGGGGGGTGAGATTGAACAAACGGGCATGGATGTTGTCGGCGGTAAGGGGGACCTCTCTAGCGATTGGTTTTAAGAGGCCGCCTGCAGGATTCCGTCCTGATAGGATGGCTTTAAAGGAAGCGGCTCCGGGATCTTCTTTATCGCGAGAGGATCTTGTAGCGTG
>NC_051405.1:36754171-36754326 GCF_015228065.2 Penaeus monodon
TCTCATAGGCTGGTGTCACCCATTTTTAAGGAAACCTCATTCCTATGATGCAGATGGGACCCTCTGTGCGTATTACCTTAAGTCATCTTCACCCTTCTTCTTTATCTTTGTTTTCCTCATCTTCATTTTTTTCATATTCTCCTGTTCCCCCTCCC
>NC_051405.1:36754356-36754435 GCF_015228065.2 Penaeus monodon
CAGTTTCTTTGTCATCTTTCATCTTTTTCTGCTCTTCTCCCATCTACCCTATGACCGTCTCATTTCTTCTCACCTGCAG
>NC_051405.1:36754872-36755137 GCF_015228065.2 Penaeus monodon
CCCTTGCATATGAGAACAACGAGATGCTCATGATCGCTATCCTGCGTTTTATGGATTCTATTGTGACACATCTTTATCCTCTCGTGTAATAGGATTATCTTTTTCTGCTTCCCCCTCCCCCCCCTTTCTCCTTCTTTGCCTTTGTCTTTAGCAAGCTTTCGTTATGGCTTTGATCTTTTATTTTGTGGCGTTTTTATTCGCAGACGATTTGAAGTCCCCCTACCCCTTCCCCTCTAAGCCCCCCCTCCCATAACACACATATTGG
>NC_051405.1:36755781-36755898 GCF_015228065.2 Penaeus monodon
GTATTACTCACGACATACACTGCCGCCTTTGCTGACGGACATACAGGCTGTGATAAATGTTTATGTATGTAAAAAGCCAAAAGAGACTCGAAAATGTGCTTCTTCTGTACTTTCGGT
>NC_051405.1:36755923-36756208 GCF_015228065.2 Penaeus monodon
TAATCCTTCTGTAATGCCAGGGCCGGTATGTGTGTTGACATGGTTGCCATAGTTGGCGTGGCCGAGCGGGATCCACCGTGACTGTCCTCCTTCAGCGGCTTTCGGAGATAGCATGTGAACTAGTTTCTCTTTCTTATTCATCCTTTTTTATTTGAAATAGCAGTCTCTACATTAGTGTGTTATGTGTGTATGAGTATATTTGTTGTTATTATTGTTTTATTTTAATGGTCTGAAAAGCGACAAAAGTAGATTATTTTTCCTCTTATGGCGATGGTTCACTGTGGG
>NC_051405.1:36756940-36757066 GCF_015228065.2 Penaeus monodon
CTTTATGAAGGGTCCGCGGTCGGCGTTGTGGCTGTGCGTCGTAGCCTTGACGCCGGCGCTGTCCCCAAGGCCTGATTAACGCTGACAGCGGTGTCACTGGGTTCCGCCACAATATTATTTTTTCAC
>NC_051405.1:36757135-36757199 GCF_015228065.2 Penaeus monodon
TGTTATTTTTCTTATTGTTCCTCCTTGATTTTAAAGCAGCTGATTTTTACTTCGTTATTTTTCA
>NC_051405.1:36758086-36758457 GCF_015228065.2 Penaeus monodon
CAGCCTATGTTAAGCATATTAAGACCTCTTCCCCCACCCTCTTCAAAATCACTGTGCATCCAATTTTTCCTCTTCTTTTCTGTCTTTTCTCTTTCGTCCCTGGCCTCTTTCATTTTCCCTCTTCGTCATGCTAGCTTTTGATTTGCAAAATAAAATCCCAGAGCGATTGAGTCGACATAATAAGCTTCTTCTTCATTAACCTTTTTCATTAAGTTTTGTTGAAATATTTTTATATTTATATTTCAGGGCCGTTGTCATTCATGTGTGTTCACCGTTCATAATGGTTGGGCGGGGAAATTTCGGTTTTTCCACTTTCCCTTTCTTTTGGGTGAGGAAAAGTCCTATCTCCCCTCCTTATCTTCCTTTCCCCT
>NC_051405.1:36758749-36758900 GCF_015228065.2 Penaeus monodon
GAGTAGTTTGGAAAGAGAGACGGTATTGTCAATGGCGGTGGTGGCTTTTTCCATCGGCATTGACGTGGGTTTATGAATCTAGGCGTGGGAATGGTTTATGTCGTCTTGCATTGTAAATAACTCTTAGGGGGTTTTTCGAGATTTTTTTTTT
>NC_051405.1:36758958-36759228 GCF_015228065.2 Penaeus monodon
GGATGATTTTGTTGGGGGGTTTTTGGGGGTGTTTTTGGTGTTGGTTTGTTTTTGGTTATTTTGTTGGGGGGGTTTTTTTTGGGGTGTTTTTTGTTAAACCCCATGGGAAAAAGGGCGGGGAAAAGGGGGGAAAAAGGGGGGGGAAGGAAAAAAAAGGGAGAAAAGGGGGGGGGAAAGGAAAGGGGGGGAAAGAAAAAAAGGGGGGGGAGTTAAAAAAAAGGGGGGAAAAAAAAGGGGGAGGGGGGGGTTAAAAAAATAAAAGGGGGAAAA
>NC_051405.1:36759967-36760058 GCF_015228065.2 Penaeus monodon
TTTTTCCCCCTTTTTTCCCCCCTTTTTTTGGGGGAAAAACCCCTTTTTTGGGTTTTTTTTTGGGGGGGGTTTTTTTTTTTTTTAAAAAAAA
>NC_051405.1:36760233-36760410 GCF_015228065.2 Penaeus monodon
AAAAAAAAAAATTTTTTTGGGGGGGTTTTTTTTTTCCCGGGGGGGGGGCCCCCCCCCGGGGGGGGGGGTTTTTTTCCCCCCCCCAAAAAAACCCCTACCCTTTTTTTTTTTCCCCCCCTTCCCTTTTTTTTTTTTTTTTGGGGGGGGAAGATTTTTTTGGGGGGTTTTTTTTTTTTT
>NC_051405.1:36760450-36760894 GCF_015228065.2 Penaeus monodon
GGGGGGTTTTTTCGCCGCCCCCAAAAAAAAAACAAAAAAGATTTAAAAGAAAACCCCCCATAAAAAAATTTTGGAATTTTTGGTGGGGAAAATGGGAGGGGAAAAAGGGAAAAAAGGGGATAGCTTTTTGGGCTTTTTTTTTTTTAAAATTTTTGGGGTTTTTAGCTTTTTTTTGGGAAAAATGATTTAAAAAGGGTTTTTTTTTTTTGAGATTTTTTTTTATGCAAATTTATATCTCTCCCAACGCTCCAAGCTGTCCCCCTTCTACCCTCCTCCCCCCTCCCGCCCACTTTTGCTTTACGAGTTTTTCCCCTTTCGGGCGTGGGTGGGTGTCGCACAAACGCCTGTATATTTGTTTATGAATACTTGCATATCAAATAAGTTTATTTGCGATATATTTACTGCGTAGCTGCTTTATCAGCGAAGTCATGGGTACATAAGTTT
>NC_051405.1:36760991-36761528 GCF_015228065.2 Penaeus monodon
CTGCGTTTGTGTATGTGCGCTGTTTTGTTTGTGTAAGCATGTGTACATGTCAAGCTGAGTCCTTAATTTATGTGTACTTTTTAAAACGTTTTGCTATTTATATTCGCGTTTAACTTTAGCGTACTTTAAGCACTTTCACTAGCGCTTTAAATGGAATGGTTGGTAGAGATGAGTTTCCCTCAGGATAAGATTTTATTTATGATGAACTTTGCATCTTTTAAAGTTGTTAATGTAAGATCAGCTTATTGTGATTTGTAGTTCTTGATTTCGAACATTGGAGATATGAACACTCTATGTTTACGTATGCACGTATTATTTGGAATGCAATAGCACTGCTACCAACTAACAAGTGTGTATATCCAAGCATAGATTTGTAGTTTTTATTTGTTATTTCGATGATATATACTACAGTGAAGTGACTTTTTTGAGTTCCGTGTGTATAGTTCTTTGTGGTACGAATTTCCAGCCAACTGTATGTGGTATTGGGCTTTATGGCGGTCGATTGAAAAGTGGAAGAAGTGTGTATGTCATTTTCTT
>NC_051405.1:36761776-36761917 GCF_015228065.2 Penaeus monodon
TGAATGTGCATGTGCATGGAGGTGTGTGTATCAGTGTGGATACATGTTCCTGTGCGCCCGCATCGGCACCAATGTTCATGAGAGTCATCAAAAATAAGAGTGGGCGGTTGGATGGTGCAAGGAGTGCGCTTACGATAAACA
>NC_051405.1:36761960-36762164 GCF_015228065.2 Penaeus monodon
GGTGGTAGTAGAGGGGGGAATAACCGAATGGAACTGGGGTAGGGGGGGATTGCCTCGCCTGGCCTCGGGTCGCGTTGAGATAATAAACTTCTTAAACTCTTCATCCCCAACAGCTGCGGCTGGGGTGTTCACTGCCCGGCTCACCGCTCGGTCACGGGACGAAATGGCTTCTGCATGGGACCTCATCACACTTGCATGCACCCG
>NC_051405.1:36762461-36763147 GCF_015228065.2 Penaeus monodon
CCATTTACGTTCCTACGTAATTATGTTTCCCTGCTACCCATTTGCCTTTCTTTCCTTTACCTATACTGGAGATAACTACCACTTAATTTTCGTTGCTTTATATTTTTCTCTAGTAATAGTGGTTTAGAATCACTTGACATAAAGCTTGAAATAATGAAGAGTATATTTTACTTGTATTCATTTGGAACTTATAAGGACTTTGCTCGTTTTCCTTTTTATTCTTATTTCTCGATGTGTCCCTACTGCTTTTTCCGTCTTTCTCAGGACTCATTCGTCTCAACTGCATCCCACCCTACCACGTCTCCCTACGTCCTCTCCACCCCACTGCACCCTCCAACTTCATCCCACCATCTCCCCCCATTTCTCCACCCCTCTACACTCCCACCCCACCATTTCCCCCATTTCCTCTCAATCCCACTACACCCAACCCCATCCCCATCTCCTCTCCACCTCACTACACCCCCAATCCCACCCCACCATCTCCCCCATCTCTCCACCCCACTACACACCGGGTCGAGAGAATCCTGTGGAACCCTATTGATTCGCACCTGTCCGAGTACCCCGTCCCGGCTGTCGCTCTTGGCCCTCCTGTCCCTCACTCCTGTGCCCTTCCCCTTTCATTTCTGTCTCTTGCTCTCTTTGGCTGTTTATTTGTCTTTTTTTCCTGTTTTTCTCTTTTTTTTAAA
>NC_051405.1:36763318-36763414 GCF_015228065.2 Penaeus monodon
TTTTTTGCTTCTGCTTTCTACATTTGCGTATCTGTGTCTGTCTGTCTGTCGTGTTTTATCCTGCCCTTCTATACTGTCTTTCTCCCTCTCGCTGCT
>NC_051405.1:36763471-36763560 GCF_015228065.2 Penaeus monodon
GTTTCTTTTCTTTTCTTTTTTTCTGCTGGCATTCTACATCTATGTGTCTGTGTCTGTCTGTCTCGTTTTATGCTTTTCTTTTATATTTG
>NC_051405.1:36763625-36764034 GCF_015228065.2 Penaeus monodon
TTCTTTTCTCCTGGCTTTCTACACATTTGTATCTGTGTCTGTCCGTCTGTCTCGTTTTATCGATCGCTCTTTCTCGCTGTTTCTTACGGTATTTGTCTTTCGATTCGTCTTTATTGATAGGGTTTCGTGGTCTATCTTTATTCTTTGTCATTTTTGTTCATGGATTTATTTCCAGGTGGTTTTCCAGGTCCTTTTATTTCTCTTGCTCGCCCGCCCATATCTGTAATAGTTTTCTGTTTTATCTGTCTATCTGTCTCTTCATCCACTTTCCTCATACTTCCCGGTCTCTTTATTAGGTTCGTAATATCTCTATTTCTCTATCTTCCTTGGTTCATATTCCTTGATTTGTTCTTTGCGCCAGATAATTATATTTTGATTTTTCTTTCCCTTGGTTACGACTCAAAATTGC
>NC_051405.1:36764098-36764323 GCF_015228065.2 Penaeus monodon
GGTTTATTCACCGTCGGTCCACTTCACCCTTTCCTCTATCTCTCCTTCTGGGTTATTCCTTCTTTCTTTAAATAGCAACCCTTTTTCCTTTTTCTCCGTCTCTTGCCTCGAGTATTCTTTTCCTCTGGTTATTATTAGCATCGGGATTTAAAAGTAGGCCTGTAAAATTTTGTAGGCTTATTTTGTGTGCAGCAGCGAGCTATTTGCTGGATATCTTCATGTGCG
>NC_051405.1:36764365-36764683 GCF_015228065.2 Penaeus monodon
CCGATTCCAAACTTTTGGAATTTAGATGAAGGCGAATTTTAGTAGGAATCAGAGGGCTTTTGTTATCTTTTTCGGTTTAAGAGTTCAGTTTGGAAAATGACGACCGTTTTTCATTTCCCGCCTCTCTAAAACCTACGCGGAGAGCATTGCTTATTTTCGCCATTTTGTTGACTAAAGGGGAAATTTATTTATAGCATACATATTGAATTTCATTATTTGTTTTGTCGGAAACGGTAAAGAAATAGCTGCCAGTGACTCGGGGCGCTAATATATCTAATAAGTATTTTGAGGAAATGATAACTTTGCACCTACTACATG
>NC_051405.1:36764700-36765325 GCF_015228065.2 Penaeus monodon
AGTAGTAGTAGAGTGAATATACATATATTTTCGATGTTCTGTTAATATAAGCGTGTTGAGTCTGGGAGACATTAAGATGTGACGCGGCGCTGGGATTAGTGTTGATCTGCAAATTAATCATCCGGAATTAATCTTATCTCGGAAAAAGATACAGTCGTTGAAATGCTTGGTCTCTTGGTGGAACTAATGTTAAACAGATAAAAGCATAACACGACTGGGCAGAAGCTTCCGAAGGTAACGCCGTACACGAGTCATTACAGTACATTACGACGAGTAGGGTACAAGGACATATGGCGTCCCACATTCAGAAGGATCTGGCGTGACTTTTATACACTGCATAACTACTTTATATTTCAGGATTACGCAATTACAGTGGAATCTGATACCGAGCTGCCACAGTGGAGGTAATAGGGGGAGACAATATAACCAGGAATCTCACATGTCCTCTTGGCGAATGCTCATTTTCCAAGAGTGAAATGCCTACTTAAAGCTTTAATAGACATCATGATCATATGAATAGAGCTTCCACACTCGATATAACATGTAAACTACACTATGATGGTGTAAATTAAAGGAAATAGAGCACTGTCTCTTTCTCCCAGTCTTATGTTTTGCGCTTGGTCTT
>NC_051405.1:36765354-36765971 GCF_015228065.2 Penaeus monodon
GTTGGCTGTCTTATTTTTATTCTTCGTGAAGATGTAAAATAAGAATTGAATATGTGTGCTCCTTTTCTTTTCTGGGGTATGATGTGGGTATGTGTTGTGTTAAGCCTAATCTAGGTTGATTCCCAGTCTGTTGTTGAAGCTGTGAAATAGAAAAAAAAATTGCTCAGGCTGATGCAATGAATACGAATGACTCGTGTTTTTATATTTATTTATTTTTCTGAAATTCGAGGGAGGGAAAAACAAAAACAAAGTGGAAATACCAACTTATTGTCGTAAATTGTGTTCAGTTTTGGAGAGTCGCTGGAATTGGACGAGTGACCTGACCATTGTTCCATATTTCAAGTTGCGTCTGTGGCCCCTCCCCCGCGGACGCTCCTCTCCATATATAAATAGATGGAGAAGTAGATAGTCCGATACACAGACTTTCAGATAGATAAATGTGGGTCTGTGAGTGGGGGGGATGGCTTTATATACCTTTGTATGTCTGTGCATGATTGCGTGCGCTCGAAGCTGTTCCCCTGTTTGGCACACCCTGAATCATCCAGGGATTGCGATTACTGTAAATAATCCCTCCTTCATTATCCCGCCGTCATATAGCGTAACCCGGACCTCTGCTC
>NC_051405.1:36766074-36766285 GCF_015228065.2 Penaeus monodon
CACGCTGTTATAATCTGTTCTACTAAACGTGTATTAGACACTGCATCGCATGAGGCCGGGTTAAAGGCACTAAATGTCACGGAGATTATGCTAAATGACTCCGCTTTCAATTTAATCATGGCGTAACTCAGAGTCTAATCTTCGATCCTGATCACTTTTTGGGCGTAAAAGACTCTACAATAACGTAAGAGGCTATTTATACTTAGAGGAA
>NC_051405.1:36766338-36766608 GCF_015228065.2 Penaeus monodon
TAATAGCTTCGGGGATTTAATAGGGGATATTTATCTTATCTTGTGTTCTTTCTTCTCTCGTTCCAGGTGAGGTTTGGGTCCTGCGCCGCCCCTGTCGCCGGTGCGGGACGGGCAGGTGTCCTGCCGGAGGAGGGCGCCCCGCTGCATGCTGCCACGAGTAAGTCTGGCGATTTCGGGTTGAGTAACTTAGGATTTTTTGCCGAAATTGTGGCTTAGGCCGCACATATAAACGTGTGTATCTTTACACGTACTTGCACTCTCTGACAGAAA
>NC_051405.1:36766697-36767122 GCF_015228065.2 Penaeus monodon
AGTGAATGTGTGAGAGAGGGAGGGAAGGAGGAATAGAGAAAGGGGTGGGGGAAGACAAATAGAAATAGAGAACGAGTGAAGACCAGCTGTTCATACTAAACAAAAAGGAATTCCCAGCCTTTGTTCAGTGTTACCTTGGGCGTACGTGTGTTCGAAGATAAGAGATGGCAAGAACAGGATAAAGAGAGAATTATTGATAGGAGAAAGATGGAGAAAGTAAGACGTGGAAATAATAGCGAGAATTTATAATAAGGGAAGATGTGAAGAGAGAAGGAACGGTCGTGTCTTAGAGTAGTCAACCGAATCCACGAGCAATTTGTTAGATAAATTGTTTGCCTGATTATATGTTTATTGTTTATTTGTTTATTTGCATATTGAAATGTCAGGTCACAAGTCAATATATTACAAGGTTAATGATGATTCTG
>NC_051405.1:36768609-36768766 GCF_015228065.2 Penaeus monodon
GATAGCCCCATGGCCGAGCGGAGACGAGTGTCGGCGTTGATTGGGTGTGTCGTGGGTGAGACGTTAAGAGCGGCGAGGCTGGTAGTTTAAGACCTGCGTCACGTAGGTCGCGCGGGGGACGTGGCGCTCCGGCCCGCCCTCGATGCCGGAGTCCTAA
>NC_051405.1:36769405-36769859 GCF_015228065.2 Penaeus monodon
GTGCATCCGGTTCTTCCTCCCCGGATGACTGTGGCACAACCTGCGGGGCATGATTGACTGCTCATAACACGTTCCTCATACCTCATGGCCCGCGCGAAGGGACCGGCGGGGTAAAAAGGGGGAGGAGGCATATGGGTTCTTCTCGGCGAAAAGGAAAAGGGAGGATAGGGAAGGAGGGAAGGGATGTATAGGAGGGAAGGGGAAAAGGAATTTGGAGGAGGGAAGGAATGGGAAGGAAGGAAGGAGGGAAGAAATTGGTAGAAGGGAAGGAACGGGTTCTGGGAGGAGGGGGAGGATGAAGGAGTAAAGGATGTGTGAACAGGAATAGAAGAAGGGAAGTAGGGTGTGGGGGGTGGGCAGCAGGAAAAGGAAGGAGGATGGGTAGGGGAAAGAGGGAGACAAAGAGGCATGTGAGGAATAGGGGAAGAGTAAGTAAGGAAGGAAGGAATGAGTC
>NC_051405.1:36769931-36770321 GCF_015228065.2 Penaeus monodon
AGGATTGAGGGACTGCCCTTTTTCCAAAGTGGAAAGATTTTTGCACTGTTCTTACTGCCAGAAAGATCATTTTTCCACGAGAGAAGGAGAGGTGCTGGGGATGGTGGGGGCGTATTTCGGGGGGTTAGTATGCTGGTTGGACTCGCTACACTAATTGCCGTGTTGCGTTGCGTTATTCAGCAGCGTGGGTAATAATTAGTCGGAAAAACACCCGCTTGTCTGGTTTGAAACACAGATCAGCGACAGAGATGTATAGTTTAGTATTATTTTGTCATGGTGCAGCAGACCGGAGGCCCGCGAGGACTGGCAGAGAGTAATAAAAATACACATAATAGAGTAACAATAAGTACGTATATATTTGGAACTGAAGAGATAGAAAACGACAAATTA
>NC_051405.1:36770510-36770758 GCF_015228065.2 Penaeus monodon
GTAGGTCTGTTTGTGTGTTGGTGGTCGTTTGGGTGCTTCATGCCGTTGCTGTAACCGCGGTCTGCAGTTATCTTTTGCAGCAGTGCCCCCTTCACTTTCCATAACCCCTGTTCGGCTTCACGGTTTTGCCACGCGCCTGACCCAAAGTCGCGGCAAATTTTTTTCAACTGCCGGTGGGTTTGACACGGGACCACGATGTCGGAGCGCAATATTTTACAACTGTTTAAATATGAAAGGGACATATGTAG
>NC_051405.1:36770992-36771201 GCF_015228065.2 Penaeus monodon
ATACATGCAATATATATATAAACATATAATAAAAAAAAAAATAAAATATATTTATATATTCTCGTCATCCAATGCTTATCTAGTATACATCATTACCTACTAGCTATATATTGATGTTCCATATATATGATATTATAAGTGATATATGCAATTTTATATATATTATTGTTTTGTGGTATTATGTCATTTCATAATATGTAATTGCATCT
>NC_051405.1:36771366-36771978 GCF_015228065.2 Penaeus monodon
TATGATTGCCACTGCCTTCGTCGTCGGCCGCCTCGCCGTCCAGCTAGTTAGCGAGCCAGTTAGCCCACCCGCTGCCAGCTAGTCTGCTTAGAGTGTGTCCAGACTATTGATAGTTATAAGTGGAATGCTGGCCAAGTGTTGGGACATTCTTTGGTTTGTTGTGTAGCGCTTGGCTATTGTCCTGATCGTCATACATTTTGTATTGTACTTTCGTATCGCGTAGTACCGGTGGATACCATTGTGTTAACGATAGATATACATCGATATGAGCAATCATTCATGGTTATATTGATATATATCTATGAAATAGTGCAGACACACGTGCGTTTGTGTATTTGTGTATGTATAAATGCTTATTCTTGAGTCATTGAATTTTCCGTATCTGAAATTGCTAATATCTTGTATATTGTGGACTTACACCTTAAAGCTATACACATATTGAGTGAGACAAGCCTCGCTGGTATGAGTGTTGCAGACTATAGATTAACTTTGCAGTTCTAATCTCAAACGGTGCTGAAATGATCTGTATGTTACAGTCTACAATCTACAATCAATCTCTGGTTTCACTTGTGCACAGTGGATGTATTTTGTGTTGATATCTAATAGATGCAA
>NC_051405.1:36772082-36772182 GCF_015228065.2 Penaeus monodon
AAACAGATAGACAAGGATAGTTAAGTAGGTCTATGCAGATCCCGGGTTATTGAAACATGGCTATAATGCCGTAGACTTTTTTCTATTTAATGATAAAGTT
>NC_051405.1:36772264-36772658 GCF_015228065.2 Penaeus monodon
ACGTTTGATCACTTGAGTGCCAGAGATCATGTAAGTGAAATGATAATTGGAAAGAAGAAAAATAATAATAGAGGAAGAGATTGTATACATAGCGATAAAACAGCAATTCTATATAGAAATGGAATGAAGATTGATATCGAATAACGGAAAATGCCGTAATGGACCGTAAGAAAAGTATAACTGAAGAATAATGTGCAAAATGGAAAAAGGAACAAGAAGGCGACAAACAAGAAAGGAGAGCAATAAGTCGAGAGGAAGGAAGGAAAGATTTTTGCCTGGCCTTTTTACTCACTCTCAGCATCCCAAAGTCCTTCTTAAGAGAACCATATAGCGCGTACTTACCGTCTGGCGCGTGTTAGAACGGGAGTAGTTGGCCCGTGTTTATAGGGGATGC
>NC_051405.1:36772949-36773270 GCF_015228065.2 Penaeus monodon
CTGGATTTTGCATTTGCCCTTTTCCATCAATATGAAACATAATAAAACCTCGATATATTTTCCCTTGACTTCATGCCTAAGATATACAGTGCTAGATATAGCAGGGACCCGGGAGTGGAGGAATGGTTGGTAGGGGCACTAGGAGGAGGGAGGGGGCTATATAACGTAACAGCGACCGGCCACAACTCACCGGCCGTTTGTCGGATTAAAACAGCTCTGAAATCCTGCTCGGTATGTCGGTTCCATGATATATACTATAGAGTCGGTGCAAGCGAGGATAATGGCCGAATTCTCAGATCCGTCCGAAGCTGCGGAAAATCT
>NC_051405.1:36774581-36774772 GCF_015228065.2 Penaeus monodon
TATATTGTCACGAGAGAAAAATCCAGATTTCTGCTAAGAGGATATGGATATGCTCGAGCGGCTGCGACAGGTGCCTATTTCCGCTTCATCCGCTGATATTATATTTTTCATATGCTAATGGAAGTTCCTTGATGTAGTGTTTTTTTAAAACTTCATATATTATTTACCTTTTCGTTTTATTGTCCTCCACG
>NC_051405.1:36776051-36777379 GCF_015228065.2 Penaeus monodon
TATTGTTGCTATTGTTAACATTATCATTGTTTTATCATTAGCAGTAGAATATCAAAGTGTTTTGGTTTCTTTATCAAAATGCGCGCTGACTTTAGGATACATAAGTAACAAGTGGAAAATGGCACAGCGTTTTTGCGGTGTGCTGCTGCGTGCCCGCGCGTTCCCTGCGAGGGCTTGGTGCCTCTCACAGCGTCGGATAAACAGCCTTAATCTGTGATATCTGCGCTCGTGGGACGCTTATATCAAGCTGGGAGAAGCCCCGGTTCCTCTTCGTACATAAAGTCTCGTTCCACCGACTCTCTCCTCTCTCGCGGTCTCTCCTCGGCCACAACGAGACAAAAAGAGTTTACATCCATCTCTTCTCGACACAGCATACGGCGCGGCTCACACGACCCGCCACAGCAGCCGCTTCGCATTGGGGTGGATACGCAGTAGAGAAGTCCGGAGAAAATTGGTTTACTGTGGCTGTTTTCCAATTCCCGTCTCCGCCCGCCTAGTTTACCTTCGACATTCCCGACCCGTCTCGCAAGGCCCTCGTTGACCCCGGGGTTGGAGGGGGTGGTACATCAGAGTCTTTTACTTCTAACTCCTCCTCAAGACGGCGAGCTGTGTTGTTGAAGTCGGGACGGCGGTCGCTCAAGTTTAGGGGGGTCATTTTTTTCTCGAAGAAGTGGCGCGGACGCTCGCAGTTAGGAAATTTAGTGGATGTTGAGGGTGGGAAGGAGAGGGTCTTCGGCTCTGGCTGGTGTGGTGGTAGGCACTCTGGTTCTGGGAGATTTTTTCTCAAGGGGGAGTGGGGGTGGATATATATGTTTTCTGTTGTGTGTTTGTGTTTTCCCTCATCTTAAGGCTTAGTCGTTTTTTCCCTCTTTTTTTCTGGCGAACCGTGGATACATGCTATAAACTTGTGCACCGGATCGTACTAGAAAAATTCTTGTCTTGAAACATTGAAAATTTGAAAGGGAATACATGCAAAAGAAATCAAGTCAGAGCTATTTGTTGTACGGTTCAGCACGAGACGACGTACAAACCCCCCTTCGGAGCGAAGTCTGCCTAATCGCCGCAGCAATGACGTACCAACGGAAGGTCACCGCGGTAAAGACACTGACGCACCAACATTAAAAAAAGACGCACGGGCCGTAGGATAAATGACGCACACAGGATGATAATTACGGCTTTAATTACTAAGAGGAAGAGGAACTCGTGTTTGCATCTCGCTAAGGCGTCGCGGGGGGCTTTGCTTTACGCCTCTTTAAACCCGCAGGTGGGGTTGGGCGGGATGGGCGCGAGGGCGGGGAGGGGGGTTATTGTGTAGTTGGAGGATGGGC
>NC_051405.1:36777574-36777678 GCF_015228065.2 Penaeus monodon
TGAGGTATTTAGTGCGGGGTTGGGAGTTACTCTAAGTCTTCGGAACGCTCCCCCACCCCACAAGATATCCCTGATTATATGCATTGCCTGTACAAACAACGTTG
>NC_051405.1:36778146-36778319 GCF_015228065.2 Penaeus monodon
TAGGATAATCCTGTAGTTGTTTGTTTTCCGTAGCCGGGCTTTGTGTCGTGGTCACGTGACATTAATACTGGAGATATACCATGTATTATTCTTGCCGGCGACATATTACAAAGCGCGGGACAGTTAGACAAACAAATTAGTAAACTCGGTAAGGAAATTGTTGCTCGTGGAGG
>NC_051405.1:36778359-36778786 GCF_015228065.2 Penaeus monodon
TTATCTTATTATATCTGTTTTATTTGTTTTGTTGCCTTTTATTTATTTGAATGTGATTTGCTTTTGTTATTGTTACTTATTATGGCTTTCTATTTTTATTTATGCTTTACTGTATTTAGTATGAGTGTACTTTAATTCAAAATATATTTATTGTTTTATGTTTGTTGTGATGTTTATTTTAATTCATGCGCAGTGTCTAACGGTATATATTTCATGTGTTTGTATTATTTAATTTGTATGATATATTATGTGTGGTTTATGTATGTATTCATTTCACTTTAAATCCTCATCTTTTAATAATTTCCTATCTTTTTCTTACTGTTTTGGCAGTTTTTTTTTCATAGTTCCGCTTTCATCTCCTATGTTTCAAGATATATCTTCTCTAATTAGTTTCGCATCATTAATCGCCCCCCTTCGTGATAGCCAC
>NC_051405.1:36778860-36778970 GCF_015228065.2 Penaeus monodon
CCTGTCGGTTTTCCCCGTTTGCATGTTGCGTGTGTGTACTAGTCACTGCGTCTCACACCATCATTACCATCTGCATGTCACGAACTTACGGGAGAAGCTTGGAAACATTA
>NC_051405.1:36779842-36780021 GCF_015228065.2 Penaeus monodon
CCACAGAGGGGGCAAACCTAAAAACGTATCTTGACCTTTTTCCAGGGGAAGACTGCACTTCCATTCTTCGTCCGACCCTGGAGTGTTCTTTCGCATCCTCTCCTTCCTGAGGAGTGAACGACCCGCGAGATATGTCGTTGTGTCGTCGTACCCACGGTCGTTATCGTATCGAAACCCAT
>NC_051405.1:36780182-36780348 GCF_015228065.2 Penaeus monodon
CTCCTTGTCGGTCATCGGGAAATTTGCTGAATCGCCTTCGTTTGTGCGTCCCTTGAGGGGAGGGGAAGGGGGAAGGGGGGAGAGGAGGAAAGGCAAGGATATCTCGCCCAGTGCGTTGGTCTTAGCAGCAAGCATCTTCTGGCCTGGTTCTGTTACTACTAGCCGA
>NC_051405.1:36780767-36780852 GCF_015228065.2 Penaeus monodon
AGTTAGGCATTGATCCCACGTGGTCTGGCCTTCGCTCTTCCCCCAGGTGTGTGTGTGTGATCGGCGATGGCTGTGGGGTGGGGAA
>NC_051405.1:36780900-36781040 GCF_015228065.2 Penaeus monodon
AGAAGGAGTGTGTATGTATATATCTGTCCCGAAGCAATGGGCAAAATGGGAAGGGAGTGATAGGGAGGACGAGGAGGGGGGGGGACGTTCGGGCTATCACGACACTTGTCATACTGTGTATTCAAATACGGAACATTATG
>NC_051405.1:36781363-36781491 GCF_015228065.2 Penaeus monodon
TTGCCCAGTCCTTCATCTCTCTCGCAACACAAACACACACACGGCGGCCCTCCGCGCGCCTCGAGCCGCGATTCAGCGAGCTCGTGTTGGAATGCCCCCCCCCCCCCACCTACCCCACCCTCACAAAG
>NC_051405.1:36781701-36781934 GCF_015228065.2 Penaeus monodon
TGTAAGTCGTACCAGCATGCCAGATACACATTTACTGTCGCGGATGGAGTTCTGTTGTTCCTTAATGAACGATGAAGTTATTTCTCTCTCCATCTTCCCTTCCTTCGTCCTCCCCCATCCCCCCCCCACCCCATGTCAAGTTCGAGCGATGGAGGCATTCGATATCGACCAACGTTTTGCAAAAAAATTAATACTAGGAATCATGGAATTGATAATGGACTTAACACGGATGT
>NC_051405.1:36781990-36782245 GCF_015228065.2 Penaeus monodon
CCAAAGAGATGATCGATGAAAGGAGGCCAAAAGCGGCGGCGGTTTATAAAAGTTTGGTCGGCGGTGTTGGTCGGCGGGGGTCGCGGCGAAGGGAACCGCTGGAAACTCACTGGTCGACATGGCGAGCGAGCGAGCGAGGGTGTCCCGGTCGGCGAGTGCGAGCATTGCCTCAGTCGCTGCTCGAGGGAGGTCGTGTCTACACCCGCTCTCTCCCCTCTCCGGCCTCACGCGCTGAACACACGTCGCCGCTCCAAA
>NC_051405.1:36782303-36782606 GCF_015228065.2 Penaeus monodon
GCAAATTGGTTCGTCTGGTGTGTATACCCTGCTTCGGCAGCCCTCTGTCCTGTGAAAGCCTTCACTCCGACTTGTAACTTGTCATTTCCTCCACAACTGCGGTCGGGTATATCCCTTTAAAGACATTTCACTTTCTTTTTTGTGTTTGTTTACATTTTTTATCATTATTTCCGTCTCTCTCACTCCCCCATCCCCTATCCGCTGGCCCCAAAGCCTTCGAGAGAAAGAGATTTTTTTTCCTGAGGGTCGTCATCCTCATTCCCAGCTTCGTGTGGCAGGACTTCTGACTCCTCCTCAGTGTCA
>NC_051405.1:36782801-36783093 GCF_015228065.2 Penaeus monodon
TTAAAGAAATGTCCTCATCGGAGGCTAGTCATGTCACTGTTCTCTTCCTTCCCCCTAATCCCTCACGTTCGTACAAAAATTTGCTGTATCCGATAACATCCTAGTGCTCGAAGGCAGCCAGCCACGTGTCTGATTCGTGTTTGTTACAAAAGAAGGCAGAAGTTTAGAGTTTATTTTTGTGAGGAATACCCCCTTTGAAAGTCTTGTGATGCTGGTGGTGTCGATGGAGAAGAAACATTGGTCCAAGTGTCTCTGTGTGTGTTGAAAACATTGCACGAACTTAAAAGTTTCT
>NC_051405.1:36783161-36783383 GCF_015228065.2 Penaeus monodon
TCCCCTTTTGACGGCTCGTCGTCGTCATCGTCACAAGGAGGAGGGTCAGACTACGGCCATACATTGTAACTCTAGTTTGTGAATGCTCGTGAATCCTCGCGAATCCCCGTGAATCCCCACCCCTTCCCCTTGAATCCCAGCCCCAACCCCTCCCTGTCCTTTTCTCGACCCTCTCCCCCTTACACCCGTGAAAGTTTTGACTATTTGATTTTTCAAAAGAGA
>NC_051405.1:36783447-36784127 GCF_015228065.2 Penaeus monodon
GGCTTTAAGAGTTGGAGCTTCCTGAACTTGTTGTTGAAGTGACTTTATTTTGTTTCCGTTATTTCCAACTCAGTTTTAAACTCGAGTTTGATGTTACTGTTAGTGAGTTGTTACCGTGACTCTGTTAACCCCCGTTGTTGATGTGACTCTGTTGACGCTCGTCGTGACACAGATGGGAGCCAATCAGGAGCAAGAGAGTGATGTTCTCTGTAAGTACCTTGATTTTTGTGTGCATGTTACATTTCAACATTATCCTGTGTATTATCATCGGCCACCGTATTTTCTCTTCAGGGATGTAAATTAGGCTTGTTTGAACAAGTACTAGAATGATGACAGTGTTTGAGGAAATATAAAAAAATGAGGAATATCTGTAACGAAGTTAGATGATAAAAAAGTAGAATGTTGACAAAAATATTCAAAGACTCCTAATGTGATTACTGCTTTTATTCGCGGTGCGTTATTCCCCGAGTGTGTGTCGTCACCACAAGGTCCCAAGGCCTTGATGGGCAGCCCGTCACAGGGCCTGGGAGTGGAAGGGCCGCCGCGGCGCTGGCTTGAAGTGCCAAGTTTATTGTTTTCTTCAGTTGTTAACATTTGAGGCCTACATATGTACACACACTCGCACGAAACAAACACGCAGATTGCCATGCACGTAGAATACTTGTGTACATACCTTCGTG
>NC_051405.1:36784419-36784884 GCF_015228065.2 Penaeus monodon
TGTTGTTCCGGCCATTCCGTCCTTCGGCAGGAGCTTCCCCGCCCCCAGACCCTCGCAGGAGCTTCCCCGCCCCCAGACCCTCGCAGGATCTTAGGATCTTATTTCCCGTCTTGGGAGGTGGCCAACAAGAGCCTCCTTCCTCAGGACATCTCAGAGGGAACTACGCTAAACGGGGACAGCAGGCACACGTCCCCCTTTTTCCGTTCAGATCTTCTGCGGACACGCCCATCACCCCACGCCCATACATGCATGCCCCGCCCCTCGTCCCTTCAGTCCTTCCACAACCCCTCACTCCCGATGCCCCCCCCCCTCGAGAATGGGAGCAGTGTGTTCAGTATTGTTCTCGTTTATTGTGTGTCGAGGTTCAAAGGTCTCAGATATGTTTTTTTTTTTTATGGTAGGGTTGATTTGCAGTGTTCTAATGAGCTGTAGCATATATAATGTGCAGACATTATGATCACTATA
>NC_051405.1:36785191-36785836 GCF_015228065.2 Penaeus monodon
TCAATATTCTTCCCCCCCTTTATTTTACATACGCGAAAAAGAGATTTTCCGTATTTTCATTCGCGTTAAAATATTATCAACTGTAGCCCACAATATAAAGTTATGAACTGCCCTATTTTGCATTCAGTTGTCAAGTTGCAATTAGTCTCTTCCGATTGCTTTTGCCTGTACCTTTTTAACGGTTTCCATATCCCCCGGTTTCGTTTTCTAATCTTTGTTCTCTTATCGTTTCTCTCTTTCTCTCTCCTTCTTTAGAAAAAAAAAGAAAATTGAAAACCATGTAAGGCAAAAGTGAAACGCTATCTATTGTAGTTTCCCATCCCCATTTCTTGTCTTTTTATCATATTTCTCCCCCTTTTATTTTATATAGATTCCTCCCCCCCCCTCTTTCCTTGTTTCTTTGCCATGTCTCCTCGCATTGTTTCAAGTCCGTGGGTGATTTCTCCTTCGTCCCCGTCAGTTGCTTTAAAGACATGCCCTTTTTTTGTTTGTCGTTTGCGCGCCGTTGCCATATTTCTTGGGCTTCTTGTATCGTCTTCTTATTACTACGTCTTTGGGCCAGGTGATATGCGTGTATTTAAGCTCTTTGGCGGGAAGCTCAGAGCTCTACTGTCGGGGTTGCTGTGGACCCTGTGACCTGGAGTA
>NC_051405.1:36787577-36787942 GCF_015228065.2 Penaeus monodon
CACCCCATACCGAACTTACCTGGCTATGTACCAGGAGCACGTGCGCCCCCTCCCCCTCCCCTCCCCCGCCCTTCGGAGCTCGTACCCAAGATGGCTGCCTGTCATGGACTGTGGGCTCAAGGCGGCAGGATTCTTAGGCATATCTCAGTCTTTCGAAGCTCCTCCAGACTCTTAAGATGAATAAAAAAAAAAAAAATGAACTTGAAGAGGCCACGCTGAGAGAGATCTTACGCAAACACGACAGCAGGTTCAAGGTTTGCGGACAAGGGAAAAGAAAAAGGAGAAAGAGAAGATATGAGTAATATGTTTTTTGTCATAATGTAATAATATTGTTGAAACAAAGGTACAAGATGATGACTTAAAAA
>NC_051405.1:36787976-36789160 GCF_015228065.2 Penaeus monodon
TTCAAAATGAGGTAGCCTAATTACAGACTATAGAATATTACAAAGTTGTTTTTCAACTATCTCCATTTGCATTATTATTGACTATGATGGCGGTTATTTCACCAGCAATAGCATTGTTGGCAACGGGATATTAGTGTTATGAAAAGGACTATTTGTTTATTATCTATTGCAGTGATATTAATGTCAATGGGAATGATAAGCGACGGTATTAAAACGCATTTATGTTAATAATGGAGCGTGATAGAATATTGCATTTCGTCAAGAATAGGCAAAATTTAGATTTTTCCTCTTCGCTTGATTCTAGGAATTCCTTAACATTCTTTATAGTAAAAAAATAGTTTTTGATAAATTGATGGCAGCCATAAAATAAGAGAGAGAGAAAAAAGAGATTACTTATCATTCCCATTCTCTATTGGAATTGGTAAAAGCAGGAATGTGTGATTCACAAGCGCGTCCATTGCTTAGTCCAAGAAAAAAGAGAAAAGAGTGTGCTGGTGATAATGATAATCGTAAAAATCGCAAAGAATGGGAATAATTGCAGCGTTGAACCGAGTGTGAATGTTTATGTCGGTGGATGTACTTCCCGCAATCGCCGCTCCTTGCATGCGTCTCGCCAAAACACCAAGGACCCGGGGCTAAGCAGGCACTGCACTCACTGCTGGCACTGTAGGCACTGTGAGCACTGTAAGCCCTGTAAGCCCTGTACATAATACGCGATGCCAGCTATAAGCGTCATGCATGTCCGAACCGTGTGCGCGGCCGGGGAGGCGACGGTTCGGTGGGTGCGTAGTGACGACGCTGTTGGGGAGGGGGTGGGAAAGGGAGGAAGGGATAGAAGGCGAGAAGGAAGAAGGGAAGGGAAGAAGGAAGAAAGGAAGGGAGGAAGAACGGGAATGAGGAGTGTAAGAAGAATGGAGAGGGATTTAAAAAAAGGATATAAGAAGAGGAAGATTTGGAAGGAGGAAAATAGGAGAAAAATATGGAAAGAGTAATTGTGGGTGGAAAAATATAAGAAGGGAGAGAACAATTTTTTTTTTTTTTAAGAAAGCGCATAAGGAAGAGAATAAGGGAATTAGGGAAAGTATGTATAAATGCTGGAAGTGGAAAAAAGAAGAAGGGAAATAGAAGAAAGGAAGTAATGCATGTAAATGAAAGGATGAGTGACGTGGGAGTGGATTGAGGTG
>NC_051405.1:36789200-36789534 GCF_015228065.2 Penaeus monodon
TACCATCAAAACATCGGGGAGAAAGAAAAGGGCAAGTTTAGAATGTTAGGAAAGACGAGAGTGCGTTCAGGAATGGCGTTCTGGAAAAGGAATTCGAGAAGGGCGTTCAAGAATGGCGTTCTAGGAAGGCAGTTTTAGAAGGGCGCTCGACAGGGCGATCGGCACACCCCGCTCGCGCCCCGGGAATCGACTGGAATGGGGCTGTGACGCTCACGCAGCGGGCGGGAATGGGCGCTCGCTCTCGGCCACCGCCTGCGTTCTCTTCGCTTGCCGAGGAGGATACGCCCGCGGGGATGATAGATTTGCTGTAGAGTAAGGGGAGGAATGCACGTCA
>NC_051405.1:36790003-36790136 GCF_015228065.2 Penaeus monodon
CTTACTATAGCGTGATGACTTTGAGTTTCTCTTATAATAAGCAGATTATTTACTTTTGAATTTAGATCACAACAGTGAATTGTCATAAATATATTTTGCAATGACGATAATCTGCCTCCGAAATCGCCTTCAA
>NC_051405.1:36791463-36791566 GCF_015228065.2 Penaeus monodon
CAACCCAAGTGACTCAGAATATGAATACCGTGGAGAAACTCAATTAATGTCACCGGGACGAGCGAATCGAGTCGATACACCGTCGATTGGGTCACAGATTAAC
>NC_051405.1:36791585-36791689 GCF_015228065.2 Penaeus monodon
ATGTCGATATACTCTGCGAACGAAGCGAAGGAACGGGGAATTTGGCGATAAGAAATATAAAAAAACGGAGTAGAAATACCAAAGCATTGTGAGAGAAACTAGAA
>NC_051405.1:36791785-36791876 GCF_015228065.2 Penaeus monodon
TTAACAATATATTGCTGGATCGAGATGCATGAATATGCCTTGTCATATTTATTATAGCCCTAGATTTTGATAAGTTAAAGCACGGGTTTCC
>NC_051405.1:36792159-36792253 GCF_015228065.2 Penaeus monodon
GAGCGACCCTCATTTGCGTAAAAAAATACACCGCTAACAATGTCAACACGGCGGCTTTGTGGTGGTGTTGCCCGGCGCGGGATATGGCCACGGC
>NC_051405.1:36792433-36792642 GCF_015228065.2 Penaeus monodon
CCTGGATTGAGGAGAGAGGATAGTATCATAAGAAGAGAAAGAGAGGAAGAGAGAAGCTAAAAGAGGGAGGAGCTGAAAGAGTTAGAACTAAGAGTGGGGGGGGAAGGAGGGAAGGAGGAGCCGAGTTACAGGAGCGCAAGGGAAGGAGGGAAAGTGGAAAGGACATGAGGAGCATGAGGGTCAAGAGAGAAAGGAAATGGAGAGAGAGA
>NC_051405.1:36792667-36792742 GCF_015228065.2 Penaeus monodon
GAGCCGAGACAGAAGAGGAATTGAGAGAAAGGGAGGGAAGAAGGAAAGAGCCGAGAGAGAGAGAGAGAGAGAGAG
>NC_051405.1:36792879-36793211 GCF_015228065.2 Penaeus monodon
CTAAAGTAAGGAGTCGATTTATAGGCATGGGGAAAAGATGGAGGAGGGAGGCCGGTCATGAGGGTTAAGGATGGTCACTGTCACGGGCACGCTTCTTCCTGTCCGGAATGAATGGCATTCTGTAGGCACTGTGTTTGGGAACACCACACTGCATTTTGATTTTTCATGCCAGTGGAAAATATGCAAACCTGAAATTAATTTTTAACTGAGCTGCCGTCCGCGAGCTACGGACGGGCGGCTTCCATGAGATTTTCGAGTGTGTCCCGCGGCAGTGTTGCCAGGGCGACCTCGAGGGGCTGAATGGGGCGGGAGGGGGGGGGGGTCGCGCAGGT
>NC_051405.1:36793282-36793627 GCF_015228065.2 Penaeus monodon
AAGACCCTCTGTTACTGTGGCACCACAGCGGCTCCTTACGATAATAGTGATTGTGGTGATAGTGGGTTATATTGAGAATGCAGATGAAGATAACTTTCATTCTTTGTCTTTATTTTTTGAAGAATTTTTGTTGTACTATTTGAATTAATTGTGAAATGTTGGTTGATTATGAAATGCGGTTGATTGTTGAAATTGGTTGCGGTAAAAGGACTCCAGCTTTGTTTGTCTTTGTGATTTATGGTCTCGGGTGAGCTATGGTTGGGGCTGGTCACGTGATTTGTAGTTACTCATGTCAGTTTTATCTCTTTCATTTATTTATTGTTAGGATTAATCTTAAGAGGGTAT
>NC_051405.1:36793839-36793934 GCF_015228065.2 Penaeus monodon
TGTAATTCGTAGTGAAAACGTAGGCTATATGAAGAAACTCGTAGATATCCCTAGGAGTACTGAAGTAGGGGGTGGAGGGGAAATAGGAGGAGGGG
>NC_051405.1:36794138-36794422 GCF_015228065.2 Penaeus monodon
CGGGAGAGGGGAATGGGGAGAGGGAGAGGGGGAGGGGGACAATGGGTGGTGAGGCCTAACTTTTATATCGTGGGCCACACATGCCCTTCGCAATACACCCGCCGCGCGGACTCAAACACGCATTTATATACAACAAAGCGAAGGACACCGCACGCATTTTAAGGGCGCTCTGGCGTTTCAATCAGCGGGCTTGTGTCCCTCCTCTCTTCCCTCTTTTTGTTCTCTCGCTCTCTGGCTTTTTCGGGCCTTTACCTTCTTGTATTCTTTCCCTCTTTCTCTAGCTC
>NC_051405.1:36794725-36795827 GCF_015228065.2 Penaeus monodon
GTTTCCTTTTCTTTCTTTCTCTTTTTATGCCGCTCACTACTTAGTCTTTTTATTCGAAAATTGTAGAATTATCTAATATTGAATTATTCATTCCTGTAAACAGCATTTCCTTTCACGCGATTCAAACGTAATAGGGGATTGTGCAGTAATTTTTAATTATTTTTATTAACGTACTTCGAATATTAACTATGCAGTCGTACATATATATGCATTCCGTCACTCGTTGATAAGGCTGCGTTATTTGCACTGCTTTGGTCACCCAAACATCTGTCTGTTCGTACATGCAGTAAATATTCTACCGCTAAGTTAGATCAGTAACCGTACATCTGTCGAACGAACACTGAAATGATATGTGCATATAGCCTGGTACGCCCACAGTGCTTGTGTAATCAGCCTAACGCATGCAAGTTCAGTTAGACATTTGTGGAAACGTTAGCAGTCCGATACAGCTCGTTAACCTTCTGTATGTCTTGATTTGTAATCTTATGTTCTCTCGCTAGTCACTGTACAACCATCTCCTAGATTAGCGGTTGAATTAGTTTAAACAAATCTCTGGACAGCTCAAGGAAGGCATACAAGACTTTGCGGTATTCTGTTTAACCTGTCCTTCGCCTGCGTAGTCAGCCTCCGATCGGCGCTGTCAGACAAGCAGCCGTTCTGTCAGCTATGCAGTTTTCCTGTCAGCCCCAGAATCGTAATTTCAGCCAGCAGTTTTCCTGCTTCCATGTATTTGTCTTGTCAGCCACTCAGTTGACTTGTTAGCTATCCAGTCGTCGTGTCAGCGGTGCAGCTGTCGTGCTAATCATACAGCTATCCTATCAGCTATTGCATTATCCATTTAGTTGCATAGTTGCCCTGTCAGCCATGCATTTGTCCTGTTATCCAGTAGTCCTTTTAGCTACGCAGTTGTCCTGTCATCCTCCTGCAGTGTTCAGTCGCCCCGACCGGCGCAGGTGTGTAACGCTGACCTACATTGCTGCATTGGGTTATGTGGCGGCCGTATGGCGGTCATTACGGCCCACAGCCACAAATATTTGCAAATCCTCGTTTTTGCAGCATTAGCGGGAGTTCATGCAAGGAATTTTCTTTATTCCCGTGGTCG
>NC_051405.1:36795879-36796054 GCF_015228065.2 Penaeus monodon
TCCTAGGAAAGGATAGGAGGAAATGGGGTCGTAGGGTAGGTCAAAGGTCATCCAACAGGGATCCTGCCACTGATATGTCGCCGGTGTTTTAAAAAGTGTGCCTTTCGGTTCACGCAGGAATTTTTAATGGCAGTTCACATTTCGCCGTGTGTGTGAGGAGGAGAGCAAAGCGGCG
>NC_051405.1:36796149-36796254 GCF_015228065.2 Penaeus monodon
GCAGGGGATAGGGTGGATATATACACGTTTTCAATTTGGACTTCGTTTGTATTCTGGTCTAAGCGGCGTTAACTCTCATTTTTCGTCTTTTTCGTTTCTCTTGCA
>NC_051405.1:36796441-36796777 GCF_015228065.2 Penaeus monodon
GACGGAAAGGAGACAAAGAAAAGGAACAGAGTGCAGGGATAGGTGGAGTAATGGAAAGAGGAATGGAATGATCACAGAGGGAGATGAAAAAGAGAAAGCAGAGGCCGACGAAAGAGAAAGGTGGGCATAGCTGAAAGGAGAGAGAGATAGAGCACAGGAGGATAGAGCAGATCGGTGATTGATTCCCCCGCTCCTCCTCAAAACGAACAATTCACCTTAGTTTTTTTCTCTCTCTTTGTTCATTCTGCCGACATTTTTCCTCTCTCTTTGTTCATTCTGCCGACATTTTTCCTCTCTGTATGCACGTGTTTTGTGTCTGGCGAGCGGACGAGGGGC
>NC_051405.1:36796796-36797371 GCF_015228065.2 Penaeus monodon
CCGGGGCCTTTATGAGACACGACCCCGAACGGTGGGGTACGACCTCCTCTCCCCCTTCGTACGACTCTTAATTGCAGTCAGGTCGTCGTCCTTGTGATTTACGGATCTCTGGCATCTGCATCTTGTCTTCAATTTTGCTGAGTATCGCATTTATTCATTTGATTTTTTTTTCTCTTGTTCTTTCTGTAATGTGTTTATTCGTCATGTCGAAAGAAAGTAGGAATGGAGAATGGGGATGAAAAGGATGGGGAGAAAAGGAATGGAATAGGATTTTGAAATAATGGGCGAAAGGGAGATGACTGGATGGAGTCCGGTGGTGAAGCGTGTTGTTGTTGTTGATTTTTTCTCGGTTATATTTTTTCTCTTTAAAAGACTAGACTGTTCTGGAGGGAGGGAGGAAAGGAACGGGGGGGGGGGCAAAGACAGGTACAAAGACAAGGCCAGACAAACATGCAGGCAGTAGATAGGGAGTCGGTAACTTTTGTTTTGTCTAAAAGTAATGGGAATTAAACTATTTCATTGTCCCTTTTTAATATATCTGTTTTTTAGTACTTCTCACACTCATCTTTATTTGA
>NC_051405.1:36797704-36797847 GCF_015228065.2 Penaeus monodon
ATGATTGGGCCAGTCTTGCAACTGTATCTTGCAATTGTCCTGAGTCAATAGTCGCAAGGTCCTCTACCTCTCATTACTGACCGAACTGAGTTGAGAAAAAAGGGCCCAGGAACCCCCAACTTCCCCCGATTTTTTCCCCTTTT
>NC_051405.1:36797947-36798132 GCF_015228065.2 Penaeus monodon
GGAAATAAATAGAAATTGGAAAACACAAAAAGCGTAACAGTGGGAGAGGAAGATTAGCAGACCGCCCCAGAGGCAGGCCGATAGACACACGAGAAAGAAATGGGCATTGCACACTCGTCTCCTGTCAGTATGGTAATTCTGTAGATCAAAGGCTAGGCTAAAGGGGAGAGGGGTTGGGGACAACC
>NC_051405.1:36798251-36798360 GCF_015228065.2 Penaeus monodon
CCTCCACCAGCCCGCACACCGCAAGGCTCTCTGTAAACATGGCAAATTTCACCCTCTGATTACATGGCTAGATTAGTCGAGAATCAGGAAACCAACCCCCTTTGCTTGC
>NC_051405.1:36798465-36798810 GCF_015228065.2 Penaeus monodon
TACTTAGATATATTTCCTTCTTTATTTTTCATTTTGCATGCCTGTCCATGATTATCAAAAGATATGAATATCACACAGTCAGTTGTGAAGAAAATCCGACTTCACTTTTCGAAAGAAGTTTTAAAAAATAAGGATAATTATGAGAATGTCTTCTGTGATATAAGTTAGGCGTTTCCGGATTCTTCTTTCAAAACTATTTTTTCTACTCTCGGCGAGTTACGGACAAGGAATTTTGCAGTTCATAATGTATTTCCTCCGAATACCATTAGCAAAGATGTTGAGGCTGGGAATCCTATGAGCTTTTTCCCATAATTTATGGGATCTTATTTTTGTACGAAAAGATAG
>NC_051405.1:36798980-36799200 GCF_015228065.2 Penaeus monodon
CAGCAAGAGAGTAAGAAAGAAAAGTGAAATCAAGAGAGAGAAAGCGGAATCAGTAGAAAAATAGAAAGGAGGATTCAGAGAAAGACTAGGAACAAGGACACATAAGCAAAGGTACAGAGAAAGAGTCATCAGAGAAATCGAAACAACAGACAGCATACCAGCGGAACCATGGTAACATCGCGTGCGAGAGAGATGTACGCCAGCACGGGGGTAGTAGGAT
>NC_051405.1:36799365-36799774 GCF_015228065.2 Penaeus monodon
CTGAGGGTAATCACATTCGATCACCGGGTTATCGTCGGCTACGGTCGAGGGACGTCATGACCCTGCCTCTATGCACCTGTAGAGCATGGACGCGGGCCGGTCATGCATTTCGGTCATGCGCATGGGAGAGGAACGACTTGAAAGGGGCGTGGTCCGCATGAATATATTTTTATTTTGTTTTATTTTGTGGGTTTTGATGAATGGGGCGGTGGGAGGGGGAGGCGTTTACAAGTAGAATGTGTGACGGATGGAGCTGGCGAAGTGAGACGGCAGTGGGGGAGGTCAATCGATTAGAATAACGGGTCGCGAAGGTGTGACAGATTGTGTTACGTTGCCAGTTTCAAGGTAGAATGGTGGGGGGGGGGGGCGGTGCTCGTTTGGCCCACGCTCTTCCGTTTCTTTTCACGCT
>NC_051405.1:36799934-36800149 GCF_015228065.2 Penaeus monodon
AGTGCCAGTCCTTCTGTTGAGTTTACGAACGCAGGGTGAAGCAGAGGCGAGAGCAGAAAGCGGCCGAGAAGCCATACTGCTTCTTCTGCTGTGACTTCTTCCTTTGTTGCTGCTTACTCCTTTGCTTTGTTTTTCTCTCTTTTATTACACTCCTCGTGCAGTTTTCTCATTTCACTTTTCTACGTTTTCCTCCCGGCCTTCGTTCCTCTTCTGTC
>NC_051405.1:36800416-36800672 GCF_015228065.2 Penaeus monodon
GTTGCTGTTTATTCCCTGATTTTCAAGAAGGAAATGTCACCCACGCTCTTATTGGCTTGCCTTTGCTCGTTTTTCTTCGTATTTGTCATCCATTTCATTGTTTATGTATCACGTTTTTTCCATACTTCGTTTATCTGTATTTGCTCATTATCTTCCATTTTTTCTCGTTATTAACCTCTTTCTCTTCCGTGTTTTCTGATTTTTTCCCACTCTTTCTTTGTTGCTAAATACTCGATCCTTCCCTTCCTATCTGTGG
>NC_051405.1:36801245-36801474 GCF_015228065.2 Penaeus monodon
GCCCTCTTCTGTGTGTCTCTCATATCAGTCATTTCCTGAGTCGCTTGTTCGTACTCTCCTTCCTTCCTGCTCTAAATACGTGTCCTAATCTCTTGTCATTTATCGTCCGGTTACCAGTGTATTTACATCCTTTGTTGCTAACACCGACTGTCGCATCTCCCTCTCTCCCTCCTTCATCTCTCCCTTCCTCCTGCATCCTTCTTTCCCTTCCTGTCTACCCTCGTATCGC
>NC_051405.1:36801803-36802355 GCF_015228065.2 Penaeus monodon
TTCGGCCCGCTTTCTTCACACGCATTCTTATCAGTGTTTGCCTTCTGTACCTGCCGTTTAGTGTACACAGCAATTATAGCCTTGTTAACTCCCCCCCCCCTCTCTCTCTGATCTCTGAATATATAGAGGAATTAAAGATCAGACGATAATTGAAGAATTCAGAGATATAAACCCGTTGATTTATGGTGTATAATTCCATTAAGCAGCTCAGATAGGACCGCTATAAATTAAAGATGTAATAAAAGTGCATTATAAATATTAATATCCTTAAGATGGTCTAACTTGGAGCTGCTGCTATTGGTGCTGTAGCAGGGGAAGATGGGGGGTCGGGAGGCTGGTAGAAGACAGGTCCCCCCCCTTGTTTAGGTCCACCTGCTTATCGTACTTATTTTTAATATCCATTTCACCTTCTCTCATTTACTCACACGCTGTTTTTATACCCTCTTAGTTCCTCCCCCCACTTACCCCCTCTCATCCTCTCTTCCACCTCGATCTTCTGTCATTCATTCCATCTATGTACAAATAGTATTAGCTTTTCTTGTGTATATTCCT
>NC_051405.1:36802666-36802770 GCF_015228065.2 Penaeus monodon
AGTTGCCTCATCCTTTTAAGATCTAAGCTTATGTCTTAATAAACTTGTCAAAAAAATCTCTCTCTTCCGTCCCTTCTGGTCCCTTTTAATTTTCCAATCCTCGT
>NC_051405.1:36802904-36803478 GCF_015228065.2 Penaeus monodon
ACACACCCAAGGCAAAGTCCTTTCCCTCCCCCTACCCAAGGCAAGGTCCCTCCCCCCCTACCCCAGGCGAAGAAGCAGGATCTCCCAGTTTTCCATCTGGTGCCATCATAAAGATTTATCTCTCGCGGCGAAACTTGTGTGAGGTCTCCACGTTTCAAGCACGTTCAAAATAATACTCTTCCCCCCCCCTCCCACTTCCCTCCTTTACCCTTCCTCCCCCTTCTTACTTAACACACCTTCCCCTCCCTCTCCCTATCCCCCCACACACTCCATAACCCCACCTCCCCCTCCCGCTTAATCCCTCCCTTCCCCTCTCGTTATTCTCCCAACTCCTCTTCTTGCTTCACTTCTTCTCCTGTGTTTCACATTAACCCTCCTCTTTCTGTTTTATCCCCTTCCCCATGCTTCCCTCTTTTCTTCTCTTCTCTTCCCGGCCACTTCCTCTCCTCGTCCCCTCCGCCTTGTTCCTCAGGACTGCTTCTTGCAATTCAAGGATCTTTTTCTCATGCTCATTTTATGATGTATGTTTTGTAGTTAGAGTCCGATTTATTTTCTTTTTATTTGCATGGTTGTG
>NC_051405.1:36803697-36804470 GCF_015228065.2 Penaeus monodon
GTCTCGCCTCGTTCCCTCTTTCTCCTGCTCTACTTCCCTCCCCTTCTCCCTCCCCTCCTTCTGTCCCCATCACCCCCTCGCTCTCCCCACCCCCCTTCCTTCCCCCTGCTCTCCCCATCCCCCGAGGCCGATGCAGCGCGGCCTCATGTACATCAAAGGGTCTTTATTCCTGCGGACTCATGTGGGCTTCAACCTCTAAATGATGGCAGCAATATAGACGGTGGCACAGCAGAGTGCGTTTTGTTGGAGGATGTGGTGCGGATGAGGTGGAATGGGGGGAGGGTTGGTGGGGAGGAGCTTCCGAAGGATGGAGGAGGGGTTTAAGAGGGGTTAAGGGAGTGTGGGGAGGGGATTAGGAGAGATGGGGAGGAGTTAAGGTGGGATGGGGAGGAGTTTCGGAGAGATGGGAGGGAGTTTAAGAGAGATGGGTAGAAGTATAGGGGAGATGGGGAGGAGTCAGGGGAGATGGGGAGGAGTCAGGGGAGATGGGGAGGAGGTAGAGGAGATGGGAGGCGTTCATGAGGGATGGGTAGGAGGTGGTGAGAGGAGGGGGTTGGGATGGATCGTCGGAGGAAATGGAAGTCAAGGGGGAGAGAAGTGGGAAGATGGAGAGTTTGTTGGAGGATGTGGTGCGGATGAGGTGAAATGGGGGGGTGGGGGTGGAGAAGTTAGAGCGGGTGGTGAGAGTAAACGCGGGGGGGGGTAATATGAAGGATGGGCGTGAAAAGATGGGGAGACAGCGGGAAAGAAGGGGAGATTCTGAAACCGAACAT
>NC_051405.1:36804510-36804958 GCF_015228065.2 Penaeus monodon
TAAATACGGGATTTCTGAAGGAATGGCGGTGTTTTAGTATCGAGCAGGCAAACGAATAGGAAGGAAACCAACAGGTAGACGAACAAGCAGAAAAAATCAGAGAGGAACAGAAATGCAAGCAAACAAAACGTCCGGGGATGTATACATGTAAACAAGCTAGCAGACAGTCTCGATGTACATGCACTCAGTTCAGCAAGCAAGCAGTAGATCATAGAATGGTATAGACGAACAAAGAATGTATACATACCTCCTCCTCCTCCCCCCCACCAGGAGAGAAGAATGCACTGTGCTTGCTGATAAATAGGTAATGGATTTAAGGGGCGTGCGAGGCGAGAGGGCGCGGCGATGATGTGAGGTGTGGTGGCGGAAGATGAATGCACCTGCCACTACGTGAGGAACCTCCTGATTACCAGGGCGTGTTAAGGACCTCACCTCGTCAGCAGGCATT
>NC_051405.1:36805693-36805894 GCF_015228065.2 Penaeus monodon
TAATACATTTAAAGGAGTAAGTCACGATACACAGAACGTAAAACGCAAAACGATTACAAAAGTCCCCTTTTACAGCCGAAAATGCCATAAAAATGCAATAATTGACATTGTTTGTAGGCTGTTTCAAAATTGTCACGGAGTCTGTGGAACTCGCTTCACCATTGCTAAAACCGAAAATTTGACAGCTTTTTCTATCTACCC
>NC_051405.1:36805964-36806288 GCF_015228065.2 Penaeus monodon
TCACGTATTGCTGCTGTGTGCTTGGTCTTTGACCGAATGTGGTTGTTTGTAGAGTCTGCTGATGATTTATTTTTATTTTTCATTTATTCGCGTCTATTGATTTGCAATGAATCCCGGACTAGACCTTCCCAATCCAGTCTATCACGATCGAATGTAAAACCTCAAATCACAGTCGAGTGGCCTGCAAAGGAAGATGTCTTTGTGTATTATTGCAACCCGGGCCATCACACTCAGTGCAATGTCAAGTAGATCCTTGCTACCTAGGAAATATTGCACATATTGAAGACGCTTACACGGGTCAGGGTTCCGGGGATGTGGTTGGAG
>NC_051405.1:36806530-36806748 GCF_015228065.2 Penaeus monodon
GAAAGGGTGGGGGTAAGGCCTGGAGTTCAGAATTGCCAGACACGAATAGCTCAGTTTTAATGCGCAGAGGTGTGTGTATACAGATACGAAAATAGCTGTGATAACATGTGTGGATGTTGATAAGTGACGATAAAAGGCAGTGTAAAGGACAATAAACGTAAATACATAAATGAATAAATATGCATGGAGGAATGCGCATTCGAGTGTAAATTCAAGAC
>NC_051405.1:36807342-36807683 GCF_015228065.2 Penaeus monodon
GACATTTCAGTGTGTTATTGGTGTGAATTCGAGTCGTCATGGTAAAGAATCGGTTTTGTATTGCCGAACATTCTTTTCTCTGATTACCGGATATATATTTTCTGATCAGAACGCTGGCAACAGGAGTAATAACAGTAATAGTCTTTTGGTGTTGGTGGCATTAATAGAAGTACTGTGCGTAGTATTTGTAATATTAGGAGTGAGAGTGATAGGAATGATTAATAGTTGTAATGACAGTATTATTAGTTCTGATAATAGTGTAAATATATTAGTGATGAGAGTTCCAGTAGTAATGTTGTATTGTTTATTGGGGTAATAGTTGGTTAGTGTAATATTATTGA
>NC_051405.1:36807709-36808140 GCF_015228065.2 Penaeus monodon
GCTGATAATACTGGTGATATTAGTAGAAATAGTATGTTGTGAAGAAGTATTAGTAGTAATAGTAAAAGAATACTTAGCATTATTAGTTATGAGTGGAAATACGAATAGCAGCAGTAGTACTTCTGCAACTACTAAGTTGCAGAAGTAGTATTGTTCTATTATATTAGTGTGTTGGTGTAAGGATTCCAGCTGTTGCATAATGGGAGTGAATAAGTAAAAGGAATATGACAGTAAATAAAGGAGGAAAAGGGAGGCAGGGAGGGAAAGCGAGTCACATCCGTCGATGATAGAAAGTGGAACAGAGGGAAACGTGGAGAAGCCCTGAGATGTGAGTGTGAGAAAAAATTGGCCGGCAAAGCAGGTTCTCCCGCGAGGGTAAGGGGGGGTAAAGGAGGAGAGGAGGGAGGCTTGACTCAGGCAAGATTTCGGTT
>NC_051405.1:36808236-36808539 GCF_015228065.2 Penaeus monodon
TGGGAAAAGGGGATGATAAAAATGACCAGCAGAAAAATGTAAAGGTTATTAATGAGAATATAAGACCTATGACTAATGACAAAGGAAATGTGTATAGAGACGAACGAGGTGACAATAGCAGAGAGGAAGATTGAGAAAGGGATAAAGATGATAGGATGGGAAGCGGCAGAGAGAAAAGTTGGCGAAGGGTGACAGGGGAGAGAAAATAAGTGAATGAAAGGGTAAGACGGAGGGTGAGAGAACCACTACAGGGACATAACGATGAGAGAGGAAATGTACAGAGTGTGTTTGCGTTTGAGAGGG
>NC_051405.1:36808573-36808917 GCF_015228065.2 Penaeus monodon
GCACAGAAAATCATGATAAAGAGAAAGAGTAATAAAGAAGGCAAGATGCCCCAGAGGCCTTAATGAGCGAGAGAAAGAGGGAATATATAAGCGATCGATCAAGGAGTAAATGTTGACTCTTGTCCCTGCCTTGCCCCCTCCCTCCTCTTCCCCTCGCAAAGGAATCAGGGGGCGAAACATGACATTACTTGGCCCGTTAGCTCCTCGCCCTCATACCCGCCCTCGTCACCGCGCTCGCCCGCTGCCTCGGCTTTCTGTGGGTGCTTGCGGGCGTGGGTCTCAGGCGGCTCACTGCTCCTTCTCTTTATCTCTGCTCTCGGTCTTTCCTCCCCTGTTCCTCGTTT
>NC_051405.1:36809207-36809406 GCF_015228065.2 Penaeus monodon
TGACCTCCTTTGTTCCCCACGCCACCGCCATAACTGAATGGAACTCCCCACCATAGTGCCACGTTGTTCGGCGTGGCACTTCGCCGCTTGCAAAATCCTGTTGATGCCACTAGCAGCTGCGGTAATATCGCCTCTACCTTTTGTCCCAGATATTGGCATCCTGCACCTGTCTCCTCTCTCGCGCACGGCTCTGCATTTG
>NC_051405.1:36809489-36810010 GCF_015228065.2 Penaeus monodon
GACACCTGCACCTGCACCTGTCTGAGCCCAGGGCGGTATCGAGCTGCATTGGTGATTGATGCCGTCTGCCTTTGTTGGTCTTGTCGTCGGGATTGGCTGTTGTTGCCGTATCTTTGTGAGGTCGAAGGGGAGTGTCTGTGCTGTCGGGGTTGTTATTGTTTTTGTGTTTTGTGGTGATTGCTGTGGTATTGATTATGGGATTAATATTTTTTTATGTTAGTTTAATTGTAGAGTAATATTTTTTTATTTGTTTATATGTTTATCGAATCATTTTTTGGGGTTATGTTTTCAACAATGTTAAAAGATCTCCCTCTCCTCTCGCCTCTCACTTCTCTCATTCTTTTCCTTACTCTTAACTGTCCTCTTTATGCCTCCCGCGTTATCGACTTTTCTCCTTATCGCTTTTTATTTCCTTAATTCCCCTGCTATCGCTTTATTTATCGCTGAAAGTCCGATACCAACCTCTGATACCTGAGCCAAGTTGACAGCGACTCCGTAATCTTGGCAGTGAATCTGGGGCT
>NC_051405.1:36810238-36810821 GCF_015228065.2 Penaeus monodon
TTGTAGAAAAAAAGGAGGAAAGGGCACACAAGAGAGGAAATGAGGAAGAAGACTAGTAGGAAGGGGAGAGCGAGCAGTGCTTGCGAGTTCCAGACTGTGCTCCTCGCAGTGAAAGAGGAGGAGGGGGGGGGGATATGCATGGGGTTGAGCGGAGTAGAATTGGGAAGGGAAAGAAAAAAGTGTGGAGAGGGAAAATAAAGAAAAATGTTGAGGAGCAAAAATAAAATTACGGGAAACAAAAACGGGCTATGGATAAAGAGGAAATTATGGAATAAAAGAGAGAGGGAAATAATAGTAAAAAGAAATGTAAATAAGACAGACCAAAACTTTTGATAACGAAGATTAGAAAAAAAGAAAAGAGGTAAAGACCGGGATGGAGAGGGTAGGGGGAGGAGGAGGGGAGGGAGGGGGTGTGAGTCCGCTGTTGTACATCCTGAAATATTCTCTTGTTTTCCCATTTTAACGGAGACTTTAATTATTGTGGCGGGAAAGTTTTGTCATTTTTTTCTGTCTTTGGGGGTTTTAAAAAAGGAAAAATACAAGATCCGACTTGTAGAAGTGAATGTATTGTCTGTATATGTCG
>NC_051405.1:36811134-36811277 GCF_015228065.2 Penaeus monodon
CTTGACACACTGTACCCGGTTGAATTAACATTATCGGAACTTGTAATTCGATAAACGAAAGTTCCCTTTGTAGCTCTTTGACGTTCTCTCCTCCAAAGTTCACTTCTTAGCTTCCTTCAGAACCCGCCCCAAAACAACCCCCA
>NC_051405.1:36812093-36812234 GCF_015228065.2 Penaeus monodon
GTAATGCGCAATATTTTAGCTCTCATTATCATTTTAAGAATTCATTATTACCGCTAACAAAACGTTTCGTGTTTACTCATGTTTACTTCGCGTGTTTTTTGCTCAGAGCATATAATCACAAAACGCCCGTAACGCTCCTTA
>NC_051405.1:36812474-36812606 GCF_015228065.2 Penaeus monodon
ATACCAGCGTGGTACTTCGGTCGGGCGTGAAAGGGCGCACTCTGTCATTAGTGGTGTAAGCGCCCCGACGAGTAAAAGGTGTTAATAGCTCGCCCGACACTCAAGATGTACGTAAAAGTAAAGGGATCAGAA
>NC_051405.1:36812645-36812783 GCF_015228065.2 Penaeus monodon
TAGAACCGAGAAAGTGCACGTTAAAACCAGGAAGGGGGATTTTTTGAGGGTGGGTGGGGGGGGTAAAGGGGGACTATTGCTCATGTTATTGTTGTTTGTCCCGGCTTGTTTGTAATAGGTGGGAGAAACGGTTCGGAA
>NC_051405.1:36813034-36813149 GCF_015228065.2 Penaeus monodon
CATGCCTTAAAAATCAGACGACACCAAATTAGACTGAAAGACGAATGGCTCGAGAGAGAGCGAAAAAAAATACTCTTAACCTTATGAATGATTAATAGTTCGGGGACTTGAGCTC
>NC_051405.1:36813686-36813846 GCF_015228065.2 Penaeus monodon
TAACCATGATCGGATTACGGACATATTGCCGCGTTTTGCATGACTCTCGCTTACTCTTTTTTCCTCTTTTGTTCGTTGCGTAGCCTGTCTGTTACGCCAATTAGATTACGGCAAAATTGATGACTTCATCCCAGGTGCTCGCGCGAGGCACGCTTGGCTT
>NC_051405.1:36814373-36814679 GCF_015228065.2 Penaeus monodon
TGAAAAGAAAAAAAGGAAAATAAACACGAGAGGAAAAAGCGAAATGTAATGAAATGCAACACAAGGGAAAAGATACAGACCACAATGGGCTCGAGCGCGCGTTACGAAAGGGAAATAGTGCAATTAATGGCGGCTGGAGATGTGTGCTGGAGCGAAGATTCTCGTGTTCGTCTTATTTGTGTCTTCGTTATATTGGAAATGGGGGGGGGGAGTTATTGATTGGCGAAGTGAATAATTGCTTGATGGATAGATGGCCAGAAGGAATTTAGGGGTGGATTGATACATGACTGGTGGATAAACAACCAG
>NC_051405.1:36814935-36815071 GCF_015228065.2 Penaeus monodon
TAGAGCGCGAAGGGCAGGAGCAGAGTGTTGCGTGTATCAGCTACATAACTGATGCTGCCCGTGAGAGTTATGAATTTGCATACATATACATATATTTTTATCTTTGCACCAGCAGCCCTTCACCCTCCCTTTCACT
>NC_051405.1:36815197-36815303 GCF_015228065.2 Penaeus monodon
CTCCTTCATGCTTTTGTTGTGTATACTTTCACACAATTTTTTTCTTCGACTCGCATTTCATCTTTCTTAACGTATTTAATTTCGATTGAAAATGTCAGTCTTGCTG
>NC_051405.1:36815411-36815776 GCF_015228065.2 Penaeus monodon
AAAATTTGTTGTCACTGACTATAGAATTCCGGCGCTGTTCCTGTATAATAGTGAATTGTGAAAAGTACGAATGCAGGGAATTTCGGTCGTTGATTGGTCGCCTAGCTATCTGTGACGATTCTGCGCGCGAGGTGAGTTGATTCTGGTAATACCTCGGGCAAACCTCTTAGGAATGGCATGCCGCCAAGTGTTCAGGGAGCCTTGAACTTGACAGCACGTTGGCGGGGGAAACGGGGCAGGCATGGCTAAGGAATGAGGGATGGCAGATAAAGGAGTAAAGAAGCAGAGAGAAGACAAAGAATCGGGGATCTGCCCGACGCCGGCCATTCCTCACGAAATTGGACGAGTTTGTCAGGCAGAAAGGA
>NC_051405.1:36815888-36816018 GCF_015228065.2 Penaeus monodon
AACACGCCTGCTGCCTCCACATGTGACCGCCGATCTGTACCGATGACCTGCCTGGGCGACCTGCTAGCCTCCCTCGATCCCGATGCCGTTCCCGTGCCTCTCTCACCCCCACTGCCCCCATCTCCCTATT
>NC_051405.1:36816101-36816208 GCF_015228065.2 Penaeus monodon
CCTCGCTCATTCCCTCTCCACCTTCTTCCTTCTTTCCCTTCCTCCCTCCTTCCGTCTCTCCCTCACTCCCTCCTTCCACCTCTTCTTCCCTCTACTCCTCTTTCCTA
>NC_051405.1:36816321-36816430 GCF_015228065.2 Penaeus monodon
AGCCACAATTCTCATCCTACGATCCCCTGACGAGATGTCCCGCCGATGTGCTGACTGCGTTGGTATCTTTTTTTTTTTCATTTTTTGTCTCTCACTCTCTTGTCTTGGC
>NC_051405.1:36816610-36816720 GCF_015228065.2 Penaeus monodon
CTTGTAGTGACTGAGTAGTGGGTGTGGTGATTGACGAGGAAATTATGGATAATTGATGAACTGTGTCATCATTTATTGGCGCTAAAGTGGATAATGGTTTCAAAAGGTGC
>NC_051405.1:36816792-36816967 GCF_015228065.2 Penaeus monodon
TGATTGGCCTAAAAACTTTCCCTCTTTCTCTCTTCTCCCTTACCCTCCCCTCCCTTTTCCAAACCGTTTGCAAAGGTATCCGTCGACAGCCCCTTGGCCTCTCTGTCCGCAGACGTACGCTCAGATTGCATGGCGGTTCCGTTTTCGCTTCATCCACGAGAGACAGAGACTGGGA
>NC_051405.1:36817138-36817215 GCF_015228065.2 Penaeus monodon
TACATCTTGTTTCGTTTCCCATCTGGATGCCAGGTTTGCCCACTCAGGGAATGGAGCCGCGTCCTGCCCCCATCTAA
>NC_051405.1:36817334-36817503 GCF_015228065.2 Penaeus monodon
GTTCACCTGTCACCACTTTTATGTCGTGTTACTCTGTGGTCGGAGGAGGAGTGGTTTCTGCATTTTGTATTATTTTTCATGGGGAGGGGGGCGATGGTTGGGTGGGGAGGGGAGGTTCCTTTTTGTGCATCTTGGAAATCTTAACCTTCGTCTGCCAAGCGAACTCACC
>NC_051405.1:36817587-36818237 GCF_015228065.2 Penaeus monodon
CATGTGCTGGGATGCAGGCGCGTTTTTTTCAGTTCCCGTTCTGTCCCTTCGTTTTGTGTTTCTCGGGTATTTGTTTTATCTTTTTTCCCTCCGAAACTTGTTCTTTTTATGACTGAAGTATGACTTTCTATTTTTTCCGAAGAGCTGAAGTGGCATGCGTAGCTTTTATAACCTGTTTCCAGAATATTCCAATCTTTTGATTAAGAGGTTGCTTGTTTTGCGATCGTGACGTCAACTAAATAACTCAAGCGGGACCCGATGAAGCCTTATTCTTGGAAATATACTTACTCTTGTCCCTCTTTTCACGTAGATGTGGTCGAATATTTTTTTTAATATAAGGCGAGTGCATAGAAGGACAATATAACCACGAAAATCCACGGATACAAATATGTAAGGTGATATAAATGCATATCACGCATGGGCAGGGGTGTAAAATGAAATAAAAACTAGAGTGAAACTGACAATAAAGAAAGAGCATTGAAATGAATGCGCCATGTGCATTTGCATTCATAAATGGCATTTGTTGAATTCCATCATCATGCCTCCGTGACGTCACAGTAGTGGGATAGAGGCGGTGAATGTGGGATTTCGAGAGCTGAGGTGAGGATGAAATTTCGGAGAAAACTGTTATCTCGTCATTTAGTAAGCTC
>NC_051405.1:36818313-36818685 GCF_015228065.2 Penaeus monodon
GTAGTGACATTGCTATGGTTAATAATGTTGTTATTAGTAAGAGTTCTTGTAGCTATCCGAATATTTTAACTGCATAATTTAATTTTCTGATTTCGGAGATTGGAGCAATTGAAATGGTATTTCTTTTTGCAGGAATCAAAGTTTTCTGTCATGTAGTGTGGTAACTGTTTGTAAAGTTTGACTGTTGTAGATGCCTCCCCCTCCCATATCGCTCTCGCCTCCCCTCCCCATACCGCTTTTCCCTACTGGTACACGCCGGGGGGGGGGGCGTTCCTAGAGGTAATCTGGGAATAGTTGGAGACTGGCAGGGAAGGGGGGGGGGAGGAGGTCGCGGAAACCTTGCCGGTTGATTGGTCGAGCCGGGTTAAATCA
>NC_051405.1:36818759-36818886 GCF_015228065.2 Penaeus monodon
TCGTCGGAGCCCTCTCCCCGCCAGCTCCCATTGCCAGAGCGCGGCGCGACCAGATTTAAAACTTATGGCCACTATTTCCAAACTTGGGGAAAGGCGCGGCTTTTAACGTGGCTGTCTCGCAAGCGCA
>NC_051405.1:36819057-36819170 GCF_015228065.2 Penaeus monodon
ACTCACTCACCACTCCTCTACCCCCCCTTATCTCACCCTCTTCACTCCCTCACTTCATCTCCTTTCCCTCACCTCTCCTTCATCTCCTTTCTCCCTCTCTCTCTCCTCTCTCC
>NC_051405.1:36819219-36819481 GCF_015228065.2 Penaeus monodon
TTTGCTCTCCCTCACAGAAAAGCACACAGGTACCTCCCCCCCCACCGTTCCCCCCACTCATCGGCCCGGGATCAAAGGAGTCATAAATGCTTTCATTCTCCCTCGGCAAGAACTACGCGGCAAAACCACTTATCCAAACGAAGAGGAAGAAAATTAGAGCCTTAAAGTTCTTTTCTGATGAGAGCATGAAGCTATCGCGGTGTAATGTCGAATTATTCACAAGGATGGATGAGTGTGGGTTTGGGAAAGCGGGAGGGTGGAC
>NC_051405.1:36819718-36819977 GCF_015228065.2 Penaeus monodon
AAAAAGAAAAGAAAAAAATAAACCCCAAAAAGCAACTTCGATTTTTCTTTAAGGAAGTATCAATCCAGAGTTTCCATTTTGGGAGATTTGCCGCTCGCCAGATTGAATTTCCAAACCAAGCAATTATGACCTCGCAAACAGATTGGAAGGAGGAGTGTATTGCCGAGGCCTTTCAGCGAGCCATGAATTATATAGACAGGACATACCATGTGTTATTATCAAGACCGGCTACCAGGCTCTGGGTCTCGCTTCCCGGCCC
>NC_051405.1:36820289-36820544 GCF_015228065.2 Penaeus monodon
CTTTCGTTATCGCCGTTACCCATAATCAAATCAATTGTGCTGCTGTATATTTATCATTTATTGCTTTCCCAGTGTTTGCACGCCCTCGCGCCTCCCTCCCCACCCACGCAGCGTCGAGACTTTTAGCAGAGCAATTAAGATTCGAGGCTTTCAAGCTTTAGGGGCGTGAGCTTATAGGCTTCCGAATGTCAAAGTTAAAAACTTGCTTAAAGTCCAGAGTGTTGAGTTTGGTGCCAAGTTTTCCTATTTCAGCGT
>NC_051405.1:36821307-36821986 GCF_015228065.2 Penaeus monodon
GGTCCCATACATCGGCGCGGGCTGGAAGCTGTGGGGCAAGCCAAAGCAAACAAAACTCATAACAGGCCTTTCATGCCATTGGAGGAGAGTAGTTGGGACCGCACGCAGCGAGGTGATCAAGGGCCGAGTTTTGGCATTTTTGCTTTTATTCTGTTGAAAGATCCGATTTCTGATTTCCATTTTTTTTTACAGAGGGGAGGCGGTGAGGATGTGATTTTCTTTTTTTGGGGGGGTGGGTGGGGGGTATGTGGATTGTATGATTTTTAAAAAATTAAGTTACAAGATATTCATATATGTGTGTGTTCATAGAATCGTTGTTCATTTGTCGATACAATAGAAATTCAGTGGATGGTTGTGATAATTACTTCCTGTTCCCGAAACAAGGAAGGTGAATTAATCTGACTATTCAGCAATAGGCTTTGGGATAACCGTTAATTGAGTCTGCCGCGTAGGCCTGCCGTGATTTAAATTTAGTCATCGCTCACAAATGGCTTGGCGAGGGGGAATAACGGCTTGGGTTCACACAAACTCCAATAATGATTTAGATGCAAGATATGTTGTTTATCTAATGCGTATTAAGAGAAAAGGAACAGGAAGAAGGAAGAAAGGGGGGGGATATGATGTAGTTTAGGTGCTGATCTGTTACATTTATGTCGAAGGTTAAATGTAGAAAAATGTG
>NC_051405.1:36822015-36822519 GCF_015228065.2 Penaeus monodon
GTAGAAAAGAATGTTTCCTTGTAAAGATAGAAAGTAATATATCCGTACAGACAGAAAATCATACCTACAGAAAAAAAAAAGATACACACGAACATCCATGCATACGTGGAAAATGAAATGTACATACAGCACATCCACCCTTTTCTACACGCATCAAAATAATACGAACATACGTCGAGACATAAAATATGGTCATACATGCATAGAAAATTGTAAAAGGCACACACACACACGAAATAATACATGCATGCACCGAAAGTGATACATACACACGTCGATACACAGACCATGGGCCAGCGGCGAATAGCGTGCTTCGCCCAGATCGAGTTCCGTTCTTCAATCGAAATGTGATAAAAAGTGAAGTTGACGGACTTCTTGTAGTGTCTCCCTCTTGTGTTTGTTTTGCCTTTGTATTTGCAAGGCGAATCAGGCACTTGCAGTACGCTGGATATGGGCTGTTTAAGTCTTGACGCTACCTGGTTTTTCCCGTGTCTTATTTATGGT
>NC_051405.1:36822565-36822996 GCF_015228065.2 Penaeus monodon
TAAGGGCGAGGGGAGGAAGATAAGGGGGTGGCAGGAGTAGGGAGGAAGAATAGGGGGTCATATTTAAGGGTGAGGATGTTAGGGAGTGATGTAGGGGTCGTGGGAGGGCGATTGGGGCGTGTGAGTGGTGTGGAGGGGGAATAGGGGACATATATAGGAATAAGGTGGGGTGAGGGTGAGGGGTATCGGGAATGATATAGGATGGGGGGGGGGGGGAGAAGGGAATATAGTGTGATGTAGTGTAGAATATTGTGTGGAGGAGGTTCGGGAGTAGCGAGTGGAGGATAGAAAGGGGAAGAAATGACGGGAGGGAGGAAGTGGGGTGCGGTTGCATAGGCCTTTCTGCTGCCACGCCTTCGTTCAGTTTGATGCAGGCTGTCTCTGCTACCTGCTCTTGGAGGGCGTTCGCTGGGTATTTGAATTTGAAAAGA
>NC_051405.1:36823047-36823482 GCF_015228065.2 Penaeus monodon
TTGCTCCGACGTTTGTGGAAAACGGCAGCCAAGTACTTCCTTTTTTCCTCTTTGTTCTGTAGAATTTTCCTGGAAGAATATATATTTTTTACACGCATCTGAGAACCGCGCGTACAGTAGCCGCGATAAAAAGGGTCTAAGCTTGGAAAACACCGGATTTAATGAAAACTAAAACGTACAACTATTGTTTGTACGCCCCATAAAGGTTCTTGCGCAAGCTGAACGCCGAGCAATTTAATTTTCATTGAATTCGGTGTTTTCTGCTCTTGATGTTTTTATCAGCTCCTTTCCTCCCCTAAGTCAGTGTGTTCGTGACATTTTTCCCTTTTTCTTTTCTCTTTTTTCTGTGGCTTTGTTCGTATCTACTTAACCCGCCAGTGCGTTTACATAAACAAATTGCCGTGTTGGAGTACAAACAGGAACAACAAATGCATG
>NC_051405.1:36823517-36824072 GCF_015228065.2 Penaeus monodon
GAGAGAGAGGATAAGAAAAGGGAAAAAGTTCGCTGGGTACGTCGTTGCCGGAACAGAAAGGGCATCTAGTTTTGGGACTGAGGGTGTACGTCCCCTAGGAGCCTGCCTCTGCCGCGCGTGTTTAAACAAACCGGTCTTACTCTCTTGGCCCCATTTGCTTCGTTGGTCGTGTGATGTGATTGAGTCGGGCTCTCATTATCTTCGTAATGCTCTAGTTATCTGTCATAATTTTGTCATTTTCTTTTTGTGTTGTAGGGGTGATATTGAGGATAAGATTGACAGCTGTCTATTTGCTGATGATGGTAGTATTATTGATATTTAGCGATGTTTGTGCATTTTTGTTATTCTAGTGGATATGGTTAGTAATCTTATTAGTGGTATTATTGTCATCATACACGGCAGTTACCAAGCTGAATACCTGTCTTGTCTTAGAACACGAGTTGCCATGCCAGTGAGCCATAAATTTAGTTACCGACATTCCGAAGAAGCACAGAGAGTGCAATGAGGAAAGTTGAGACCAGGGAATTTTTTTCATTTAGAGGTCAGACTTTTCTT
>NC_051405.1:36824188-36824443 GCF_015228065.2 Penaeus monodon
TTCGTTCGATATCCTCACATGGGTGAAATAGACAAGAAATAATTGTTTGAAGGCGTGTGATGAGGTGGTGACGATGCTGGTTATGGCGACAGTGATGATAATGGCGCTTGTGATGCATATAATGACGATCCACGCGTCAGATTATCACTATTATTATGACGATCATCACTTACCCAAACGTCCATTCCAGGGTATTGGTCGCGGTTGTAACCATTTAGGTGATGTGTTGGTCCAGGGGTGTTCCCTTGTCTAGCC
>NC_051405.1:36824708-36824835 GCF_015228065.2 Penaeus monodon
TAAACCATAAACATCCAGCCATGAGGGAAAAAATCTACAGCAAACTCCCCCGGTACGATTATCCAAGCTGAAATATCCAGTTCAGTATGTATGTATGGAGCATTCACGTTGGGAAATGTGGAGATAG
>NC_051405.1:36824881-36824967 GCF_015228065.2 Penaeus monodon
CATTTTCACTGGGGAAGAGGTGGGAGAAGGAAGCTGCAACAGATAGGATTCTGGCTTATGATCTCTGGGGTTATATTAGTACTTTC
>NC_051405.1:36825245-36825414 GCF_015228065.2 Penaeus monodon
CACGTACATAAATACATAAACATTCAGTACATAGTTCAATCTCCATTCCTCGCGTCTCTTTCCCTCTGCCTTCCCTCCTCCTTCCGCCCCCACCTTCCTCCCCGCTCCCAAGGGATGTTTTCGGCAGTAGCTCCAGCTGTGAAGGCTGTGCTAATAGTGTGTCACAAGA
>NC_051405.1:36825602-36825786 GCF_015228065.2 Penaeus monodon
TCTTTCGCTCGGTATCTCTGCTTCGATGTCGCTGAGTATACATACATGCATGCCTTTCCTGTCTGTCTTTCTCATATTTTTTCTCTCGCTCTTGCATGACTTTGACATTTGCGAGTGTAAAAGTCATACAAATGCCATTACTTGTTGTTTTGCCAGCGACGTAAAGAGCGCTTCCTGGCCAACT
>NC_051405.1:36826342-36826821 GCF_015228065.2 Penaeus monodon
GCCTGGACTTAATGCGATTATTATGTCGTGTTGCGTTTTGAATCTCAGGTCCAGATTGCAGGTTAAACACCGTTATTAGCGAAGGAGTGGAGCATTAGATGTTCATATGGCATTTTAAAGGGGAATGAAGTGTGGGTAACTTCCCTTTTACACCTATAATTCCCCGCATCTGTGGACAAAATTATAGATTACGTATTTTTGTATGATTAGTTTGCCTAAGGCCCAGTCTGTCTGTCTGTCTGGCCGGGACCTCGAGCCCTTGTAATGGTAGACTATTTGGCCAATTTACTTTAAAATGGGGATGATAGAAGGTCCTCTGAGGCCCTGGTTTAGGATAATTACCGAGCGGGTTTAATGCGCCGATTGCGTCCAGTCATTACCTTGCTTTATGCTGATAGATGTGCGGACTTGACCTAGCCTCTCCGCCCCCCCCCCACTCCCCTTTCCCCTCCCGCGGATCCTTCCTTACTCCTCCCTTT
>NC_051405.1:36826985-36827089 GCF_015228065.2 Penaeus monodon
GTTTCCTATTTTGTGACGTCACAAGTGATCTAGTCTAGTTTGATAGAGAATATTTATAGAAGTTATTCTGGTCAGAGGGATGCGTTGAGAATTTTGCCGAAGAT
>NC_051405.1:36827127-36827279 GCF_015228065.2 Penaeus monodon
TACTTTTCAGTGTTTTTCTCTCAATCGTTTTTCCCCCTTTCCCTCGTCTTCCCCTCCGCTTCCTCTCTTATTCTCCTTCGCATCCTCTCCTATTCCCTTCTTCCTCCTACACTACCACTCCCCTTCCCCTATCGCCGCTCTGGCCAGTACAA
>NC_051405.1:36827329-36827451 GCF_015228065.2 Penaeus monodon
GCTCCCGATCTGAGCAATTGCGCAACAGCGGATTAATTATTAATGTCCAGCCGCCGTGGGATGGCACTGATTGCTCTTATTATTGTAATTATGTATCAGTTACCGTCCCTATCTAGACCTCG
>NC_051405.1:36827793-36827965 GCF_015228065.2 Penaeus monodon
GACCAATAACCATTACGTAACAGCTCGCGTAACCTGCATCGCCAGTCACTGTATATGAATGAAATATTCAGTACAGAAGTGCGAAGGCAAATGAAGGGGAGAGGGTGCATGAGGAAAGAAGCAGGGGGGGGGGGGGTGATTGGAAATTAGAGGTTTATGGCGAAAAGTTATG
>NC_051405.1:36828101-36828436 GCF_015228065.2 Penaeus monodon
TTTTGAGGCCGGTATGGACATCGTGAGAGAGAGAGACCAGAATAGAGAAAGGAGACGAATAGAATAAACAAAAGGGAAAGAAAACAGTAAAAAAAAGACACTGGCCCTCCTGCGTGAGTTCTGTGAGTTTCCAAAGGACATACACTGGCGAGGAGCGAGACCATGTATTTGTTTGTTTGCCATGAACTGTGTATGTGTTGGAATCATTAAGTATTTATGTGCGTGATTCTGTGTATTTGTATAGTTATGCTTTGAATTGATTTAGGCTTGAGGTGTCTGAGAGTTTTCATTGTAATATAGTTTTATATAACTTATATATAACTCTTTATATAACT
>NC_051405.1:36828788-36829094 GCF_015228065.2 Penaeus monodon
GAGTCCCCCAAAACTCCCTTAAAGAGGTGGTAATCCCCAGCGCTGACCCGCGAAGAGATTGTTCTCCGGGGTGTTTGTTTGGTGGTGGGTAGAGGAGGGGGGAGGGGAGGGGCCAGATCTCCCTAATGAACTTGTGTGTTTTTCCTCCATTCCGGCTTTTTCCTCCCGGCTTTTTCCCCCTTCCGGCTGATGGAGGCATAGGTGCGCGCGAGAGGCCGTGCTTGTGGCTGGAGATTTGACCCCCCTTTTTTTTGGTCCTTAGTGTTTTTTTTACGTTCAGTTACCTGGTTTATTATATACGCTGTG
>NC_051405.1:36829293-36829470 GCF_015228065.2 Penaeus monodon
GGGAATGTGAAGTATTGATAATGGTACGAAATAGGAAGAGAGAGAGAACAAACAGAAAAAGAGGTTATTGTTCCAAACACCGAGAGTAATTCGATCCCTACTTTGTGTCGCGCGTGTTGAAAGTCGCGGGAGTGAGGTGGTCAGAGGGAGGGCGGGTGTCATGATATTGGGGGCAGG
>NC_051405.1:36829568-36830372 GCF_015228065.2 Penaeus monodon
CTGGTGCAACGGGGAGGTTACCGGTAGATAGGTCTACAGCTTACGTGGTGGGTCGATAGGGGGAGGGGGGAAGGGGGTTGCGGTGGGCGTGGTGCTGACGATGATAACTGGGGCGAGGGTGGAATAACGAGTCAGGGTGATTGTGCTGGAGAGAGTGGTATTAGTGATGCGGGGATGATAGGAGTGTGGTTTGGCGGTGGTGGCGACTGACACAACGGATTATGGGGCGTTTTTCGATGCCAGTAAAATGACTTTTAAGACATATTATGATAATGATCGTAATTTGATTTGATTACATCAGATCATTTCTGAACGCCATCCCATATCTAGTTACACAAACTGCGGTTCATGAATCGCTAAAAAATGTTTCCTCTACTAAAAAGTATTTCTTTAAATTCTTGGTAGAAAAAAAATCGTTTCTCTGAAATACGAAAAACAAGGTAACAAGTCGATTTATTTTGCATTGTTGCCTGTGTAGAAAGTGCACATGTATGTGTGTGGGTGTATGCATGTTGACACGTCTGAAATGAAAAACCCATGACGTTCCCCATGTTATTTCACCTATTTCCAATCTTCATTAGCCTTTCTGTGTATGTGTGCGTCTAATATCATCGTCTTCTATTTACACCTGATCCACCGCACGCGCGTGAGTGTTTACCTTTGGTATTACGTTATTATTGGAAAGGCGGAGCGAGCAATGTTCAGTAAATATTCGAGTCTTGATGCGCTAGTGGTTAGACTGTTTGATAGTGTGTGCAAAGAACAAAAATGAATAAGATGGTAGAATAAAAATTGAATCTTGGG
>NC_051405.1:36830500-36831307 GCF_015228065.2 Penaeus monodon
TAATGGTTATTATTAAGAGAATAATGGAAAGCGCGAGCTGATTTCGAATAATGATATTTACAAATTTTGAACAACAGGAATAACCAAAGGGAAAGATCTCGTCATGTGACCCTTCGTAACCCCAAGGTAGGAAGCGATGAGGGAGAGTGGGAAAGTAGCGGTGCACTTTTTGTGGCTGTAAGCTGTGCATTCGGGAATAAATTTCTCCAAGGAGGCAATATCGGCGTCCTTTTGGAGGTCACATCTCTCCACCTGCCCCCGCCGCGTCGTCAGGTGGGTGATCCATTGGGGTGTTTGTTAATACCGGGTGGCGTAGAGGAAACGGCGAAAAAAGAAGAAAAGAGAGCATTGATAGGTGTTGGCAAAAACCGACCTTCAGGAGGGGAGGATAAGGTTCAAGGTAGTCCGAGCTCTGGCTAAGTAGTGGGGACAGCGGAGAGATTTGTCTCGCCAGGTGCCGGGAGATCTCGCTAGGTCACGCAGGTACTACGACCCCGGAAGGAGGAAGAGGCGGATGATAAGGATAACGGGGGGAAAGGAGAGAGGGAAATATGGGGATTTGTAGGGAGAGGGAAATAAGAGATTTTGGAGGAAGAGGAGAAGAGGAACAGAGAGAGCGATAAACGAGTGAGAAGGGGGAAGGATGAAAGGGAAATAACAGGGTTGAAGGGGGAGAAAGGGGATGAAAAGATAGCGTGGAGGGTTGATGAGGGGGGCGAACAGAGGGGGTCAAGCGGGGAGACAGACAGTAGTTATGTTATAATCTATGTTAATCAGATATTGATCACCACGCAAACATCACTAACA
>NC_051405.1:36831351-36831637 GCF_015228065.2 Penaeus monodon
TACCTCGGTCCATGTCCCCTGTGGATTAATTTAATGTAAAACTAAATTCCTGTCAGTGGGGGGAAGGGGGGGATATCTGGCATTGATTTGAGAATAAAGGAAAAATAACAGTGGGAAGGGGGCATGGGAGAAGAGGGCTGATAAATAGAAACTAAAAGGCAAGCGACCTGATAAGAAGTTGAGTATAAATAGAAAAAAAATAGTATAAATATGAGATGCACGTCAAAGATGTGCATAAGAAAAGAACGTCTTGGAATGTATTTATATTGTGTCAGATAGCGAGAAT
>NC_051405.1:36831988-36832166 GCF_015228065.2 Penaeus monodon
AGAAGAAGAAGAAGAAAGCCACGGAAGAATTGTGAAAACGCGCCTTTAAATGTTGCCGAGTAAATTGACCCGTTGCCATTGAAACGGCGGAGATTATTGCAAGAAAGATTATAAAACAGAAGGAAACGAACGCCCAGTGTAGGATTTATATGATCTCCGGGTAATCGCAGATCGGGTT
>NC_051405.1:36832635-36832901 GCF_015228065.2 Penaeus monodon
TGGTGGTGTTGGTGGCGAAGGGACCCGAAGGCCGTGGTTTGCGTGACGCCGAATTTATTAGGTTCATTATCATGAATTTTTGACGTAACTATTCCTCATGCAGCTGCCACAGCGCAATACCCTGCCACACCACTTTCCATTGTCCGTGTCCCTGCCTCCTCCCCTGCCACTGCCGCGTCTCTTAAATCCCTAGACCTATAGCCCTTACCTCGGCGCCTGCCGCCGCCCTGCCAAGGCTCTACCTCCTAATTCAGCCGCTGCTCTGT
>NC_051405.1:36833169-36833626 GCF_015228065.2 Penaeus monodon
TGGCCCTTCCAGCTTTAACAGCTGCTTCTGTCTGTAGCCCTGTCCATGATATCTACGGTGGATGGCAAGCGCCAAATTTTATCTATAGGATAAGGAGGGAATTTTATATTAGGGCTTGGGTAGGCCATCTGTGTGTGCGGAGAGAAAGGATGAAGATGTGTAATTGGGTGTAATAGGGGATTAAAGATATATCAGGATATGCCTAAAGAAAAGGTAAATAAGAGATGGTGATGAAAGTAATGATAAAAAAAAAGGTTTTACTCTTATATATATCATGGTATGTAAGTGTGTACGTCGTGTGTATCCTTTTCCATTTTGTTGCCTTGCCTTCGATTTCATTTTATTGATGCTGAAAGACTAACACACGTGGCTTATATGGACTTATTCCTTAATGGACGCATGTGTTTCATCATGCACTGCATTGGATTACATGGCTGTACATCGATGGCAATAAAGG
>NC_051405.1:36833967-36834304 GCF_015228065.2 Penaeus monodon
GTCAAACAACAACAACAACTGTATCAATCATCATCTTTCTCTAATTGGATCATTCATTACTTTATACATCCTATAAAACAGTACAATCTCTTCAAGTGATACTGCTCATGAAGATATAATATTCATTATTCTATAACCTTTAATTTATCATCGTAAAAAACAATATACAACGTTATATAATCTCTATATATTCATAAATGTGATATTATTAGTTTATAATCAGTATATAAAAGATAGTACAATGTTGCTTTCAAGTGATAGTGTTACTTATGCTCATTGGAAGATTAATAGTTACTCACTTTGAATTATTGTAAAGCTTTGGGAATTTTTGAGTGTA
>NC_051405.1:36834992-36835276 GCF_015228065.2 Penaeus monodon
TGTGTCAAGCCTCCCCCGCTGTCCTCCAGTGGGTTGTGTGTGATTAAAACTTTCATGCAAGATGGATGGCTCGGATACCACCTCACGTGCACGACCCGTACATGCACGCCCGTCACGTGCACCCCTCTCGAGCACGTGACGGGCAAGAGCAAGAGCAGAGGCGTATCTCGGATATTGTGTGAGCGAGGGGGAAGGTGGGGGGGGGGGCTGCGCTGTCGGGCTGCATGAGAGGCCGTATGTTCATTGCTTTATGAAAGTTCTTATTCTCTTTATTTATTTTTAAC
>NC_051405.1:36835336-36836068 GCF_015228065.2 Penaeus monodon
ACGCGAAGGAATGGCAACAAGAAGAAAGTGAGATGAAGATGAGGGCGGGGGAAAGGTGGCGAAGGTGTAAGTGAAAGTGAATTTATGGTTTATATATAGTTTTGAATTGAGAAAATGAGGAAACTGGCAGAGTGAAATTATCAGATTTATGGAAAACCTTTGGAACGCATTAGTGAAGTCATATGATATTTGGCACTTCATTTTAGGAGAAATTGGCAGTAACCGTGACTAGCAGCATTTCAGAACGACCCAGCACCCTCACGCCAAGCCATTATCTATCGAAGATTTATCATTTATTGAATAATACCCCCACGACTCGTCCTCGTCGTCCGCAGGCGAAAGTCTACCTTACCATTACGCGTTATTAGAGGCCATATTCCCCTGTCTTGTAGATGCCGTCGTTGCAGCGGGCGCAAAGCAACTGTCACTTGTTCGTCCGTTACAGCAGTGTATTTTGTCTTCCTTTGTGGGTTGTTTGTTGTCGGGCGCAGATGGGCGTTGCTAAGAAGGCGATTGGAGGGCGGCATGGCTGGGGAGGGAGGAGATGTGTATCCTGTGAATGGTTACCAGGACGTTTACTATTCCTTAATAGATCGAGTTTGGAAGTTTTATTGATGCGGTACATATTTTAAGAGGAGACGCCGTCGACACTTGTGAATGCGCGCGCGTGTTTGGGAGTGGGTGGGAGTGGGAGTGTTTTATTCTTGTGTTTGTACGTAGGTTTCTCCTCAA
>NC_051405.1:36836395-36836499 GCF_015228065.2 Penaeus monodon
TCCTTCTCTGCTGAAAGTCGGCCGCGTAGATTGGGTCTCGTAGCCTCCCCGTACAGGCTCTTATTGATTCAATTTAAGGAAACGGAAGGCCTCAGTTTTATGGT
>NC_051405.1:36836543-36836743 GCF_015228065.2 Penaeus monodon
GGGATGTAGCAGGCGTGATGGAGGTAATTGTGATGGGTTGGAGGGAGACAGGCAGGTTCCCTTGGTCCTGCGGGGTCGGGAATGCGCCGGGTTTCTTTTGTGTGTCCTCCATCTCTTGTTTATTTGCATGGATTCTTCCCGTTTGTTGTTCTTCGGCCTCTCATATTCCCTTCTCCGTTCTTCCCTTCCTCCTCTCACAC
>NC_051405.1:36836958-36837059 GCF_015228065.2 Penaeus monodon
CCAATCCCCTTCGTGATCATGTTACGCGCCTCATAACACTCTCCTGGTGGGCTAATGGCGTTACAAGGCGCACCTGTAACCCATACGGTCAGTTGAGAAAA
>NC_051405.1:36837813-36837946 GCF_015228065.2 Penaeus monodon
GAGAAATATTGATCATGGATTACGACGGAAGAATGAAAGACAAACATGTCATAACTTCTAGTGCAAGAGAAAACAATGATTTGTCAACTTTTGAGGAAAAGGAAGTTCCCTGCATGTGTGACTTCTCATTTTA
>NC_051405.1:36838208-36838811 GCF_015228065.2 Penaeus monodon
TTTTTGTTCATTATTTTTTATTACAATTTAATGATACACCCTGTAGAGTTTAGATTAGAAAAAATGGTTTTGAGTATATGTTAAACCTGACCTTTGAGAACTCTCGAGGGATGGTCGCCAGGGGACGTGGGATGGAAAGGAAAGAGAAAGAATATTGAATAAGGAACCGGGAGAAGTGGAATGAAGGATAAAGAAACAGACGTCAAGGCACAGAAGGAGCGGGGAAGATGGGGGAAAGAATGTATGTTAAGATGAAGAAAGGCGGAAGGTCAGAAGGTTGGAAGTGGGGCAGGAGAAAAGAAAGAAAGGTAAGAATGGGGAACAGTGAAAAGGAGAGAAAATGGTGAATAGAAGAGAGAAACAAGGAGGAAAAGGGATGAAAGGGAAAGAAGAGTAGGATTGCAATACTGTTTTATCGAGGCAAAGATGCACAAGATAGGAGGAGCAGGATTAATAACAGGATGACCGATGGGTGATGATAATTATTGATAATTTTCTAGACAGTTAATTGGAATTTTCTAGATAGTTAATTGGAGTACAGCGTGTCGTAGACGTGTTGTATTCGGCGAATTTCATAACTGCCAAAGAAAAAAAAAATTGAGT
>NC_051405.1:36838975-36839240 GCF_015228065.2 Penaeus monodon
CATGTTATTTTTCGATGCATTTCCATTTCAGTTTCTGGCCATTTTTATTCGGCTCAGTGCCCGTTGGTTACTGAATTTGCTCCCAGGTTACCATAACAAACTCTAACGATGTAGCAGTTTCAGAGTTGTATATTTTGTGGGTCGACTAAACGTAGCTGTGTATATTGTGGATATACCCTGTGTTATGTTCCGCTGTCATGTTATCCATATAGTGTGGTGTGATGGCCGGCGTTTTTATTTTTCGTTGTGTGATAAAATATTGCAA
>NC_051405.1:36839703-36840322 GCF_015228065.2 Penaeus monodon
CGATGGTATATTACACCGCGGATGATTTTTCAAGTGTCGTTCGGAGTTATCGGGACAGTTGGCGGCGGTGGTATTGGAAACTGTGTGGAAGGCGGGGGAAGGGGGAGGGGAGGTAAAGAAAATGAGGAAATGGGGGATAAAGAGAATGGCGAAATGTGGGCAATGGGAACGAGGAGAGGGGTCGAAGAGCATGAGGAAATGGGGGTGATTGGGGAGGTAGGTTTGCAGTGGGTTGTAAGAATTTGCGAGGGTTGGGCTGGTTAGGGAAGGGGAATGAGAGCGGAGGGAGAGGAAAGGGGAATGAGAGCGTGGGGAAAGGGGGGAATGCGAGCGGGGGGAGAGGGGGGAATGAGAGCGGGGAGAGAGGGGGATAGTAGCTGCTATTTGCTGGCATTAAGCGAAATGCCATCACAGAGTAGCAGTGTGCTGGCAGTTGTCGCGGCGCTGTACCCCCACCCCCATCTTTCCTCATCGTAAACCATCGACCTCAAATCGTAACTTATCATATTTCGAGTCAGGACCATTCTGATCCGTCCTCAGAACCCAAGCTTGACTCTTTAGTAACCCCCCTCCCCCATCCTTATACTCGAATTCTACCAGCTGCCCTCAATCATCTTTC
>NC_051405.1:36840428-36841187 GCF_015228065.2 Penaeus monodon
ACTCTACCAGCGACCCCCTGCTTCCACCTGTTTCCTCCACCTATCATCGCCACAAGTCACAAAGTCAAGCTGATAATATAGGAGTTGTGATATACGAAGATAAATGACCATTTAAACACGAGGTGGCAACAGCGGCTGAAATCCTCGTTATGTGTTCTTCTTTGTTATTTTCTCGGCTTTAATGACGACGAATTGATGTGGAAGAAGGACGTTGAGGAAAAGCGGCGCGTTAGAAGGCCAAGAGCGATTTGGGGAAGGAGGGACGGCAGAAAAAAAAAATGGAAGAGAGGAAGGGGCAGAAAGGGAGAAATGCACAATATTTGGGCAGGGGGAAGAAAGAAAGCAATGATAATTGGAATGATAGACAATAAAAAAACGAAAGAAAGAGAAAACAGAATATAAACGAAGAGAAGAAAAGCGAGAAAATAAATCGGATAAGTAGAAAATAACACCAAAGAACGGGAAAGATTTTGTCTTCAGTAACATCATGTAACTGTAAACTTACTATCGATCAAGCGACTTTTTAACAGTCTGTGCCGAGTGCATATGTATCCGTGCATTAGTGTAACGCATGGAGGAAAACGCCAGATAAAGTCATTGACTCTTTTGATCATTAGGTCCGCCTCCGTGTCTTTTCATAGAGTGCCGGTGACACTGTGTGTGTGACATTCAACGGCGAAGGAAAAGATAGGAAGGCAAGAAGAGAATGTGATAGAGAGAGGGTAATTTGCACACACGAGCTCACGCACACACGTGCAC
>NC_051405.1:36841575-36842061 GCF_015228065.2 Penaeus monodon
TGGATGGCGGCGTCGGGCGTACCCATCGCGTCTAGCGGAGGGACGCGGGCGTGGCCCTTCGTCACTGCCTCTCCACTCACCTTCACTCTTTCCGTCATGAGCTCTCCTGGCCGGGGGGGGGGGGGGCAGTGGGGAGTACTTGTTCCGTTGTCTAGGTGGGTCGTCGTATTGCCCTTAGTTCACTATTTTGCTTGTGTTTATAGTTTATAGTAATGTTTCCCTTTTCATGTCACGTCTTTTGCTTTTCTTTGTCATCCTTATTACAAATATCTGCCCATTATTATCATCGTGTCCCATTCTCATCTTCGTTTTCTTCTTCGGATTTTTTACCTTTTCCTTATTCTCCTTCCGTCTGCTCGTGTTCTTTCAAGGCCACACTCCGGTGCCAAGTCCAGGTCATCGCGTAAGGGAGGTAATAACAGGGCCATAATTAGCCACATAAAGAGCAAGATGTAAATGTACACATATATTCTTGTCGGGCGCCTA
>NC_051405.1:36842248-36842671 GCF_015228065.2 Penaeus monodon
TGAAAAACAATATAGCTTTTGACGAGTAAAACAAAAGCGGAAGCATACACAGAAAATAAAGTAAGTAAAAACTGGAGGGCGAGTCCGTAGAATAAATCCAGGCTGAGAGAAAACTGTCTGAAGAAAATGAAATTAAATTGTATAGAACTGGAACAGTTTAGGAACAGATAACGGATTTTGGCTTCTTGTTTTCATATATTTTTTTTTGTTGTTCATTTATTTATATGTTTTAGTGATTTAAATGCTTTTGTTAGTAGTGCTTTTTTCTTACATTGATAAAAATAATGGAAGAAAAATAGAAAGTATGGGAACGAGACGGGAGCATACGCAAGGCATGAAAAGAAAAAGAGAGAGGAAGGAATTAGTACGTACAGAGAACCCACGAAACCTACAGAAAGGTGGAGAAACGCAGAGATGGAAAAG
>NC_051405.1:36842744-36843074 GCF_015228065.2 Penaeus monodon
TCTGGGTGCTTGACTGAGTGCGCCTCGGCCCTGTATTGTCACCAGCATCTTTTTTATTTGGGACATAAGGATGCTTGCAAAGCCGCTTCAAGCCTTGCACAGACATTTGCAAAGTTGAGTGATAGAGGCACTTGTAGGGGGTGGGAGGAGTGCGTGTGGAGGGGGGGGGGGTCCCTAGCATGTGTCTCGTATACTCCTCTTCCTCGTCGTGAACAGACTCACACCATGCTGTCCACGGCCGTACCACACGCATAGGCTCTACTACACTCTCTCCACATCACTACATTCGTCTTCTAGTACGTGGCACACTGGCGCCCGTCTACCCATCAC
>NC_051405.1:36843311-36843472 GCF_015228065.2 Penaeus monodon
AAGTCTCTATAGTAAAATGATAAGCCACCCCCCCCCCTCCCCGCGCTTAACTTGTTTTTAAAGAACCTTCGCGCTGCCGTATATTTTGGTAGACACCGACAAGAAAGTCAATTTTTTAGCCCTCGCTCTTGAACTATGATGCGATATTGAGTGCTAATTTG
>NC_051405.1:36843584-36843986 GCF_015228065.2 Penaeus monodon
ATTTCAGTTTTTTTCTTCTATTTTCATTTTTTCCGACTTTTGATTAAGTTTATTGGCAATATATTGCTCCTTGGGGAAGGGGGCGCGTGGGGATATTAATTCCCTTTTTCGTGCATTTTTAAGTTATTATTATTTTTGCTGAAGGTTTTATTTCTTCTGACTTACTCTCTTCGACAATTTCATTGATTAGGAAGCGTTTTTGTGTTTTATTTGCTTGTCCATAGTGAGATTTTCATTTTATTTACTCATTATTATTCTTTTAATGTTATTAAAAAAATGCTCTCATGTCTCTTCCGTTTCGTCAATATTCTTATCATCTTTCCTATTTCCTCCTGCTCCGTAGATCAAAATATTTCTCCTTTCTGATTTTCGAATGATATTGAAAGGAAGACTTGGAATTCC
>NC_051405.1:36844129-36844473 GCF_015228065.2 Penaeus monodon
CATTGATATATTCGTAACGAAATGTGAATGAAAAGTCGGGTCAGAGGAAGTAATTAAGCCGCGTAGTGAGTTTAGGAAGTAATGCAATCAAATGAGAGGGATAGGAAGAGGGAGAAAGAGAGATCAGGAAAAAAGACAAAAAATCTAAGAAGCTCGCCAACAAGTGATCACAGTTACAACACAATGACACGTAAAGTAGGAGAAGGCAAACTACAAAAATCAAAACTTCTCTTGCTTTTCCTTTGCATACTCCAAAAAAGAGAAAAAAAGGGAAAAAGACAACGAACAACCAACTTTTTTTTTTTTTTTCTTGAGCGACGAAGGCGACTCGTGGCCAGAGCGAG
>NC_051405.1:36844936-36846046 GCF_015228065.2 Penaeus monodon
AGTTTTGCGCTCTCTATATTGAAATTGAACTTTGCCGTTGTAAATCCTACGATATAACCTGTTATTGTTATCCCTTCCCCTCGTCCTTCCCTTCATTTCTTCCCGCTCTCCCCCCCACCCTGTCTATTCTCCCTCTTCTCTTCAGCCTCTCTCCTCTCCCTTCCTCCACCCTCATCTTCCTCTTTCTGTCTCTCTTCCTTCCTCCCTCTCACCCTTCCTCCCTCTCCCTCTCTCCCTTCCAAATTCCTCCCTTTCACTCATCTTCCCCTTCCCTTGCCTCCCATTTCTGCCTTCCTCCCCCCTCTTATTCCTTCTCCCCCTCCTCTCTCCTCCTTCCTCCCTCTCTCCCCCCTCATCTCTCTCCCCCTCCCCCCTTCTACCCCCTCGACCTGTGGCGTGGCTGTGGCGGGCGTGTAATCCAGTGTAAATAACACGGGATTACATTGTTCACGTCAATAATCCCGTGTAAGTGTAGCCGAGTAAACAAGAATGCGGTCGGGAGGCACCCACGCCGGCGGTCTCGAGGGCGAGGGGTGAGGGTGAATGGGGAGGGGGTATGGGCCGATGTTGGGAGTAGGCTGACGGTGGGGGTAGGGGGAGGGTCAGGGCAGGAGGAGGGGGTATGAGGATAGGTTGAGGGTAGAGTCAAGGGGGAAGGGGATAGGGTGGTGAAGGAGGGGAGAGCGAGGGAAGGGGAGTGTGATTTTGAGAGTCGAGGGGGAAGGGGTGGTGATGAAGGGTGATAGGCAGGGGAAGGGGAAAGGGGACGGGGAGGGATGTGAGGTGGAAGGCAACGCTGGAAAGATAGGCAGCAAATTGTTAATTATTACCGCCAGAGTGATCGTAGGATTGCAGGAGGAAAACCCTCATCACTGGGAAGGGGAGAGGGATGAAAGAGGAAGAACGGAAGACTGAAGGAAAGATGAGAGTAAATGAGAGAGGGGATGAGGGAGAGAAGGGGTTTAGGAATAGAGGGAAATGCAGATTTTTATTTGACCTTCAAAGGGCTATGTCCTCCCCCCCCCCTTCCTTTGCTCGCTTTGGCGTGACCTTTTCTCGAATGTTCCCATTACAGCAGCGATTTGACGGCTTCATTTTTTCCGACATGGC
>NC_051405.1:36846094-36846164 GCF_015228065.2 Penaeus monodon
GGGATATAGAAGAATGTGTGACTCATCGATGGGATGAGAAAAGTAAACCTCTTCGGTTAGTGTGATGGCC
>NC_051405.1:36846225-36847295 GCF_015228065.2 Penaeus monodon
GATAATCGTTCTTCCGTGCACGCACATGGAGGCGGGAGGAATTGGCAAGATGGAAAGCGAAGGGAGATGGGAGGAAGGGGGAGGAGGGGGAAGAAGGAGAGGCAGAAGCCGCGAGAGTTGTGTAGAGTTTCTAACAGGAAAAGTTGCAGAAGTGTAGTAGGTATCAAGATATAGGAACGATCAGATCATTGGGACTGCAGAAACTTTACGGCTTAAGCTTTCAGGAGTTCCCGGCCAGGCCGGCTTGGACCTTTCGAGACGGAGGGAAGTTTGGCAACCTCGAAGACTTCCGTTTTAGAAGGGGGAGGAGGGGGGAGAGGGAAATTCGTGGGGCGGAGGGGGTGGGGTATATCAGCAGGCAACAGTAGGTGTCGAGGGTTCAGTCTGCTTGTTGCAAGTGCACTCCAGCCTGTCTTCCCGTAATGGAACCGTGGTCGTTCTCGATGGCTAGCTGGGAAGCATTGGATGGGGAATCAGAGGCTGATTTGCGCCAATCGGCAGCCAGGAAGACGCGCGGGAGTAGATGCGTGGGAACGGGGAGACTGAGAAAGACAGGGAGCAAACGACTTCCACGGTGGTGGTGTTGGTACGTTACCGGATGTATCTGACTGGGAGACGGAGGACAAGCCAGTTTTACCTGCGTTATAGGGAAGCGAAAGTTAAAGGTTCAGAACAGTTTCTCGAGTAATCAGGATGAGGGGGTGGGAGTGGAAGGGGAAAACGTTGTGGGGGAGATCAGAGAGACAAGGGCGAGGGGGGCAGGCTAGACATCACAGGGAGTGTTTGGAAGTCGAGGGCGCTAATAGGGTTGCGACTTGATGTTGAGGTCTTAACGGCTGTTGGGTGGTTGGTCTTGGTGGCCGGGATGTGACGCTGTGGCGGGGATGTGGCGCGGCGGAGGAGGCGGTCGTGAGGCGTGGAGGGATGGTGTGGTAGGAAGAACGAGGGATGATGGGTTGGGAGGCCGTAAAATAGGCACTGTGACGGGACTGCTGCTTATCGCCGAGATACTCCTCCTGCTGGGCCGACAGGGATTCCTTCGGCTCTCTCTCCCTCGGCTTGCCTCGGGA
>NC_051405.1:36847449-36847522 GCF_015228065.2 Penaeus monodon
ACTCATCCTTTTTATCCCCTCTTCTTATTCGTCTCTTTCACGCTCTTCCTTTGCTTCCACATTGTACTCGGTT
>NC_051405.1:36847571-36847716 GCF_015228065.2 Penaeus monodon
TCCAGTGTGTGTATCTCCCAGCACTAACGGTTATGCCTTGCTCCATTGCGATAATTTTGTGATATTGTTACTGCTGTGTTATGCACGCCTCCATCACCGCCGTCACAATGGTTATGGCTATTTGTTATGTATTTGGAAAGGGTGT
>NC_051405.1:36847961-36848089 GCF_015228065.2 Penaeus monodon
GGTTAAGGAAAGGAAAAAGAAAGGATGGGTGTGGGGAAGGAAGGAAGAAGAACGAAGAGGGAAAAGTGACAAGCAGTAGATAGATGAAAGGGGAGACAAGTGTGAGATAACAATAGGCCGGCGATAAG
>NC_051405.1:36848126-36848251 GCF_015228065.2 Penaeus monodon
GGGGGGGGGGGTTCTCCATGTGTTGATATCATAATTGTACGGCGGGAGAGGGATGTAATGGAAGAAAGAGTGTGAGAGTGAGTGAAAAAAAGCAGAATGAAATGGAGGAAAAGGAAGAGAATAAG
>NC_051405.1:36848358-36848514 GCF_015228065.2 Penaeus monodon
GGGGGGGGGGTAAGAGAAAAAGAGAGATGAATGCAAAGTAGAGGAAACATTTACTCTTGCATCAATATGGTACATTTGCATATGGCGTCTAGGTATCCTCCCACCCCAACACCACCCGGCATCCTCCGCATCCTCCCCCCCCCTCTCCTTCTCCCC
>NC_051405.1:36848723-36849010 GCF_015228065.2 Penaeus monodon
CTGCCTCATTTATCTTCTGTTTCTCCTTTGCGTCCATATTTCACGCCCCTCTTATGCACACCTGACACTTGTGTTTGTAGGTTGTTACGCATGTTTGCCTCTCTCGGGGATTTGTTCTTCGGGCGCAGCGTCGGGCGAGAGGAGGGGCGGGGTATCCAATTCTTTCATGGCTCCCGAACAAAGGCAATTTTCTCCTTTTTCATGTCTCTTCCTTGCAGTTTTCCCTCTCCCGTTGTTTTCTTTCTGTCGCTAATGCTCCCACGCTCCTCTTCTCCCTATATTTTGGC
>NC_051405.1:36849110-36849184 GCF_015228065.2 Penaeus monodon
GCTACTCCTCCCTTACCGTTCTCCCCCTCCTCCTCCCTCCCTTCCGTCTGCTAAGCCTACATCTTTGACCTCTC
>NC_051405.1:36849322-36849686 GCF_015228065.2 Penaeus monodon
ACATACACACCTGTCCTGCCGTTACACCTGAGAGATTAATCGATTCAAATCTGAAATGTAGATGAGATAGCGATAACTTTGGTGAGCGGAGCGGCGGCCTCGCTGGCACTGTGGCGGCACTGTAATTGGCACTGCAGAGTTGGCATCACTGCTGTTATGATTAGTCGCCCTAGAATTTAATATCCTGAGGGCGAAATGTTAATGCTGCTCGGGAGATAAATGTTAATGCTTGGTTATATAAGTGCTACTTTGACTCGTCCGGGTATTATTAATATCGGATGAGTTTTGGAGGCATTCTGAAAAAAAGTTTATTTGCGGGAGAGTTGGCTCAGGAGAGTGAGGTTTGGGCTGGCTCTCCACTTGC
>NC_051405.1:36850659-36850824 GCF_015228065.2 Penaeus monodon
ATCAAAAAGGAAGACGAGGAATGAAAATCGAAGGGAGGAGCGTTCTTGTCTCGATCGTGTTCTGGAGTTCCCTTCTCCGTCATTAAGGCCTGACGTATCGAGAACACGAGCGGGAAACATATATCACTCAGGCACTAAAACATTCACGTCATCTCTTTTCCCCCA
>NC_051405.1:36850871-36851030 GCF_015228065.2 Penaeus monodon
GAAGGGGGGAGGGGAGAGTTTTAGCCGTTGACGCGTAGATAATGGATGTTCTAAGCGGAGGCGCGGAGGTGTTTGATCATCGACACGCTTCCCTTTCTTTCCGTGCTCGACGTACATCAACTCGTCGACAGATGGATCGACGAGGAATAGGGTAGAGCC
>NC_051405.1:36851117-36851362 GCF_015228065.2 Penaeus monodon
GGGTGCGGGGCGGCAGGGTCGGAGATGATATTGTGATGGCCGGGTTTAATCCGACGCCTTCGTTTTCCTTGGCTTTTGTGTCTGCAGGGGTAACAATGCTAAGAGTTGTTTCAGAGGCTCTTTATCAATGGCTTCAATAGGAAGGCTCGGTCACTTCGCGTGTGTATCTAAACGCCCGTTGAACATAATGGGTGGCGTTTCAGGAGAATAGAATTGTGTGCTGCGTGAGAGTTGTGGGCTTTTAC
>NC_051405.1:36851471-36851865 GCF_015228065.2 Penaeus monodon
AGAGAGAGAGTATAAGTAGAGAGAAGAAAAAAAAAACAGGAAATATAAAAATAGAGGGGGAGGGAGAAAAGCAGACCAACAGCTACAGAAACTTAAATTGAGGAATTCGAGTGTTTATTTTATAGCTGATTAGCTCGCGGTATTTGTATATCTCACGGAATGTTGAAGAAGTTTTGTCTAACACTTTTATTTCCTTCCCTTTCTAGTTGCTTTCCTCGAGTCCATGATTTTTTTTCTCTTACGTGGCTTTTATTTTGCTTTGCTTGTTAATCGCCTTAAAGCGCTTGTTCGTGTCCCAGCGTTTCCCTCCGTCTGCGTGCCAGGGTGTGACTCGTGCCGCGCCGCCAAAGTTTTACTTAAATATCAAGATTAAAAGATAACTTCTGCGGCCGCA
>NC_051405.1:36851895-36852704 GCF_015228065.2 Penaeus monodon
TCTGTTATCCTTTCTCATCCTGCGCTCGCTGGATCCTTTTTCTCTTTTTAAATCATATGTATTGTTCTGTGTCTCTTCCTTTTTTCCCGTCCGCTTCCGTCTCTTTCTCCTTCCTCTTTTTGTTTCCTCCTTCGCCATTTCTTCTTACTGCTTAGAGGTTTTAAAGAATTGCGGGGTATCAGCGGCTCTGCTCATGGCGCGGCAATTTGTAAGTAAATTCAATATCTTGTGCAGGATTTGCGTATTCGAGTGCATCTGCTCTCGATGTACTCGCTCCTGCTTATGTGGTCCCTTCGCCGCTCCTGCTTGCGTGTGGTCCTTTCGTCGGCTCTGCTTGCGTGCAGTCCTTTCGTCGCTCCTGCTTGTGTGTAGTCCTGTCGCCGCTCTTGCTTGCGTGTAGTCCTTTCATTGGCTCTGCTTGCATGAAGTCCTTTCGCTATCTTTGCTTGCATGGAATCCTTTCATCTCTGTTGCTGCTCATCCCCTCGCCATCCTTGTGCCACTGTCCTGTGCTTATCTCCCTGAATCACTCTGTCTCCCCTTCTGTGATGCCAGGCCGTCTCTTCCATCTCCTTGTTCCTCCATATATGTACTTTATATTTTATGGTTATCTCACTTTACTGTGTTATTTACTTACCTCAATGAACCAAAATATTCAGAATTTGGATATTGGCTTTCCTGTCAAGGTTATTGGATATAATGAAGAACCAGATAGAACGCGAGGGCATCTTACGCGAATCGAATCGGCCTTTTTTGCCGTTTTTCGCTGGGCATATTGTTAGCTTGTGCATTTAATTGGAGTGTTCCGT
>NC_051405.1:36852732-36853172 GCF_015228065.2 Penaeus monodon
GTGCGTCGCGGTCTGCATGACTGCGGTTTGTTCTTCGCAGCTGGATGTCGGCAGCTTCTTTATGCGACTGGAAGGCCAGGGTCGTGCCCCCCCCCCCCCTCCTTCCTCTCTCACACAGATGTACGCTTGTGTTACTGGAAATATAACCCTCGTCTTTATGGCTGCCCCGGGCCGACTCCGCCTGGGACCTCGCAACCATTGTCTGCCTCCATTATTTTTTAGATGATATGAATAATTACTCTCCCCGGAGGCATAAATTAGGTGTAATCATCGGGGTCTTTACCTGACGGGAATTAGTCCAGGTAGCACGGGATGTTTGGTCGCCACACACACGCCGGAATTATACATGGCCGTTGACCAGTGGGTGTCCCGCCCCGCCGAGCCCTTATTGTTCCGGCAGGGGTAATCAACGGCGGGTAAACACCTGCCTCACCTGCCAG
>NC_051405.1:36853410-36853712 GCF_015228065.2 Penaeus monodon
TCCCGCTCGCTCGCAACTACAGAAACAAAGCCGCCATGGCGCAGCCGTCCCCGCAACCGCCTCTCCAAGCGCCGTCCCGGACCACCACGCGCTGCATCGCCCTCTGTGCCACAGCCTTTTCATTCTCGAACTTTTTAATGAATCGTAATAGGCCTATCATCCTCCCCTCAGCCGTGCTTCTTCCCCTCACTTCATTCCCTCTCTCTCGTCCAAAAGTCTACCGGGATAAAACTTGTAATCTCCTCATCCGAACCCTCGTCCCCCCTTTCTTTTCTGTCAATCCTTTTCCCCTTGCTCCATTT
>NC_051405.1:36853760-36854262 GCF_015228065.2 Penaeus monodon
CCGCGGCGCTGCTCTTTAGATCTGACCCCATCCCCCTGAACTGCCCGTGGCATCTACTTGAAATATTCCTGCTTGCTGTATTCTCTCTACCTCCCCCACCTCTCCTCTCCCCTCTCCCCTGAGCCTTCTCCTCCTTCCTCCTATACCCTCTCAACCCCCTCCCCCTCTCCTTCTTCCTTGTTTCCCCTCTTCCTTTCCTCCCATCTCCTCTCAGTCCCTTCTCCTCTCCCCTCTTCACTGTGCCCTCTCCTCTTCCCTCCCACCACTCCCTCCCTCTCCTCTCCCTCTCTCCCCGGTGCGTGTATCCGTGTACACCAGTTGTTGTCAGGAGGAAAGCCCGGGCCACAACACGCCACCTGTAATAATCATCAGTAATACCGGTATGAATGGAAGCCGTCCGGAGCGAGTGGCGGGGCAAGAGCCAGTGGTCGGGCGAGGCTCATAATACATGCCTCTGCCAAAATGAGGGGCCTACTTTCAGGCAGAGATGTTGTGTCAGGGC
>NC_051405.1:36854401-36854566 GCF_015228065.2 Penaeus monodon
CATATAATGTACATAACTATACATAAGGCTAATGAATATAGACGTAAGAGTACCACAAGTTGAGTCCGATTTAACGGCGCCACCCTAGTGCCAATGTACAAGTGGAGTGCCAAGGAAGAGGCGCAGGATGTTTCGCTGGAATAGGAGCCGTGCCAGGCCGAAGTG
>NC_051405.1:36854761-36855174 GCF_015228065.2 Penaeus monodon
TACATAGCGCATCCAACGTGCAATTCCCAATCTGGCCTTTATACCTCGGACCTCAATTACTTCGAGAGAGAGAAAAAAGGAGAGAAAGAGATATGAAAAAAAGCGGGCCCATGGCGTGCCAAGCAGATCCACCACGGCCATTGTTTTGTCCTGACAGGTCACGTGACTCGCTTGCCAGGTCGTGAAAGGCCAGGTCACGACCCACACGACCCTCCCTTATCCTATTCCCTCCTCCCCCTAGTTCCCTCTCTTTCCACCCTTCCTCTCTCCCCTTTCCACCCTTTCTCTTACCCTTTTCCTCCCCCTTAACCTCCCCTTCCTCTTCCCCTTTCCTTTCCTTTCTCCTTCCCTCTCCTTCTCCTTTTCCTCACCCTATCCCCCTTCCCCCGCCGTCAGCTACATTCCCCCCATTC
>NC_051405.1:36855207-36857137 GCF_015228065.2 Penaeus monodon
AACGCCCTTCAGCATCCCCTTACCTTCCCTCCCTCCACACCCTCGCCCTCCCCCCACTTTCTCTTTCCCATAACCCCAAGATGTATGAAAAGGCCATATGTCAGCAAGGAGCCATGAAATCGCCGTCCTTCCTTAATTGAGGCGCGTTACGTAGTCCTCCGTCGCTGCTAGGGCTTCCTGCGCCCTACGTGGAGGGTGGGGGAGGGGAGGGAGTAAGGAGGGGGGAAGAGGGGTGGGGGAGAAAAAAAATGCTAAGGGGGAGAGGAAGGGAGGGGAATGAGGGAAGGGAAAAGGATGGGTGGGGCAGAAAAAGGGTTGTAAGAGGTAGAGGAAAGGAAGGGGAAGGAAGGAGAAAAAGAGTGGGAAGAAGAAAAATAAGAGAAAGAAGAGAAGAGGGAGAAGAAATGCATGATAAGAGGAGGATAGTAGGAACGAGGAAAACAAAAGGAGGTAGGAGACGAAAGATAAGAGGGGGGAAATACGAAAAGTAGGAAAGGGAAGCGCGAGACGAAACGAAAAATATTAAACGGAGCCTAAGTAGGCTCGGAGAGCAAAGAGGCTCCGACACCGGAATAGCTTCATCCCTTATACATTTACGCTTCTCACCGTTCGTTAATTCTCCCCAACTTTTCTTTTACATTTTTATCAGACTTTCTGTTGTCTTGTTATGCTTGCTTTATTCCCGCTTCGTTCCTCCTGTGGGTGTGTTTACAGGAGAGCAGCGACGGGCGTAAAAGATAAATTGTCCAGCTATACCAGGCAAGACCCGCTGGTGTTACGGCATGACGGCGTGACGTGGGGAATGGAAGATGCTGGAAGGATTTGAGGGGAAGCTGGGGAGTGCTCAGGCATGGGATGTGTGGGCGGGAAGAGGAAAAGGAGGAAAGAGGAAAAGCGGATGAAGGAAAGGGAGTGCGAGGAGAATGTGAGCTCAGGGAAAATCTTCGTCCTCTTCACTTCTCTTTCCCATTTCATTCCTTCCCCTGCCTCCCCTCTTTACCTATATATCACTCTCCTTCCCCTCTTCCCTCACTCCCTTTTTGCCTTTCTCCTTCTTTTCCCTTCCTTTCCTTATCCTCTTCACCATCCCCTACTATTTCCCCTCCTTCTCCTCCCCTTCTCCTTCCTATCTTCTTATCCCCCCCATCCTCTTTCTCGCCTCCATGTTCCCCATCCTCTTCTTCTTCCCCATCCCCTCCTTCCCCTTCCTCTCTGCCCCGAACCTCTCACCTTCGTCGGTCGAGTTATACGAACAATTAGCATATATAACTCTAAAGCTGTAAAAATTCCCAGAGATCTTTTGGATTTTTTTGTTCTTTTCTTTTTTAAGAGGTCGATGAGCGATTTTTCTTTGGTACGAAATATTCATTATCATGTTATGAATACATTATGTAATCGTATCCCAGTCTGGCGGTTGGTGTAATGAGAGAAAGGAGGGAGAGTAGAGGGAGAGGAACACTTCAGCACTTCCTCCTTGCCTCCCTTCTCCTCATTCCTCCTCTCCTTCCCCTCTTTCTCCCTTCCTTCCTTCTTCCCTACTTTCCTCCTTCTTTCCCTCCCTCGCCCCTCCACCTCTTTATCAGCGTATCATCAGATATCCTAATCATTAACAGCAACGCTTTGTATACTAGACACGTACAGTTCCACACCTTCATTCAGCTGTCAAACCACCCCCTTCCCTCCCCCCTCTCTTCCCCTCTCTCCACGCCGCCGCCACGCCCATGGTTCGGCACGCCCATCGCTTTGACGTGCCTTTATTATTTTGCCGTCATTACCATCACTTTTCCGTCTTGTGTAATTCTTCCTCCTTTTGCTACCCTTCATTCAGACATGCAAATGGGGAGGAATATAAATCACGAAAGGGGAAGTGCGGAGTGGGCGAAAAATAACGTAAAATTAGGAAATTGGGGAAGGGGAAGGGAAGAACGAA
>NC_051405.1:36857237-36857352 GCF_015228065.2 Penaeus monodon
CGCTTTGTAAAAGAAACAGGAATCCCAAAGCTGGCCCCGCGATCCCCTGACGTCATAACATAACGCACTGACGTCACATTTTTATCGCAGAGAGAAGCGAAAATTCGCATGAAGT
>NC_051405.1:36857405-36857832 GCF_015228065.2 Penaeus monodon
GTCCAGATACGTCGATAAAGCGAAATACTTAGATATGTCTGCGAACGTTCGGCCGGACCGGAGATTTTCAGCTTTCCATCGCCGGCGTAACGTTCTTCTCAACTTCCTGTCATCTTTCGGAAGGCGATTAGAGTCTCTGCTATCATCTTATTCCAACGTCTCGTGGATTGTCCGTTGACATTTACCAACATATAATGACATGCATGCAAACAGGCAGTCGAGGACAAGGTATACACGGTGCAGTCACACAGTATACTGTACGGACATATAAACAGATTCACAGATAAGCAAACAAATATAATCACAACTTACGCACACGCACACGGGAACAGAGCTCGGGCTAAAGTAGCTTGTCTCGAGCTGTTTGTAGCCTTGGGTCGCATGACGTGTGAAAACCAGCAAGGTGAAAAAGAGAGGAATTCAATGA
>NC_051405.1:36857909-36858883 GCF_015228065.2 Penaeus monodon
TGCCGGGTATGACGTTGTACTATTTGACCCCAATCAGCTGAGATCTCAAAAGGGGGGAGGGGTATTGATTCGCATTCGGACTATATATACTGTGCACACAAACACCTGTACCTTCCCCCCTCTCCCCTTCCCTCCACCCCTCTCTTTAGCCTCCTCCCCCTTTCTGCGGGAGGGGAGGACACGGGCGAGGCTACCGAAGTCTTTGCTTGTTTGTGACCTTGATATCAGAGTGGTCCTGTCAATTTGTTGCTAGGCATTGCACTTTCTTGGCGTTTTGTGCTGCACGAACGCGAAACTTGTCGGTTGCGAGGATGTCAGGCAGCGCGACACGTAGCTTAGGATAGTTGTCTCCTTAAGATCATTTAATCGTCCGTCATCCTCTAGTCATTTCGCGACAGGGTAGGAGGCAGAGCAAGGCATTCACGGTCCTAAGCGCAAGGTGGATAGAGTCGAGTTTTCATTGCCGCTTGCGCGATGGCAAGAACCCCGCTCGCCTCCCGCCCGACGATATGGTGGAAATCATTTTATTATTGGAAAGTCGTAATCAGATTATCTAAACAGCCATTTTTCCCTGAATTGAAAGCGCATAAATTTCGCCGTGTGTTGGGAGAGAGGCCGGGGGAAGGGGAGGAGAGCGGAGGGGGAGGGGAGGGGCGTCTCCGCCCACTCTATTATCGCGGAGATATAAGAGGTGTGTGATCCCCGGGTGCCGTAAGGGCCATAATGCCCTCGGGTGAGCGCCTGATTACGCTCTTAATACCGGCCCGCGGCGCGTCATTGACTCCCGGGGTTCAGGCAGACGTAAATCACACCCGTAGTGCCGAAATAGTGCGCTTCTTCCCGCGACTCCCGGCGAGTTTAGGAGTCGTTACGAGTTAAGAATACGGAATTTCTTCCCTCGTTATATGCAGATTACTCGGCCCCTTTCCCGGTGCCTTGTCCTTCAGCGCGGAGAGATCCGGGAGGGGCGCGGA
>NC_051405.1:36858936-36859162 GCF_015228065.2 Penaeus monodon
GGTGAGTCAGCAGATGGGGGGGTGGGGTGAACTTGCGAGCGTCGAGGTGTGAATGATAGAAGTGACCGAAGGAGAAGAGGTGTGGTGTTAGGCGAGAGAAATGAGGACGAAAAAAGGGGCAAGGGAGTAAAAGGAAGTAATGGGGAGTGGGTAGTTATGGCTTGGTTTGATAGGATTTTCATTCACCGCATTTTTTCTATGCTAGAGCATTAATTACACCAACAGG
>NC_051405.1:36860215-36860444 GCF_015228065.2 Penaeus monodon
AGCACGCAGACCGGCGCCGCAACTGCAAGAGCAACATCGGGAGGAAGAAAGAGTGGAAGGAAGAGAGTCCGGGTCGCGGCAGGGGTCGAGAGTAATCCCCCGCTCCGCCAGTAATCCTTGACGTATGTCCTGTAGGACGAGGGCGAAGGCTGTCACGGACTCCAGGGACCCGAGGAAGCCCCGGAGAGGGGCCAAGGGGGCGCCCATTTTGCTAAGCGATCCTGGATCA
>NC_051405.1:36860476-36860687 GCF_015228065.2 Penaeus monodon
TCAGGGAGAGGGCACAGACGCCTTCCCCCTCTCTAGGCTCCTCCGCCCCCCTCCCCCTTTTCTCCCCCGTGTGAGGGTCAGAGGGCCGTAAAGAGGCTTAATCACGGCGGCTGATAGCATGGAAGGACTCATAAAGCAGGATGAGTATGGAGGACTCTCGCAGGACTTTGCGAAGGAATTGCAGCAAGGTTTCGAGCGGGGAAGGATGGAA
>NC_051405.1:36860870-36861178 GCF_015228065.2 Penaeus monodon
GCAAAATTAGGAATAGAGGGAGTAATACGAAAAGACTTACGGCAGAGGCGGTCGTACGACAGGCAGGGGCACAGGGTCGTAGGAAAGGGAGGACAGGGGCTCGTAGAACAGGTGGGAGGGTCGTAAAAGTTGCTCCAAGACACCCTCGATCGGGGAGCAGAGGACAGGGGGTGGGGGTGATGTTATGGCGGTGACACCTGGTGTGGCACTAAGGGAGGAGTGCCGCTGTGACGAATGGGAGAAGACGGGCAAATGCGAGGGACAGAAACGAACGAAGATAGGCGTGGAAGGAAAAAAATGAAATCGGA
>NC_051405.1:36861362-36861444 GCF_015228065.2 Penaeus monodon
CTTTTGAGATTTATCAGGGTGATTTGAAAAAGATGTTTGTACCAATAATAATGTATGAAGTAATTGATAAGGGCTAACATGC
>NC_051405.1:36861707-36861796 GCF_015228065.2 Penaeus monodon
GGAATTTTCTTCTATTATAACGATGACAGTAATACCTTCACTACCATATATATACCTAACAAAACCTATTTATTATCTGTACCAAATAT
>NC_051405.1:36861838-36862787 GCF_015228065.2 Penaeus monodon
CATTACTCTCACTCAATCTCCTTGTCTACATTTCTTTATTCTCCCTACTGTAGGCCCAATCTTCCCCTCCCTTCCTTTACTTCCTCTTCGTCCCCTTTCCCTGCCCATTCCCCTTATTACCCTACCCCACAATCCCCTTTCAGTGTCTCTGTCCCATTTCCCGTCCTGTCCCTTGACTCCCCTGCCCCTCAGCCCCTTCTCCATAGCCTCCTACCACTCAATCTCTTTTCCCATCCTCTCCCCTCTTTCCCCTCCTTCTCAGTGCACATTTCCCCCTATCCCCTCAGTCTCCTCCCCCTCAATACCTTTTCCCCTCCCCTTCCCATAGTCTCCCTTCCCCTCAGGGCACTTTTCTCCCCCTTGGGTCCTCATTCCCCTCAGGCCCCTTTCCCCTCCCCTTCCCCTCCCTTGGTCCCCATTTCCCTCCTTTCCCCTCCCCTCCCCTTCCCCCCACGCCACCTCCTCCACTCTCGCTAAATGTTGGAATGAGGCGGTAAATTCCCCCTCATATAAGCTTATCGGGAATATAGGGGGTGGAGAGAAAGAATGCCAGGAAAGAGGGGACAATCTTTTCCAATTGTCGGGAGCGAACAACCATTCCGAAATATATTTAGACATCTTAGCCGAGATTCTTGCTCCTTGGGGAGATCCAGGGGAGGAGAGACCGGGATGGGGAGGAAAGTGACTGGGTCGAAAGAGATTGGCTTTGGGGATGGGGAGAAGAGGCTGGGTTGGTTGGGAAGAGGATGTGTGGGGAGACCGGGAGGAGAGGAGAGGCTGGATGGGAAGACTGAGGTGGGGAGGAGAGACGAAGATGCTTTGGAAGAGATTATGTGCAGAACTGGGGTGGGGAGAAGAGCATCGAGGAGGAGAAAGATTATCGGCGTTAAATAAAGTTTAGTTAGGTTGCCGAATGATTAAGGGAATTTTTTTTCTTATCACACATCAT
>NC_051405.1:36862913-36863497 GCF_015228065.2 Penaeus monodon
TGAATGTGTGTAGATATAGGCATAGATAGCGGCTATATATGCGTGCTTGACTTCCCTATCGAATTTGTATGATTGAGAGGCCTAATTACTGAGTATATGATTGAAAGATTGAGGAACTTTCAACTGATTTTGTGACTGAGTGACGGGGGAACTTTTTTTTTGCATTCTTCATGGCTGACTGACTGCGATGGATGTGGACCAAAAGGTAAAAAAACTCAAACGAATGGAAAGAAATTAAATCCGAGGTTCTGGCTTCATTCTGACCACGCAAGCTGTGAGGGGAGGAAGGGGTGAGGAAAGGGAGGGGGGTGAGAGGAGAGGGTAGTGAAGGGAGGAGGGAGAGTTCAAGGAGGAAGGGTGAGGGTGAGTGAATGTACGGGGAAGAGTGGTTCAGAGAAGGGATTGGGGTGTGGGAGTCAGAAGGGGAGGGGTGGAGGAATGAGAGGAAAAGGGGGGTGAGGTTGTATGGGAGGATCATAGTTTGTTCCCCGAAGCAGTTCAAAATTTCTGGCAAGGATGTCCGCGCGGTTAAACTTTCCAGTGGGCGGTTGTGACCACTGAGCCGCGGCTAACGAGGGAGAGGG
>NC_051405.1:36863653-36863997 GCF_015228065.2 Penaeus monodon
GTAAGAGCAGTAAGCAGACGAGAATGAGCAAGCAAGGGAAGGAGAGGCTACGGAAATAAAAGCCAGTGAGAGGAAAAACAATAACAACAATACACGGTCATGGGATGGAGGATGCAAGGCAGCAAGAGATATGTGGAAAAAAGGGAGGAATAATGAAGGTGGCGGAAGACAAGAAAGGGGTAATGAGAATGTGCAGCTGGTGAATGTTATTACGGAGACTGAGACTGCACGCGTTGTGATCTGTTAAGTTCTTGTCAGCCTCGAGATAGTAAAGCTGTAGGAGGAAGGGGCGGTCGCTCTTCTCTTGCACGCCTCTCTCTCTTTCCTACCCACTGCACTTTCTT
>NC_051405.1:36864294-36864426 GCF_015228065.2 Penaeus monodon
TACATCATACTCACGTATATTTCCAAAGAAAGGAATAAAGGGAAAATGAACTGGAAAATAAAAGCAGAGTTTAATTCTTATTTGAAACTGTAAGTACCATCTTGCCATGTAAATTGTGTCCCCCACACATTA
>NC_051405.1:36864667-36865215 GCF_015228065.2 Penaeus monodon
CCATGTAGGAACGGAGATGAAGGCTGTTAAGAGAAAAAAATGTTGCAGCAAAAGTCCTTGAGGAAGAGACGGAGAAAGGTGGGGAGATGTTAAGAGCAAGACATTGGAATATAAGGCAAGTGACAGAGACAGAGGCGAAAGTAGGCCAGATAAGAGAAAGAAGCAAGCAACTAAATAGTCGAGAGACAAAGCAGGATGCAAAGAAAGGATTAAACAAACAAGTAAGCTAATCAACAAGACGCGTAAAAAAAGAAAAGGCTTTAGGGAAACAAAGAGGAAACGATGAAACACAAGACAGAGAAATAGGTAAACAAAAAGGGGGGCACCCAGGCATGAAAGCAAGAAAGTAAGCAGACAAGACGAGCTTTGTGGAGGACCCATTGGCCGAAGGGCGAGTTTCCCCTCATCTGTGACAGAGCTTCCCCTCCGTCAAAGGTCGGAAGCCGCTACATGTGAATGGCGAACGACAACCGCACTTGACAATGACCTCACCTTCAATAAACAAACAAATACACACATTATTTCTTTGGAGGGGTATTTTCACCGAT
>NC_051405.1:36865411-36865478 GCF_015228065.2 Penaeus monodon
GCCAGCGTAAGGGGTCGAGTGAGCAAGTGAGTGAGTGAGATAAGGATGGAATAAGCTAAGTTAGGAT
>NC_051405.1:36865525-36865685 GCF_015228065.2 Penaeus monodon
CGCCATCAAACTGCATTAACCTGTGCGAAGATTGGCATCTGATATCAGGTACTGTCAGACAAAGGAAAATATTTGGACATTATCTCTTTCATTGTATTTGGAACCAGAATGTCGATAACCATTGGGCAGGGAGCCCTCTCCTTTCACTTGTTTATGTATT
>NC_051405.1:36865877-36866025 GCF_015228065.2 Penaeus monodon
TTCTGTGATCATTTCCCTCCTGTGCTTTCCTTTTCCTACTCCCTACGGCCCTTTCCCTTGTTCATATTCCCTTACCAACCCGCTTTAACCCCAATCCTGGCGACAGCGCCGCAAAATACCAGTCATACAGAATGACTACGATGTTGTC
>NC_051405.1:36866604-36867197 GCF_015228065.2 Penaeus monodon
TCTGTACTCCGATAGCAGATCTGAAGGCCACATTGCTGCTTGTCTGTAAGTGAATGTAATTGGACGTGGAGGGCTAGAGAATGTGTATGATGGCGTCCCCGCTCCATCCAGGACGCTGAGGGCTCTTGCGTTCTCGGATTACTCTCCTGGTTCTCTCTTTCGGTGGTTTATCTTGCTGTTTCCTTAATCCCTATTTTTTTCCCCAATTCCTCCTCCTTTTTTCCTTTCCTCCATTTTTGTGCTTCGTTTCTCCATCGTTATTTCGCTCGTGTTTATACCTTTAGCATTCCTTGTGATAGGCGTTCAGGGGGAGGAAGCCTTAGGCAGCGCCGATGTCTTGCCGACGTAGGGCTTCCCTCTTCGGTCTATTTTTAGCTACTTCCGTTACGTCATGCGTCCTCGGTCGCCGCCGCTCTTAAAGTACCGCTTTTCGCACATGCCTTAATGTCTCCATAAACTGTCGTCCGCTCTCTATTGACGATAACTGCCGCTTCGTTGCCCTGTTATGTGTGCGTCACTTGCCGCGACCTCTTTTCTGCTTCCCTTCGCCCTCGTTTTGTTTGCGTTGCTTCGTCAGCTGCCACGCTTGCTAT
>NC_051405.1:36867627-36867977 GCF_015228065.2 Penaeus monodon
TCCGCTCGTACTCCGGCGGCCGAAACCGCAACACTTAGACCGGAATCTCCTTCAGCTTATCCCGCTTGGTGAAGAATGTGCTTGTTTGTTCGCGGGAATATTTCGCGCTTGGCCACGTGCATTGGCAGCCTATTCGCTCGCCGCTTTTATGGCCAGAGTCATTCAGCGCTGTCAGTAAAATAGGAAATGTGTAAAGAGCGCCAAACCAATTTCAAGTTTCGGAACGAGTTTCAGATTTTGATAAACTTGAGAACATGTTTCATCGGCATAAATGTCTCGTATAAAATGTTTTTAGTGGGTATACTTTTAGAAAGTTCACTATATATGAGCTATCTGGTTGAAGCTACCTA
>NC_051405.1:36868124-36868512 GCF_015228065.2 Penaeus monodon
TAGGGAGGTCGGGAAGGAGGGAAAGGATGAGAGGACGAGAGAAACCGGTGAATGGGGATAGATAAGACACAGCGAAGAAATACTCTCAAAAACGTTTGGCAGTGAACTCGCGTCCATGTCAGTTGGTCTCAGAGCCGGCGATCAATAAATGTAAGTTAAATCTGGCAGTGTCTCACCGTAGACTTTGCTGACGCTGCTCCTGTAATCGTCGCTTCCCTTCGGCGATGGAGTTCGATACTGCTAAATGACTAGGGAAAAATTAGTGGGTGTGCGCTGATTCCTGGGCGGTTCTTGTTTCTTTGTGTGGACGATTTTATGGGGGAGTTAAATTGGATGCTTCGGAAATTAGGCCTTGATGTGACACATCCTCAAATATAAGAAATATCGT
>NC_051405.1:36868727-36869342 GCF_015228065.2 Penaeus monodon
ACAGCGATTTTTTAATGTTTTATCAAATACTGAAATACTTTACTATGATTACTAATGTTTTTTTTTTTCTCATTTCAGGTAAGTAATATTCCTGTTCACGAACCGCGAATAAAAGGTGAAAGAATCAACAGTAAGTACGGGCGCGCTGAGCAGAGTGTGTGAGCATTCGAAAGAAAGAGGATAAATCTTTTTAGTTTCAGTATCTAACTTTTGCACTAAATGTTCCCTTTGCTGATTTAAGAGAGAGAGATGTAATGGTAATGTACTGAATTTATCCGGGTAAGATCAGAACCAAAATGCCTATTATGTTCAGAAGACATAAAAAAGTCAGTCATGAAAAAGATTGAGTGTGCAGAAAAAAAATATGAAAAAAGTATGAAAAAGCGAAATTTACGGTATGTGGAGGGAATGTCGATTGTTACGGGCATTCTATCGCTCTCATACCGCTATTAGCAGTGTTGAGTTCGGTTTGCGTGATCAATTGCCTGGGAAGTACTGAGTAACGCTCGCTGCCCGGACACTTAATTGAACATGCTGATTGTAGGAATTAACGAAAATCCTCATATATCATTTCCGGAATTTAGCGTGATTTACGGTCTATGTATGTATGTATCT
>NC_051405.1:36869921-36870336 GCF_015228065.2 Penaeus monodon
CACTGCCTGTGTATCTGTGTCTTATCCTTCTATTTCTAGTGAGCTCAGCAACATTCTCTAAGCATCGCTTCCATTTCCATTTCGTCTTTTTTCCTCTCTTCCTTGCCTTCCCCTCCATCCACCATTCCTCCCCTTTGTCCCCTTTCTGCCCTTCTTCTCCTCCACGCAACCACCTCCTCGCAGTCGTGAGAGGATGATGTTGAGTGGCATTATGTTGGCCCCAGCCCTCCCTGCAGCTGCGTGGTTTCGCCTGATGTTTAATAAAGTTTTATAAGTTTCCTTTATTTCAAGGGAGTGCGTTTATGGGGTCTCCTTCCACGGCGGGATGTAGATGCAGGCCGGTCGGCGGCGGGGGATCTGTGGGACGCAGGTACACCGCTCTTGTTTTATACTGCAGGCACGCTTTTATGTCCCC
>NC_051405.1:36870651-36870770 GCF_015228065.2 Penaeus monodon
AGCATTCATTGTAGCTTTTAGTCCATTCCATAAGTTAATGCCATACAACATTAAATACTTTTAGCATCGTTTGGTTTCGTTATTTTACTATACATTTGCGAATGTGTAGTCGTGTGTTC
>NC_051405.1:36870850-36870980 GCF_015228065.2 Penaeus monodon
ATCTGTGCATTGGCAACATGGCGCCCCCTGGTCTGAAGTTGGCAGTGATCTTGAACATTTACCTTTATTTAAGTTACTCGTTGTTAATCCCTGCACAAGGTTTGGGCCGTATTAATTGTCTATTATGACT
>NC_051405.1:36871501-36871593 GCF_015228065.2 Penaeus monodon
ATCTTTTAAAAAGTTAGAAACCCCTAAAGTGATGAAGATGCATGTTTCTCTAGGTAATTATTGGTCATTTGACAACGTTTTATCAGAATGTT
>NC_051405.1:36871713-36872192 GCF_015228065.2 Penaeus monodon
AATCTCCCAAATCCAATTGTCACTGCAAAGGACCGACTAACTTTGCAGTGCAGAGTAATGGGCCTTTGAGCGGCGATGAAGGGGCCGGTGTGCCTGCTGGGGAAATATGCAAAGTAGCAGGCAGGAGGGAAGGGCGCGGAGGAACGCGGCCGGATTTTAAAGGACCGAGACCTGAGAGACCTACCCTGTTGGCCCGGCGGGAGGGAGGGGGGGGAGGGAAAAGAAGAGAGGGGTGTTGATGTATTGGTGGGGGAAGGGGGGGGTGTAGGGTTTGGGATTTAGAGCTGTTGGTGGGAAAGGGAGAGGGGTTGGGATGGGTTTAGTGGGGAATATAGATGTAGGGGGGAGGGGTTAGATGTATTGGGGAAAGGGAAAGGGGGATGAGAAGAGTTACGTGGGGAAGAGAGAGGGACTGGCAAGGGTTCAGAGGGGTTATAGAGGTACTGGAATGGGTAGGGCGAGGGTTGTGGTGCGGCATG
>NC_051405.1:36872538-36872802 GCF_015228065.2 Penaeus monodon
CCTAGCGACAGAAAGAGCACGAGAGAAGATAGGGTACGATCGTAACACGACTGGACCTGGACCTGACCCAGAAATATCCTTGACGCGAGAGGAAAAATTTCAGTCCAGCGTGTCGATACGTCCAAGGGGGAGGGGGAATAGGGAGGGGGTGGATGGGGGCCCTTGAAGTTACGGCGATGGTGGGGGGAGGGGAGGGGGGTTGATTTGGGAGGGGGAGGGAAGAGGGGCCCCTTGAAGCTACGGCAATGGTGAGGCGGAGGCGAA
>NC_051405.1:36872860-36872991 GCF_015228065.2 Penaeus monodon
CTCAGCGACGATGTTGTTGATGTATTTTCGTCATGGCTTTTGTCCTCCAGACACTTTGCTCAACGCTTGGCGTATTGAAAAGCTGGCGGGGAAGTGCGTAGAGTTGACTCGCTCGCGTTTAGGAGATTGTT
>NC_051405.1:36873284-36873387 GCF_015228065.2 Penaeus monodon
AGATGCTGCTGCTGATGAAGATTACTAGTAACTCTACTGTAGCAGAAGTTTCAGTAATCGTAGAAGACGTATCATCATCAACATTAAGGCAAAAACCTCCAAG
>NC_051405.1:36873436-36873641 GCF_015228065.2 Penaeus monodon
GAAAGTTGCCAACTGAAATCGACAGACTCGGAAGGAAACGACACAGATAAAGCCGATAATGCTGTTAGGATGATGCAGAAGCGAACTGAATAAGGAAAGGAAGGAAGGAAGGTGAAGAACTGCGAGGGCGAGAGAAACAGCTGTCAGATTAACGGAGAAATAAAGGACGAGATATTGAGGAAGAGACCGATAAAAAGGGGGCAGC
>NC_051405.1:36873722-36873952 GCF_015228065.2 Penaeus monodon
ATCGGCTAAATCGAGAGAAATCCGACCAAGGGCGAGGGAGAGTCGAAAATGTGCTGATAAAAGGATGCGGGATATTTGTATAAGGTCGGAGGAGGTGAGGGTTGGAGGGGGGGGTAAGATGGTAGGGAAGGGAGAGGATCAGAGAGAACGATGACGTGGGAATGCGAAGGAATGGAAGGGAAAGGGAGCTCACAAATGCAAGAGAGGAGGCAATAGATAAAGTAGGCGAA
>NC_051405.1:36874658-36875103 GCF_015228065.2 Penaeus monodon
TCCCGTGCACAATCTCTGCGAAGGGCCGCAGGGATATGGTAAGTCCGCCCTGCCATTTGTCATGAGTGGCGGCCTGGCCTAGCAGCACAATCACCGGGTGTCACTCTTGTGCCAGCGCCCCCCCCCCCCACCCTACCCTTCCCCGCCTTCTCCCTTCCCCATCTCTTCCCCTTCCTGTGCCGCCCTCGACCCAGCCATACACCCTGCCCACCCTATTGCACTGCCCCTCTCTCGCCCAGGGTTTCCTCCTGTTGGGATTTCCTTGTTGTTCTTTTCTTCTTCCCTTTGCCTATCTCCTCCACTTTTTTGTCTTCATTTCCTCTCCTTCTGTAGCATTCTTCGTCGGTTTGTCATTTCTTCTCCGTTCTTCTCTTTTCCTAATTGGTCGTCGTTTATTCTTGACCTTTTTCTTTTCGTCATGGTTCCCCCTCTTGGCTTTGTGAGT
>NC_051405.1:36875153-36875765 GCF_015228065.2 Penaeus monodon
TGTTCACCTTCTTTGTTGTGTTTTCTTTTAGTCTCTTTGTTTCCTTTTATTTTACTTTTTTGGCACTGCTTTAAGTATTCTTAATTCTTCCCTTCATTCCTGTTTCCCAAGTCTCACCCTTTCCTCTTTTCTAGCCTTTTCCTCATTTTCTATTTGCTATATTCATTTCTCTTCTCTCGTTTTCTCTCACACCTCTTTCGTATTCCGCATCCTTCCTTTCATCTTGTTTTATTTTCTTTAATCCCCCTTTTTCGTCTTTTTGTTTTTCCTAGTTCCTGTCTCTCATTTTCTCGAGTTTCCTCCTTCCTCTCATTTGTCTTCTCGAGTCTCCTCTATTCTCCTCGTTTCCCACTTTCGTCTTCTCGTTTTTTCCTCATCATTCGTTTTTTTCCTCCATTCCTCCTGTGACCTTTTCGTTTTCTTCCGTTCCCCCTTTTCCTATTCTCGTTTTTATTCACTTCTTTCATTCCACGTCTTCGCACCCGGACTATCCGTTTTGTCCTCCTCTCTTGCCCGCCGTTGGGATGAAGGATATTCCAATTCTGTCCCTTATTTTTTTTCTTTCTCTCTTGTCTCTGGTATTTATTCCCTCCATCATGGGAGAGAGAGGTG
>NC_051405.1:36876289-36876382 GCF_015228065.2 Penaeus monodon
CGAACTCCCCATATTATGCAGAATAGACAACTTCGAATCGACATGAATAATGAAGCTGAGAATTTTCATGAAAAGAATGAGACCAAATGAGAC
>NC_051405.1:36876446-36876519 GCF_015228065.2 Penaeus monodon
TGGAGTAACTGTCAGAGTGGATCAGCGTCTTTCGACAGGACCGTTTATATTCCCTCCCGGTCCATGCGTAGTC
>NC_051405.1:36877128-36877327 GCF_015228065.2 Penaeus monodon
TTAAAGGGCGTACCTGGCGAGACGTGATAACCTCCCCGGCGGCGTTGATAAAATGCGACGAACGAAGAGGAAGGACAGCGATAGATGATGGCCGATAAAGCAAGAAAATTGGGAAAACAACATGGCTATGAATAAAACGAAAGAATGGAGGTAATAGAAAGGGAGGAAAAATGCAAATAGGAGGGGAAGACAGAGGCAA
>NC_051405.1:36877792-36878037 GCF_015228065.2 Penaeus monodon
TCACGAGTAAACCAGACTGGAAGGTAAGAATCGTGGACACGAAAGAGGGGCAGAACGAATAAAGAAGGTGGGGGGGAGGGTGCGAGGGAAGGGGAGGCCGCGCGTGCGCCGCCGAGCAGGGAGGTTTACAACTAAACACAGTGTTCAGCCGCCGTTCATTGTGGCCGGATAATGGTAATGGACATTATCGGGATTTGCGGCGACGGGTGGGTCTGCGGCCACCCCGGCGCACATGCATTCCTGTG
>NC_051405.1:36879461-36879718 GCF_015228065.2 Penaeus monodon
AATCGGGAAACAGACTAATGAACAAACGGAAGAACTCAAAATATAGCAACATTTAAACCGACAGACAAAACACTTGTCAAACAAACAGACAAACGAGGAGTTAACATCGACCGCCGCTGATCTAGACACGGATAATGAAGGGAGAAGCAGCAAGGCTGATAGCAGGGTGTCCGGCTGAGGGGGTGAAGTATGTGCTATCCGTAATGGCTATGTTGTTGAATTATGAATGATGAAAGTTACAAATTTAAACAAAGGCG
>NC_051405.1:36880022-36880740 GCF_015228065.2 Penaeus monodon
GAGAGCTTCCCTCCACGACACCCGAAAGAAGCAAAGCAACGAAGACGCGAATCGAAGTGCCCATCCGTCAGCGAAAGACGCGCCCGCAGGCCCCATTCGATACGGCGCTGGGTATTTAAGCCAGTAGATCCGGGTCACAGAGCCGAGCACGCGCCATACGCCCTTGTTGCGACCCGACCTTCTATATTTAGTCCCTTATCAGCTGGTTCAGTTGCCGGGGGAGTGAGGGAGTATTGCAAGCTTAACATCACATTGCGCTGATTAAAGTTTGCCCGAAGCGCGCCCCCCCGAGGTAGCGTGTGACGGAATCGCTGCGTGTCTCGCCTCGTGCCAAAGGGAGAGACAATTTGTGTCAGTAACGCCGGCGATGCGGCCTATGTACGTGAGGTTATGAGGTATTATTAGATCGCGGCGTTGCGAACCTTGAAAAGGGAAGGGAAAAGTACGTGTGTAGTTGTCTGCGTGTGTCTGTGTCTCTGCTGGAGTGTCTGTAAAGCAGTTGATGTCTTGTTTAGTTGTTAATTGTATATTCTTGACCGAAAGACTAGCATTGACGTGTACTGCATACCTACTGATAGACGGGGCGTCTGAGACACGTAATTTACGAAGCGAAAGAAGAGAGAAAGCAAAACAAGACAAGCGTATAATTGAAATGCATGTGTACACATCATAAGTTTTCCTTAAAAAAATTACCTCTGTATGTTTTGGCTGCGGATGT
>NC_051405.1:36881300-36881497 GCF_015228065.2 Penaeus monodon
CATAACGGTGAATTTAAACTTAGGTTTCTTTAGAGCTCTATACAACGACGTTGAGACTATACAACGAAAGAACAATTTTGAGTACAAACGTTAATGTTGATCCGCAGTAACGATGTACTTTTTTTAAGGAAGAGGGGGACGGGTTAGGAGTTGGAATAGCGGATGGGGAAAGGGAATAAAGTAAATAAGAAAAACGA
>NC_051405.1:36881595-36882121 GCF_015228065.2 Penaeus monodon
GATAAAGAAAGTGAAGAGTATAGAGGACAGGGAGAGGGAAGAGGGAGAGGATAGGAAAAGGATCGAGTAACGGTTGGGGAAAAGGGGAAGGGAAGGAAACAAGGATCTGAGGAAGGAAGGGGAGAGGAGGAGGAAAGAAAAACGGTAGAGATAGGAAGAAGAGATTGAGAGAAGAGACACCGAATTAGAAAGAACAATATTATTTGAAGAGGAATATATAAACCGAGGTATAAGTGAAAACAACAGGTGTATAGAAAAACTATATTAAACAAAGAGCTTAAAACAAAATTGAAAACGGAAAATAGGGCACTTGGGCAAACTGCAAGAGTCATCACTTTGCCTGTAAGGTTCATTTTGTCGTCAACGTTCATGTCATCGTCGTCTTTAGAGGTAGATCTATGTCTTAATCATATTTGCCAAGCCTTCTCTTTCTCTAGTATTCCATTCTGGCCATTTTTCTTTCTCTCCCTTCTGTCTTACTTGCCTTTTTGTCCGATTTTTGTAATCTTTATACTTTGGCGCACAA
>NC_051405.1:36882140-36882508 GCF_015228065.2 Penaeus monodon
CCTTTCAACTTTGATCCACAAAAATAGTCGTTGCATTGCGTGTCGAATCGCGAATTGTTTGAAGCAGGATGCAAAGATATCGTATGTATATATATAAAAAAAACATTCCTATATTATTATTTTTTTCAAACATTTACTTTATACCGTAACGTCATCTCTTCGTGCAATGTATAAATTTAGTCATAGTGGAATGCGCTGTTGATATTTCTCAGTGGTTATTGTTTTTCATTTGTTTTGCTTTGGATTTACTCTGTATATCTACATACTGTTTTGGTGTTCTTGCGTCTCGCTTTGTTTTTTTAAGATTTACCTCTCCTTTTGTGGTGGCTTTTAGTTCTTCTTTATTGATGTTATTCGCTTTGTCGTTG
>NC_051405.1:36883202-36883353 GCF_015228065.2 Penaeus monodon
GACTTCCTAATAAACAGATAAACAACTGGAGCACAGCTATAGGCATATTGGCAATACACAACCCGGTTTTATGTTCGTGGCCAAACTATAAACGTTTTTATTTAGCAGTTTACGCTATTCGCTAGTCCTGTCAATCCGCGGGAATTGTTTT
>NC_051405.1:36883399-36883633 GCF_015228065.2 Penaeus monodon
TCGAGATTGTTTTCATTTCGAAGGGAAAAAAGTATCAGGAGCATTAACGTCACTTTAATAGTTACCCCGACGGAGGGGAAAATGACCTGACGTGAGAGATATAAAGAAAGATGCTGGAATGAAGGCTTCTTTCATGCCAGTCCGGCCGGCTTTGATTTGCTTCTGATGGCTTCCGTGAGGCGAAGGTATATGCGATCGCCTTTTTTATGGGGTATTAAGAAATAGAATTGTAGT
>NC_051405.1:36883788-36884093 GCF_015228065.2 Penaeus monodon
TGTGTGTGTGAGAGAGACGTAGTCTGTTGAGGAAACCAGATAATTATTTTTCAGCTGTTGGTCCATTGACAGAGGTAAGAGTCCATTGTTGTCTAGTTGCAACTTAGATAACTGCCGATTGATGAGGAATTAATATTAGGCTGTTTGAAGGGTTAGCTGATGGACTGACTTACTTGGTGACTTCTGATTAATGATCGGTAGTTGAATTCGTCTCAGCTGAAATAGATAGATAGGTATAGTGATTATAACGATGATCGCGATCAGACCAGACATGAATGTTATGAATATACATTCATAGTCAAGCA
>NC_051405.1:36884303-36884486 GCF_015228065.2 Penaeus monodon
AAAAAATCACATCTGCGAGTACAATAGGGTTTTTCTAAGTGAGCAGGGAGGAGAAATGGGCCTCTTAGCCTCCCATCTCGCGGGGGAGTTGGGAGGGAGTGCTAAGAGTGTTGGGGAAAAATAAATAAGGGCTTTACAAAAATCGGATTGGAAATAATGTAATGAGAGACGGCTTTCGGGTTT
>NC_051405.1:36885101-36885724 GCF_015228065.2 Penaeus monodon
CACAAAAGGATCAAAGGATGGGATGAGAAGTAAATACCAGTGGGAATAAAGAGACGGAGAGAAAAGGAAATCAGGAAAAGAGAGGATGGAATCCGGCTTAATGGAGAGCAAGAAAGTTGTTGTTGGAATTAAGGGGAAATTGTGAGGGTGGAGAGCGAGGAAACAGGAGAAATAGAGGGAGGAAGTGAGCGCTCAAATCCCACTCCAAACAGCGATGGGAGGAGGGGAAGACAGGGAGAAAAAGAGGGTGGAAGGAATAGGAAGGGAGAACTAGGAGTGGGAGAGGGAAAAGATAGAACAATGAGTGGGAGAAGGAGAGAAAACAAGAGTAGGAAAAAGAATATAGGTTGAGCAATACGAACGGAGGGAGGGATAAAGGAATAAGTGGAAAGTATAAGGAATGGAGAAAAGAGACATTGAAGGGCGAGTAGAAATTGGAAAAGAGAGGAAGAGAAAGAGAGACGGGCGAGGGACATGGAAGGGAAAGCGACTAATAAAAGCGAAGAGAAAACACACGCCATAAACATAATTTTTAAATGCAAATATATGTATTAAAGAATACAAACGTAAGAAATTGTAAGTAGATAAAATAACCTAATAACGAAATTCGATAGAGTGAAATG
>NC_051405.1:36885811-36886124 GCF_015228065.2 Penaeus monodon
CACGCGGCCGTAGCAATCATCATAAGGAGTGTTAAGTATGTGAACGAGGGTGTATGTAATCTAGAGAATGTAGAGTTGTCTAGGGGTTGTGGAGTTGCTAAAGAATGTGGAGACCAAAGGAATGTTAATGTGGAAACTGATGAATAATTGGTTGGTGAATATGTAAGTTCGAGCAGGTAGGCCTTTGTATGTGTTGTCTGAGTGCGTGTATTGGTTCGTTTGAATAGTTGTATGTATGTTTATGTAATGTTTACATGAAAGTAATGTCGCCAGCGTTTTCGTTTACTGAATGGATATTAAGTCAATACGCTCT
>NC_051405.1:36886345-36886495 GCF_015228065.2 Penaeus monodon
CCGCCTGACTATGGCCGCCCTTGGTCGCGTCCGTCCCGCTTCCCGTCCTCCCCGCCCAGCCCGTTGCCAGACAAGCCACAAGACAATTCTTTCATGCTGACTGGCCAAGTTGAGGCGTCCAAGTGTCCCACGCCCGATCGGTGGGGTTTA
>NC_051405.1:36886743-36887506 GCF_015228065.2 Penaeus monodon
CAGTAGCAGCAGTATTTATTAACTGGTAGTAAGGAAATTGTATCATTTTCAAATATGATGAAATACTAATGAAAACAATGACGATGACAAAGAAAACGAAGTTCGCATCGACAACCGGAGATGTGGAGTAGATATATTAAAAATAATAAGGAGGAAAAATGTAAAATTATCAGGTTTCAGAAAGCTCTGCTGTGTTCCTCTCGGAGCGTTATCTTTATGCGATCTGCGATAACAAGGGTCGCCACTTGGCTTGGCCCCGGCGCTGTCCTCGGCCCGGGCTGTGTTCCGGACTCCCCCTCCCCTCATCTCCCCTCTCTGGAAGTCACCCCCTACCCTTCCTCTCCCTCCCAAGCCGACAATGAGGTAACAGATTACGGCTAACGTATGAGATGGTTCGGGATAGCCACGTAGCACAGTCAACAATTGGCGGTCTTATTTACTGTCTCTATACCCTTTCCCCTCCCCCTCCCTATATCTCCTTCCCTCCTCCCTCGGTCCTCCTCCTCCCCTCTTCCCCTCCCCTTGGTCCTCCTTCCTTCCCTCCCCTTCCATTCTCTTCCTTCTTTGCATTCCCGCGCCGACGTTATGGCGTAGTTTTGGCGCGAAATGTTCATTGAATTAGAGTTAAAGATGGCGAACGTGGCGGCGATAGCTTAGGCGGGGATTGTGGCGTACCATCCGCGTGGAGTCCCGAGCTCTTCTCCCTTTCCTCCCCGCCTCCCCCACCTTCTCCCGCCCTTCCTCTCGCGCCCTTATTCTCCTA
>NC_051405.1:36887552-36887772 GCF_015228065.2 Penaeus monodon
TTTCCGCCGTTACTTCCGCCGCTACGTGTTTGATATGCATAGAAATACTCAGCCGAACACAATAAGGAGCTCGGCGGGAAGGCATCGACGCCGGCGCTACGGTAATTAATAGCGGTTCCCCCAGACTCTGGTTCTGCCCGGTTCCATCCCGAAGTCGCACTTTAAAATGCTTGCATGTGCGTGCGTCTGAGGAGCGGAGGGAAGGGGTGGGGGAATGGGG
>NC_051405.1:36887959-36888840 GCF_015228065.2 Penaeus monodon
TAAGTGCGAAGCCACGATAAAGGAATTCAGGATTTAGGATCGAAGGAGCTGGAGAACAGTCTCTAAGAGTGTTGTTTTAGTGTCCTCCTTCTCTCGGCGTAGGTGTTGATAAGCCCTTGATGTGATGATGTTGGTTTAGGGTGATGGCAGACAGCGACGTATGCTGGCGGCAGCGGGTGCTGATTGGTGTTGTAAGAAGGTTCGAATGCGACGCCGCCCGCTTCAGATCGCGTGGGAATAGCAGTGGCTGGAGGCAAGGGTGACTATGGCTGCCCTTGATATGTAGGACGCGGTAAAACTATCCTAATTTCGAAAGTTTAATAGGAAGCCATATTCTAAAGTCCTTAAAGTGAAATGTGATTTTATCGCCCAGTCCTTAGTGAAGGGAAAATTTAGATTAATTACGGGAATCACTAATTAGGAAACTCGGTGGAACTTCCCAGACTTTTGGTATTACTAATTAGAACTCGGAATATATGCTTTTTCACGTGTGATTTAGTGGGGGTATATTGTCTGTTTACTTGCGCGCTATATTTGATGGTTTTCGTTGCGACGACGGGCAGAAAGAGGGATTTTTTGTAACAGAAGGAAAATAAGTGTTGTCACGTCAGCGACATCATTCGTGAGTATTTTTGGTCTTATGAAATAACATAACTCCTCACTTCCACGACGATCTTTATCTTTGGTATCGTTGGTACTATCGCTGTTTGCGTGTTGTGTTCTCTCTCCGGCTTTGGTTGTGTTTTGTCACTCTTCATTTTCCATTTATCTACTTCTTTTTGTATTTATCTTCATATTCCAATCGGTCTTTCTCCTCTTTCCTTGCTACCCCCCATCTTCCCTATTAAATGATATGACTATTTTCTTTATCATCCATTATA
>NC_051405.1:36888920-36889513 GCF_015228065.2 Penaeus monodon
TCGCCGCTCGCTCCTCACCGGTACCCAAAATTATTTTTTCTCGAAAACTTACTCGCGTCACACATCAGGGATGTCATTTTTTTCAACCCACTATCTGCTCCTTCCTAACTCTTGCCTTTATGTACTTGTGATCAAGTTTTTATCAGTTTTATCCTAGACTTTACGTGTTCATTCGAGTTTTTATCTACACGCTCCGTTCCCTGGGCCAAGCTCCCGTGCCATGCTCCCGCTGGCTTGATTTGAACGGTCTCTCTACCTAGCTTAGTGACACTTTAATATCATCCCCGCCCGTTTGATTTATCTTCCTTGTCATGCTGCACGTGCTTCATTAAGCTTTCATCTCATGCTCTACCAGCAAGGCAGCTGAGTTGGGGATTGAACATTTTTCACTGTCGGCGGGTAGGTGGGCGGGTGGTTGGTAGGGCATAGGTACCCTTCGTGAGAGGGAGGGAGAGGAGGAGGGGGTATAGGAGGGGAGTTGGGGTAAGGCGGGTACCCTGGGAGAGAGATGGAGGGGGAAGCGGATGAGTGACACACACTTGATTAGTCCTTTGGGAGAAGCAGCGTGACTTTTTTCTTCGCTATTAGTGTCG
>NC_051405.1:36889565-36889781 GCF_015228065.2 Penaeus monodon
ATGCGGTTATTTGGCTACGTTTTCAGGAATGTTTTTTTATCAGTTTATCTCAGTAAGTTATCACATCAGTATACATGTGGACTAAGTGAATGGTGGGTTGCCGGCCGTAGAGTTTTTCCGGTTGGCAAGGAAAAGCAAAATTTATTTAGTGAACTTTTATTGATATTTTGTAGATAGTGGTAAAAAATAATTAATATTGGCTTGTTCATGATGAAG
>NC_051405.1:36890319-36890645 GCF_015228065.2 Penaeus monodon
TTTTGTCATTATGTTATTGTTGTTACTGTAGTCGCTATTGCGGTTTATATCGTTACTTTTTGTTGTTATCATTATCACTGTTATCAGCAGCAATATTAATCCCAGCAATTTTTACCATTATCATCCTAATCTCCACCATTACCAGTATTTCCGCTAAGTAGGGTGCCTTGACCGAGCAACCGAAGCATGAAGAGAAAACTCCAAAACTAGGTTAAGTAGGAGACGTGAGTTATTGTCTGTGACGTCATTCCACAGACGTGTAATGAGCGTCGGAGCGTGGAGGAGCAGCCTTGAATATTGTGTTGTCACAAGGTCCTTTTTGTGGC
>NC_051405.1:36890950-36891196 GCF_015228065.2 Penaeus monodon
GCAACATTAACATCACATCAGATACAAGAGAGGTACATCTATTTTGCGAAGCGTTTAGATGTATCCTACAACACTGGAAGATACTGTCAGCTTCAGGAAATTGAAATATGAATAAAGCTAGAGTTAAGGTCGGTTGTGATGGCGAAACAACAGGCGAAATGGTCTCTATTACCAAGCGTACCCTGTCTGACTCCTGTGACCTGACTGTACCCTTGGGGAAGCTTAAGGGACACAGATTTGCATACA
>NC_051405.1:36891309-36891391 GCF_015228065.2 Penaeus monodon
GACGCATTCATATAGTAGTAGATAATAAGTGTGCTTCCTAAGCGATGTGTGAGTCAACACTTATACATTAATGTTAAGTATC
>NC_051405.1:36891454-36892420 GCF_015228065.2 Penaeus monodon
ATAACGAAAGGAAGGACTGCCCAACATCCGACCTTATTTCACGAAGGCAAAGATCCCGCCTCTTCCATACTGCTGTGTTGTTAGGGATTTCAGGCATCGGCGGCTCGACTATCGGTTAATGGGATAGATGTATCCTGTGCTTTGGATTTTCGAAATGAATTAAGTCAGAATTTGCACAAAATGCGCGATATGTTCTCACCTATGACACATCGTACTTCATTTTGCATCTATGAATGTGCAAGTATTTTTAGTATATATATTTTTTGCCTCTTCATGGTCTGGTAATTCAGTTTGATTTATGTCCATAGGATACGAAAGGCACCGATGATACATACAAGTTCCCTTATCACTGGCGGCACTTGATGTCTTCGGTTTATCAAGTCAAGCTGTTATCCCATCCACATTCTTTGCATTTTGATTAAGATTCTGATATCCGACACAGGCCCATTCCGACGTCATCTAAACCCTTCAATCATGGCGAGAGAACGTGAAGGGGGCCGGGAAGGGTTCAAGAGGGAGGGGAGGAAGGAGCGGGGATTGGGATGGGGAGGAGGAGGACAAGGGGACTGGGGAGATGGGGAAGGAAGGAAAAGGGATTGGGGAGGGGGAGGAGTGGGAATAGGGGACTGGTAAGGAGAGGTAAGGGTGGGGAGGAGGAGCAGGAAGAGGGAGGTGGGGAAGGAAGAAGAGAGTGGAGAGGGGAGGAGGAAGCATAGGGAACTGTGGAACTGGGGAAGAGGAGGAGGAAGAATTGGGAACTGGGGAGCTGAGGAAGGAAGGAGAAGGAATCTAGGAAGGGGAGGAGGAGGAAGGCAGAAGAGAAGGGGGTGGGGTAGGGTAGGAGGCAGGATGAAGAGGAGACAGAAGGTTATTCAATACCGTTCCATATCAAATTAGTCTTGGCGGGACATTTATTGCTGGGAGGTTTGGCCGAATACGAATTAATTCTCCATCGACTGAGAGCCC
>NC_051405.1:36892481-36892689 GCF_015228065.2 Penaeus monodon
TGAACTTTTCCTCTTGTCGTGAAGGGGATTTGGGAGCCCCATCGAAAAGACGGCGACTGAGCACGACGCAGTCTGAGCTCAGTCCCATCGGTTTGTCGCTGCTAATCAGTAGGGAGACTGAGGCGGCCTTTTTATTCATTGGTTTATTTGTTTATTACTATGTTTGGAAGGGGCAGGCTAACAAAAGTACCCTTTTTTTAAAGAATAG
>NC_051405.1:36893964-36894570 GCF_015228065.2 Penaeus monodon
CTCTCATACAGTTGTTCACATATTTATCTATTTGGTAGTGAATGTTGTTCATAATGGTACCTTATATATTTTGAATTTCTTGTGAAATTATTACAATGTCGAAAATGAATGCTTTTCTTTAATGATTAATGAATTCATATAAATCACTAATTATCTTCCGGAATTAATTACCGAATAATAAGGTGATTTTTGATGAGTTTGTTCAAGAGCTTAGGATGCAATCGTAGACAATAAAACGATGAATAATTAAATATAGCAACAAAACTGAGGTATGCTTAGGGAATGAAAATACATCTCCCACGCGCGCTAGACATGCTGGTGTTGTGTCGTCTTTTCCCATTCCGTTAAAACTGTATATCGGTGTAATACTTCCTTCTTCACCTCTCATTGTCCATGTAAGACGCGTGGTCCATTAATATCGTTAGACCAATGTTAAGGTGTGAAAGTCTCCTTGTAGGGAGCCTCGAGGTAGTAGGAGGCCTCACTCCAATATAATTTCTGCGCAAGTTAAGCAAATAAAAGATTCAAGATGTCACAGTTTTGTTCTTTACACCCAAAGCCCACCATCTACCATATTCTGATAGGGGCTCTCCCCTCGGGCTTCTG
>NC_051405.1:36894787-36894855 GCF_015228065.2 Penaeus monodon
TTTCACCCATTTTCACCCCCTTTTCTCTATATTTTTCATTGCTACCTCCTTTCCCTCCCACGCTCCTC
>NC_051405.1:36894906-36895148 GCF_015228065.2 Penaeus monodon
TCGCCGTTCCGTGGCACGTAGCGACAGCGCGGGAGAAGCCACGGGGCCCGAGCGACTGGCCGGACGGATTGCTTGTTTATTGTGGGATTTTCAGGAGTATATTTCTAGGCGAGCTGTTCTGTTTGGCTGCGGGCGCTGTATGAATTTTAGATAAGGGAGCGTCGAGTGTGTGTGTATGTTTTATCGTATGCTAAACTGACACGCCTCGTTTGTGGTGAAGGGAGGCATGGTTGCGCTGTGGT
>NC_051405.1:36895225-36895408 GCF_015228065.2 Penaeus monodon
GTCTACGTGCTGACTAGTTGGATTGCTTAGGAGGTGATTTTGGTAATTATTTTAGGTTCCCCCAATTGTGCTCGTATATGGAGTTAAGGGAAGGGAGGCAGAGAAAGAGGGTTGAATAGGAAAATGATTGGAAGGTAAGTGGGTGGCTGGGAGGATGGAGAATTCGATCGATGTAATGTCGAG
>NC_051405.1:36896540-36897130 GCF_015228065.2 Penaeus monodon
GAGCCAGAAAAGCGCCGGGACGAGGTGTGAGTGATGGAGCCCGGGGTTGCCACAGCACGGCCGGCAGCGGCGGCGGCATGAGTGTAACGCGGTCGCAATACAAGTATAAGCTGCTTGGCCGCCCATTGTGCCTCTGCTTGATCCCCGGGCGCTATGCTGACAGAGCGACACGTGCTGCTTAGGATATGGGGGGGAGGGACGGGAAGGAGAGGAGGGAAGGAATGGGGGAAGGGAGGGAGAGGAGGGAGTGGGGGAAGAGAGGGAATGGGGCCAGGAAGGGAGAGATGGGGTTGGGGAAAGGACGGAGATGAGGGATTGGGAAAGGGAGGGAGAGGAAGAAATGGGTGAAGGGAGTGAGAGGAATGAAGGGGGAAGAGAGGGAGAGAACAGAAGAGAGAAGGGTAGTAGAGGAGGGAGAATAATAATAATAAAGAATAGTATATTGGGGAGCAGGATATGGGAGGGAGTTGAAAGGAAGAAATAGAGAGAGAAAAAAAATATAAAGGAGGTTTTAAAAAACTGGATAGTAAGAAGAGTTGTAAGATTTTCCTTCCTTTACGTAAGAAAATGAAAACTTTATAAAAGACACA
>NC_051405.1:36897163-36897355 GCF_015228065.2 Penaeus monodon
AAAAACATCGCGTGTTTTTAATTACTTCTGTGGTAATAACGGAGAAATGGTGAAAGTGAAGAAAATCTTACATAAAAAAAAAAGCAAATCGCGACCACTTCCCGACCTCGTTAGCTTTCTGCACCCTTCTTTATTCCCTTTCTCTATTTTCTTTCTTCATTAGCTTGTTTTCGACACTTCCGTCTCCGCTTC
>NC_051405.1:36897700-36897851 GCF_015228065.2 Penaeus monodon
GCGTCGGCCACTTCGTCCGCTCGGCAGCGTTTCGATTGGCGGGACATCTTCCAAGGGAGAGTTCCCGGCACCAGTTCCACTTCGGGATTGCTTTGATGGCCAATTTACCGGGACATTTTCGCACATCAAAACTTCTGGAATAGTCCGTTGA
>NC_051405.1:36898594-36898844 GCF_015228065.2 Penaeus monodon
CGTTGCCAGGAGGTGTTTTACGCGAGGGTGTGATGGGTCGTCAAGCGTGGGTTATGGGTCTGGACCGCCGCTGTAATAAGGAACTACCGCTCCTGCACAAACTCTTCTTTATATTCAGAGACTTCTTGTCACCTATAATTAAATCAAGCGGAGACGCTCGCTCTGCCAGCTGGCCCGCCCGCTCACGGAAACATGCTGGGGGATTAAAGGGAGATGCTGTGTACGTGGGGGGGATGAGGGAAGGAGGGGG
>NC_051405.1:36899218-36899377 GCF_015228065.2 Penaeus monodon
CCCATTAACTTATTTACTGGCCATTCCAAGGGACTTTTCTTTAATGCAATTGTGCCTCAGAGTCCCTCGCCCTCGCCCGCGCCGGCCCCACCATTACTTGACCCTTCCCTCCTTCGCTTTTCCTTCCCCATCTTCTCTTCTATTCTGCCCCCTCCTTCC
>NC_051405.1:36900345-36900657 GCF_015228065.2 Penaeus monodon
ATGAGCCTATAACCCCTGAGGCGAACCAGGTAAAGAAGAGCTAATGAATTTCTCATGGGATCGCGGCGTCATGAGAGCCATATCCTCATTTAATCTTCCCTTCCGTAGAAAATGGGCCCGAATGAGATACCGCGTTTCCTTGGCGATGAGAGGTAAATGTATCCGAAAGTTTTACATCCTTAAATAGCCCCGGGATAAAGTTAATAGGACATTAGGAGAGCGGGCGACGGGGCCGGCTGGCTCTCGCGGCTCTGGGGCTCTCTCTCTCCTTGGCTCTCCTTGGCTCTTGGGCTCTCGGGCTTTCGGGTGCTA
>NC_051405.1:36900692-36901971 GCF_015228065.2 Penaeus monodon
AGGTCTACCAGGCGTCGCTCGTGCTCCCGGCGTGTGGCAATGGCAGAAACGCCGCGAGGAATAACTCTAAATGGAAAAGCGGTGGGATGAGGCAGGAGGGGAGAAGAGAGGGTGGAGGGTAAGGGGAGGGAGGGGATGAAGGGTAGGGAAAGGGGATTAGAGGGAGAGTATAGATAGAGGTTATGGGGATAAATCGAGAGGAAAAGAGGGACATCGTGTATAAGGGAGGGATGAGGGGGGGAGGACAAACAGAAGGACGGGCAGAATGTAGAAAGACGGTGGGGCGGGAGGAAGGAGGCGGGAGAGGAGAAACCCAACCTGAGAAAAATGGCTGAGGACTTTTTCCTTGTCGGGGGAGGTGTTTGTACGGCGTGCAGGAGTCTGTGAGTCGAGGATGTGGTTCAATTGTGCAGGGAAGTGGCTGGAGGATTTGGCGACGAGGGGAGCGGTAAAGAAAGCTGGGGAAAGAGGAGGAAAAGCAGAAGGAAAGGGGAAATCAGTGGGTCGGTAGAGAGGAAAATGTTGTTGTGAGAATAAGAGGAAAGATAAGAAAAGGGTGGGTTCAGATGCAAATAGATATAAGAGAGAAGGAAGAAGGGAAAGAGTTCTAGGGAGAAAGGCCGAAAGCAAGGCAGACATATCGACAAAGGTACTCTTGTCTCATTAGACTGAGAACTAAGATGAAATTAAGAACGCTGAAAAGGGGAATAAGAAGAGAAGGGTAAATGGGAACCGAACAGACGAACGAACACAGAAGAGCTCTCTAGAAGGGCGAGGGAAAATGAACTGTCCAGAAGCATTATGGTACAAAGAGAAGAAAGTTGGTTATGATAGGGCTAAGCCAAGGTAGCTGGGTAGTGTTGAAAGGAAGTGGGTGGATATGCTAGATTGGATGGCCCTGTGCTAGCTGAGGGGTAGAGCACGAAGGGGGTGGGGGAGGGGCGAAAAGGGTGCACGGTGCGAAAACAAGGAGTAACATCAGAACAAAGAAGACTCACAAAGAAATAGACAGAATGGGAGAAGAGAGAATTCAGCGAAAGAAGAGGAAGTGGAAGAAGAAGTAAACCGGCAGAGAAAAAGAGGTGATGAAATAAGCCAGTGACACAAGAACAAAACACATGGTGCAGATAGACATGTAGGGGACACCGCTGGTTCATCTTCCTCGCTCACGGAAAGCCAGTCGGCTTTGATCTGAAATGAACTTTTTTCTGGTGATTTCGAGACTTCACGGGACGGGGGGGAAGGGGGCGTGAACAAAACCGGGCGCCCTCTGTAGACT
>NC_051405.1:36902015-36902377 GCF_015228065.2 Penaeus monodon
GAGGGATGGAAGGCTTTGGGAAAGGTAGGAGGATAAGAATACGGGGTAGGAAGGGGAGAGGAAAATAAGGAAAATGGACAGAAGCGGTGGTAGGGAGGGTAGGGGATCGAGGGAGATGGGGTTAGAAGGAGGGGGTGGAGGATAAGAGAGGCAGGTAGGTAGGACAGAGGTAATATCCTATCCTAGGGGAGGGAAGGGGAGTGGAGGGGGTAGGAAATGATTGTCCTCTGTCCTTTAAGAAACAAAAGGAAATGCTGTTATCTCGAGAAGAGGATTCGGGGGAAGGGGAAAGGAGAGACACGCAGATATCCCAGGTGACAAATGGCGTCTTGGCCCGACGTCCTTGGAACGGCCCGAGAGCA
>NC_051405.1:36902435-36902507 GCF_015228065.2 Penaeus monodon
AACGTCTGTGAAATAGGGGGCGGAATAGAGTGGGGAGAGAAAGGTTTTGTGTAGGAGAAGGTGAGCAGAAGG
>NC_051405.1:36902780-36902957 GCF_015228065.2 Penaeus monodon
AATGGAGAGAAATGGATGAGAAAAAAAATGAGAACTATGATAAATGATTATTATTCATTATTATAAGGCAGGAGCAGGTATATATTTGAGATTTGGCTGATGGATACAAATTGGGAGAAGCGTCAGACATGGCTAGTGTCTAAACAGTAACCACAGCCATAAAACTGAAAATTAATG
>NC_051405.1:36903143-36903430 GCF_015228065.2 Penaeus monodon
GTCAGCAGGAACAAGGAGCAAAGCCCAGGGAACACAAGCCTTTCCTCAGAAGACTCCGGGGACGAACTAACTCAGGGAAGTGAAGTAGACCGACCACTATACTGAGTGAGGGCAAAATTTGTTCGCGAATATTCCTCTCTCCATGAGTGGGGAGAGGGCAAGGAGAGGGGTCGGACCTTCTCATGGAGTTTCTGTGTTCACCCTTTCGTAGTGGTAGTAAATAGAGTCGACGCAATAATTATTATGTGTTGACATTGGGCCTTGGAGTACCTGAAGGGTACGACGCC
>NC_051405.1:36903454-36903565 GCF_015228065.2 Penaeus monodon
ACGGAAGGACTCTGTGGGTTCCTTTCGGCATTCATGATTATGCTAAAGCAAAAATACAGACTCTTTTTTTTCCTTTCTGGTAAGTAACTGTCAGGCGTTCTCATGACAGCT
>NC_051405.1:36903611-36903786 GCF_015228065.2 Penaeus monodon
GTCGGTGGAGCTATTGATTCGGACCCCCCCTCCCCCTCCCTTTTCCAAGTCCTGGCTACGCCCTTGACACCCCTTGCCGTCCCCACTCCTCGTGCCTCGTCCTCGTGCCGTGGCTGGAAGTGTGTCAAGTTCCTCCTTTCCCTTCTAGGCCTTTTGCTTCGCGCGCGCGCGCGCT
>NC_051405.1:36903981-36904145 GCF_015228065.2 Penaeus monodon
ATGTGCGTACGTGTATGACCGTATGTGCTACCGTACGAGAACGTACATGTGAGTCCTCCTCAGGTCTTACAGTCAGGCAGCGCTGGTGTTGCCGCTGTTAATATGAGGTCATAAAGTGTAACTTGTGTCGGCGGGATCCTCCAGGACCCCTCAGGACCCAGAGA
>NC_051405.1:36904216-36904338 GCF_015228065.2 Penaeus monodon
ATTTCTCGTACCCTCCTCTTTCCCTCTTTCCCCCCGTCCTTCCTGCCCCTGTTGGGGCGGGTCAGAGGGCGCGCTGGCTCTCAGAAATGAATGATGGATGTGCAGATTACTCTACTACTACT
>NC_051405.1:36907043-36907223 GCF_015228065.2 Penaeus monodon
AGAAGGGAAGAGCAGCTGCCGTAGCCCTCCTTGTACACGTTTCCGTAACGAGTTAAGTAGATTCTTCTAATTCGTTTAGCCCGTGACCTGGCAGTCAACGCCGTCAGGAGGACACTCGCTGCTAATTTAAATATCTCCGCCTTTTCTTCTTGGCGTCTTCTTTGCGTTCCGTCTCTGGGA
>NC_051405.1:36907444-36907554 GCF_015228065.2 Penaeus monodon
AGCTAATCGACTACCTTCCTCATCTCAATGCCCCCTTCCTTCACACCCTTCCTTCACTTCCTTCACTTTCTTTACCTCCCTTTCCCACTTCCTCTTTCAATCCGCTTCAT
>NC_051405.1:36907964-36908212 GCF_015228065.2 Penaeus monodon
CCACGAGGAACGAAGAGTGAGCAAGAGAGAAAAACAGAAGGCAAGTGGCTCCCCCCCCACCCTCTCGCATGCTGATGTCTCTCGGCGAAGTTTGTCGTCATCTTTGTTTATCGTTTACGAGAGGAACAGCATCCTTAAGGGGCACCGAGATCCTCCTCTCCAGCCACGAGCCCGGGGAAAAATGCCAGTGAGATAAACACGTCCTTAATGAACTTGTCTTCCATTTTTTTTTTTGTATGTTTGGATTG
>NC_051405.1:36908251-36909582 GCF_015228065.2 Penaeus monodon
AGAAGATGTTTTTGTGTGTTTTATTTGTTGCTGTTGCGGGGTAGGGGTCTTTTTTATGTGGCAGATAGGTTTTATTGTTGTTTTTCATGTATACATCCGTATCTCCCATTTCCTGCCACCGTTCCGTCATCCCTCCTCTCCAGCCACATTTTTTTCCATTACTCATTCCATATCTTTTGTTTTTTTTATTACTTCCTCCTTTCCTCCCCCTTTTCAGATCTGTTCATCCCTCTTCTTTATGACTATCTTCTATCCATCTCTCCATTCCTCCCTTCCTCATCATCTCTCCACTTCTTCCCTTTCCGTCTCTGTCCACTCGTCCATCCGTATCTCCCCTCCTCCCTCTCTCCTTCTCCCCTTTTTCCTATCCGTCCTTCCTTATTCTTCCCTTTCTTCTCGTTCCTCCTTCTTCACTCCTTGTTAGACCGATCACATGTGGAGCTTCGCATAAACAACACAGCCACAACACAATAAGGTCTGCGTGAGGCGGGGATAATATGACCATCCTTCGCTCTCTTTCTCCCTCTATTCCCTTCTCTTTCTCCCCACTTTCCCCTTCTCTTTCCTCCGTATAAAATCAACTTACCCTCTGTTTCTGTGATTCTTCTTCCTCCCCTTTCCCCCCTTTATGTCATCTCTTCGGCCTCTTGCTCAACCTTCTTTCTCCCTCTTCCGTTTCCCTTCTATCCATCGCCTCATTCTTTAATTTCTATTATCCCCCCCCTTTCCTCTTCCCCGCTCATCTCCTGTTTCCTCTACCTCAGCTCTCCACATTTCCCCTCTCTCTCGTCTTCTCCATCCCGCTCCTTCCCCTTTCCCCTCCTCCTTCTCCCTCCCTCCCCCCTCCTCTCCTCAATCTCCTCTCCTTCTTAATCTCCTCTCCTCCTTCTCCTCTCCCCCCCTTCTCTCTCTCCCAGCCCGCTCCGCCCCCTTCATCTCCTTCCTCTCTCTCTTCCCTCCTCTCACCTCTTCGCACCCCATTTCCCCGTCCGGCTCCCTCTTTCTTCCTCTCACCGACTGAATATGACTAAAGATAAAATTTCAATCAAGCAGACTGCAGTAGATTTCTTGCTTTTGTGCGCTCTCTCCCTTTGATGTCATTGTTCGTCTCTTGTTAAGTTTTTCCCGGGGGTTTTCTCTTGCTCCTCAGCCTCCTTCCGCCCTCCATCCTGGCCAGCCGGGCTCTTCTCGGCCATCCTCTCTCTCTCCCACCCCCCACACACGCCCCATCTCCTCCCCCTACCACCCCATCCTCTGCTCGTCCCAACCCCCAAACTTTCTGACCAATCCTGGGTCTTTCTTTCTTTTTGTCTCTCTTTTCGATCTTTTCA
>NC_051405.1:36909704-36910089 GCF_015228065.2 Penaeus monodon
CTGTCTTAATTTATCTCTTATCTCATTCTGTCGTCGTTTCCCCTGCTTATCTCACCCTCAAAATGTACTATCATTACTATTCTTCATTATCTTACATATCCTCTTTTAGCAGAACACCGCTTCCCCAATCCCCCCCGTTCCTCCCTTACCCCTCTCCCCCCCACTTCGCCTTACTGCCTGCTACATTTCGCTAACTCATATGTGTTCACTGTTATTCTTTTTATCTCTGATTTTACCGCTTTTTTCGTGCGTATTTCCCTTTGCTGTTGGTTACACCTTTCGTCCCGTCGGATGCCTAATGTTTGGATATGTTTACTAAGAGTCCCGTGTTTCACAGCCGGTGAGCGAGTAGGTGAAGCCTTTCCTCTATTTGTTTTTCGCATTT
>NC_051405.1:36910127-36910402 GCF_015228065.2 Penaeus monodon
TTTTTTTTTTTTTTTAGCAAATATCTCGCGGTGGAAAGAGAGGAAATGGTCGAATGGAGAATTAAAAAGACGACCGCTTCGTTAGAGATAATTGTCGTCACCCGATGAATCGACCACTAATCATCGCTCAGGGACGAGTTCGTGGTTGGGTTTACATCGTGTTTTTTTTATTTTCCCGAGAAAGGGGGGTGGTGGGTCGGTGGGATAGGGTAGCTTGAGGGGTAGTAGTAGGGAATGAAACGGGAAAAAGTGAGACAGAATAAACGGGAAAAAAT
>NC_051405.1:36910479-36910736 GCF_015228065.2 Penaeus monodon
CGTAAAACATACAGACAGAAGAGAAGGAAATGTGTGGAACGGAAACAAAAGAACGAGAGAAATGCGGCGGGAGAACATGGGAAGGTGGACGATGTTTATCACTGTTGGCTGGATTCACCCTTCTCTGCATGGTCGCATTTCTGGGAGCTCTGGAATGGTCTGGATGGTAATTGAAGTGTGGTTTCTCCTCCGCGCCATATTTCCCGCGGGCTACGAGACCTTTCTTTCTCTTCTCTACAGCGAAAACTCTTTAAGAA
>NC_051405.1:36910781-36910904 GCF_015228065.2 Penaeus monodon
TCATTCTCATTTTTGGGATTAGAATTTCCTTTTCCGTTTTCTTTGTTTGGGTTTGTACGCTAAAGCTGGTGGGACTTGTTGTGGTTTTGTTTACATAAAAATATGAGAAATAAGGTGATTTAC
>NC_051405.1:36910930-36911599 GCF_015228065.2 Penaeus monodon
CAAATTCCGATCGCACCGCTTATCTAGATCATTAGAACACCAGAGTCATCAACCAATTAACCTTTATGCTTCACCTATCTCGCGGTTCGGTTTACCGGTGCCTGTAACAGCTACGTTTTCACAGGCGCCTCTCAGGCCGCGACCTCATGTGCCTGTGGTCGTTTCTGCAGCGCGGTCTTGGTTAGCGCTGCTGCTGTGGTCGAGGCTCTAATCTGGCGAGAGTACCTTGCTTTGTGGGGGCGTTTATGATGCGTCGTTCTCGTCTCACGGCCGTCTTTAATGCGCACACGGAACCTGTGCAGACGTGCGAATGACTTGCACAAAATGATCACCGTCTTGTCTAATCCAGTCTCGTTGACTTTATTGATTTGGTCTACATGAGATGCCTTGCTCGTTGTCGTTTTTTTTTTCATCTCTGTCTCCTTCTCTGTCTTTTCGTTTTAATAATATGGTTTTCTTTAAAGGTTATTTGTAGCACGTAGAGGCGTAATCCGCCATAAACGTCGGGATGCGAGAAGTCCGTCACAGCTCGGGCCCGTCACACTCAGATATTTATAAGACGTCTCAAACGGGCCACAGCACACAGTAAAGTTCTCTGGTTTCCTCTTCATCCGCGGCTGTGACATCTATACTTCGGCCGTTTGAGTCTCTTCAACAACCTCGTGTAGG
>NC_051405.1:36911629-36912213 GCF_015228065.2 Penaeus monodon
TATCAGGATAATTTTGGGTGTTGTGGTCTCGAGTCTCATTTGTATATGCGTGGCGGAGATAAGATTAACGACCATCTTGCCTTGGGTCTTACGGGCGATTGTCCCATCCGCTGTCAGGGGGAGATAACATACCAGCCAGGCCCGGGGGTGGGAAAATAAACCTTGTATGCATGTAATGTGAGAATCATTATTGCTTGTCTTGCAGGGTAGACACTGGGGCGCTTTGCGTGTTGTGTGTTTGTGCTGGTCTGTTAGTGTACGTTTAGTGTGCGTTCATGTATTGGTGTGTTTCTCGTGGATGACTCGTCTGGATGCTTGCTGTTTATTTTTTTTCTTCTTTATTCTTTATTTGTCTCCCCCTTTCTCCTTTTCTCTCTATTTCTGCTCTTTCTCCTCTTGCTGTTTATATTTCTTAATTTTCTCTTCTTACATTTTATTCCGTTCCTATCTTGTTTTAGTTTTCTCTTCATGTCACTTATCCCTTCTTCTCTCTTACTTCCGTTCTTCCTCCTCTTCTGTCTGTTTTTTTTATATTGTTTTTTCTCTTTCTCTATTCATTTCTTATCCCCCTTCTTCCGATTTTC
>NC_051405.1:36912999-36913147 GCF_015228065.2 Penaeus monodon
CACCTTTTCCCTTCGAAATTAGTTTTCTCATTTGCCATTTTTCTCGTCCATCGATTCGCTTCGCCGTCCCTGACCTAGCCCAACCCCACGGAATGTGCCAGTCGCGACGTCTCCCCGTTGTGAGGAAGGTTTCACTTTACCCTTTATG
>NC_051405.1:36913800-36914239 GCF_015228065.2 Penaeus monodon
TTTCTCTCCCTACCTCCTCGCTTCATCCCCTCTGAGTCTCGTCTTCCCCTCTCGCTCTCCCCTCTGACACCAGCTGGCCAGCAAGAAGCCAAGACGCCGGCGAGAGGCTTCACTGATCACTAACTTCCCTGTTGTGGCATTAATTGCATTGTGTTTTATTTTGGTGCTTGGATAAGTCATGCTAAAAATGAGGAACTGTAGGAGGGAAATCCCTTATTACGCTATTAAAGATATGCTCAGATATTAACTTTATAACTGTGATTTAAATGTGGCCAAAGTAAATGTTTAGAAGTTTGAGTGAGTGTCCTCGAGATACTGTATGTTCAGACGCAGCAGGACCTGTAGCTGTGGCAACTTAAAGTGAACTCGAAGTCGTTAAAGAGGTACCTGGGGGGAGATGGAGAGACTACGGTGGTTTGACCTTGTACACAACTTCGTT
>NC_051405.1:36914890-36915005 GCF_015228065.2 Penaeus monodon
AATATACAATAATTGCAATGTCCATATATCCACTGTCTTGTAATCATGGATTTTAATGTCATTTTGATAAAGTACTCCCAACCGTCACTACCCTTTATCCCCCCGCGCACTGCCC
>NC_051405.1:36915207-36915402 GCF_015228065.2 Penaeus monodon
CCATTGATCTAAGAGCAAAGAACAAAGGTCTCAGGGCTGTCATATGGCCCTGACTCTGTTGATGAACCTTGATTTTATCGCGTCATCGATTAAGGGACCTAAGCCTAATAGACTTCAACCTGCGTCGCTACAATCAGGGATCTTGTCTCGGGTCTTAAAGAGATTACATTTTAGCTTCTGAGTGCTGGCTGGTCT
>NC_051405.1:36915523-36915704 GCF_015228065.2 Penaeus monodon
CCCATTTTCTCTCTGCCTCAGGTCGTTTTTCTTTACCCCTTTCCCCTTCTTCTCACTTTCCCTGCCTCCATTTCCCCCTCTTCATTTTCCGGTCCAACTCTTATCTAATATAAATTAACGCGGAAGCATAACGTACGCGCCAAGGAACATCATGTTACGACGTCATGGAAATTTACGCCCT
>NC_051405.1:36915737-36915833 GCF_015228065.2 Penaeus monodon
CGTTGGTGAGCGTCGTTTTCCAACTCGTTTTTCCTCGGGTTTCGTCGCCGTCTCAGTGCTCCTGTTGCAGGTCGGACTGGGGCCGGGAGCTTTCGT
>NC_051405.1:36916508-36916693 GCF_015228065.2 Penaeus monodon
CTAGGCAAGTGGGCATGGGTTGGGCAAGGCGAGGAGCAAGGTAGAAAGCGTAGGTAATAAGGGGTTAGAAACGAAAATATACAAACAAATCGAGTTTTGATATGGAGAAAATGGAATTTTGTAGATAGAGTAGGTGAAAACAAAAACATTGATCCAAATAAACACACGGGAAAATATATCAGCAC
>NC_051405.1:36916789-36916949 GCF_015228065.2 Penaeus monodon
GTGGTAGGATAGAGAAGTGCATCCCCGAGCCATTGTGATGGAGAATCTCGACGCACATAAGACATCCTTCGAAGAAGCGCCACAGTCGGGCCTTATCGCCGCCACTAAATCTCACAAGGAACACCACTCACTTCGCGCTCATACGGCAATAAAAATTTGG
>NC_051405.1:36917210-36917387 GCF_015228065.2 Penaeus monodon
TTGAGTGTTGATTGGGAAAAAAAAAGAGGAGTAAGAGAAAAAGAGGAGTAAGAGGAGAAGGAGAAGAAAAGAAATGTGTAAAGAGCATGTAAACAATATGAAGCTTTATTGTTATTACACATAAACACTCACTTCTCGAACAGAAGCTCCTATGAGCGTTTGCACACATACATCCAC
>NC_051405.1:36917473-36917640 GCF_015228065.2 Penaeus monodon
GGCGGCGATCCCAGTGGATGATATGAAAGAGCTGAGCCTACTCTATCGGCCCACTTGACACCTGATTATTTTTGCAATCTTTTTTCGACAATTGTCCCTGGAAGGGGAGGAGAGGGTACTCCCGACTTATTGATTCCTGTGGATTATTGTGATAAGGAAGTAGAGGA
>NC_051405.1:36918833-36919172 GCF_015228065.2 Penaeus monodon
AACCTTTGGTTGCATTCCTCGGGTATTTGTTCTGGCCCCTTGTTTGAACTTGGCCTTATGTCTCTTTATTTTTGTGTTCGTAGATTTTCGTTCTTCCCCCCTTTGATCTTCCATATCTTCCATCTAATTTTGCCTACCATGAAATTTAATCAGTTCTCGGCCCCCGTTACTCCTCCATCCATCTTCGCCTGCGTTTATTTTCTGTTTATTCTTGTTCTGTTTTCGGTTGCTCTGGCATTCTATTCCATCAATTTCCCTCTTCCTTTGTCCAAATTCTTGGTTGCGTCCAGATGGAGGAATATGTATTATATAGATGTATATATGCACGTTTGTGCGTGC
>NC_051405.1:36919268-36919817 GCF_015228065.2 Penaeus monodon
CAATGTGCGAAGAGAAATAAGTGGAAAACTAGATGGAATGAGGTAGAAGAAGGAACAACAGAAAGAAGGCACAGTAGAAGCACATTTTGAGAGGGAAAATTACGTATTGGATGCTCTGGAGATGGAAACAGGGAAGGAAACTGAAGGAGAGAGGGGTACAATAGGAACCAGGAAAGTGAGGAGCGAGTATATTAAAAAGGAAGAGGTACATATACACAATTTGAGAAAAAGGTAATAATCCAGAAAGTACACAGGAGATACACACAGAGGAAAGGTGATAGATGGGATGGTAGATTGTAGACTAGAACCACAAATTGAGAACTCAGAGTCGGAGTGAGAAGTACAAAGAAGTACAGGTGATGATTACTAGAGCAATTTAGGTGTTTACAGTTGTGACGATGACGAGGATATTCGTTGCTTACTTGAAAAGAGAAATGGTGACTGCATTGTTGATGTAACACCTCTCCGCTCCAACCCCAGTATAGAAGCACCTCCATCCTCTTCCCTCTCCCTCTCTCCTTAAGATCCCTTCTATCACGCCACTCCCTT
>NC_051405.1:36920009-36920132 GCF_015228065.2 Penaeus monodon
CCTATGCACAGAGGCGACGAATGAGAAAACGAAAGGCTCGCAAATCATCGAGAAATCCGAGGCTTGAGCTGTTACGGCATAAAAACGGCCGCTTTTCCGTCCAAGCGATCAGTCACACCTGCC
>NC_051405.1:36920490-36920609 GCF_015228065.2 Penaeus monodon
TTGATGTGCATCGGGTGACAGGTAGTTTGTGGAAAGTTCAATAATGATGCAACCAGATTAGGAGGTATCAAGGAGAAGAGGCAAGGGGATGGTGATAAAGAGGAGGAAGAAGTAGGAGT
>NC_051405.1:36920923-36922214 GCF_015228065.2 Penaeus monodon
GGCGTAGTTCTAAGTCAGTCTCAGTATAGGAAAAAAGGGGAAAAGAAAGGCAGAAATACGTAGCCCGAGAAAACGATTTTAGTGAACCGCTCCGGCGCTGAGTTGGCTGAGTGAAATTCGAGCGGCCGCTTCGCACGGGAACACTGGATGATTGCGAGAGATCTATAGAGGAAGCCAGCGATTGACTGCAGCGTCTCGGATCGCCCTCGCGGACAACCATAAGGGCGTCGGCGTAATAGCGATCAGAGGGGAATTTGATCCCTAATTGCTGGCTTCCGAAGAGCCCGGGAGATGGATTCGGGACGAGGTGGCGAGGGGGAGGCCCCGTGGTGGTATTCTGCGCAAATGGATTATCGTCCGTTTGTCTGTTTGTTTCCCTTTTTTTTTCTTCCTTTTTCTTCTTTTCGCTGAGCGTATGTCGTGCACCCAACGCAAGGAATCCTTAACCAAAATTATCAGTTTCATTCTCTTGTTATTATCTTTTCTTGGTACATCTCCCCTCTCTTATTTTGTTCCTGCTCCCTCTCCCTCCTCGTCCTTCCCATTATCCTGATCGCCAAAGCAGAAAGTCGTAGTTCCGCATGGCATCGCCACGCCGAACGCAGAAAGAGAATATGCAAATATATGAGCACGCAATAGGAAGCCGTTCGGGTCACAGGCGCTTCGGAAACGGACAGATTTGAGAGATTTGAGAGATCCCTTCAGGCTTTGAACATTCTCAGGCCAACTCCGTGAGGAATATTTGGAACACCTCCTCCGACGCCTCTCCTCTGAAATACGAAGGCGCTGACGGAAGGGCAGGGGACGGAAAGAGGGAAAATATGAATAAATGGTGTGCGAGGCAGATGCATGTGAATCGCATGCAGAGTTTCCGTTTAGGGGAATATGGCCCTTGATAGCCCTTCCCATCCGCCCCTACCCTTCCCCCCCTTCAGTCCCGTCGCGTGACAGGCAAAAATCCTAATGCCAAAGATAAACATAATCTTATCTCGGACCTCTCAGATTGGGGACTTTATTCTCATGTATTGTCATTAAAAGGCTTAGATAAATTTCCTCTTTTTTATATGTTTCTCTACATTATTTTTTCCTGATGTTTTAATGGTCTTATCTCCGGTCTTATCTTTGCGATTAGACAAGGACAATTAAATGCAGACTGTGAAACAAGAAATATTATTTACCTAAAAATGTGTTCCTCTGTATCAATATTTGGACCATTGATATCATTTATCTTTTTGGTACATGTGTTGTCGGTGGAGCGATGTTTATACCATGGACATGAAAATGTAGTCAG
>NC_051405.1:36922291-36922706 GCF_015228065.2 Penaeus monodon
CCCATCATCAGCCAGTTTCCCTTTCCTCATCCTCTCTCCCTCTCCCATCATCAACCATTCCGCACAATCATGTAATTGATCAACCCGTAAAGATGTTTCGCCCAATACACTTATTCCAGCGGAGGCCCTCGCTGTAATCATGTAATGGCCGAGGTACACGAAGGGTTTGTGTACAGGCCGCCCTTAGTCTGGGATGGAACCGGTGATGTGTAGTTAAGAGACAGGCTGACAGACTGATTGATCGATCGAAGCGCGACTTAGCGATTTTTTGGACGCTGACTTATGGTTCAGAAGTAGGTAGCGTGAGCTAATGTGACAGCCGCTCTACTGGGAGATTCATGCGGGTGTAAAGCGAAATGCATGACGGCCTCAGTTTTCAATCCGTCTCTGCTGCGTACTCAGTTTACAGGCGGGT
>NC_051405.1:36923062-36923327 GCF_015228065.2 Penaeus monodon
AGCCAGCCGGAGTGTCAAACTTTCTCTCGGAGTTATGAAAGAAATCCATCTGGAAATGATCTCCTCCAAGTCATCGCTGAGAGGAATTCCGCCAATTACATCTCACAAAGAAACAATTCTCACCTCCTGGGATTTGATTATGGAAGTTTGGACTCTGTTTAACGCCACTGTTTCTCGTTTTTCTTTCTCTTCTTCTTGATTTTGTTCCTGTGTTATTCACGAGGTTGTGGACCGGGTCTGGCGCTCGGGTTGGATCCTGCAGCTC
>NC_051405.1:36923387-36924280 GCF_015228065.2 Penaeus monodon
CTAGAATTGCCTACCCAAAATATATTTTAGTTTTCTCAGGCCGCGAACTTTAATGTTTATGGCACAGTTTATAAAAGATGTAAGCGAATTGGTGCTTCCCGGAATGGGGAAATTCAGAGTCAGGCAACCCATTTAGAGTCTGATATATTTGTCAGCAATTAGACATACCGGTTCCACAGATATGATTTTTCACTTTAATGCAGTGAGCTCTTTGCATCAGCATTTGATCTCGTGGAATGCGATTGTTTGCTTTTGTGTTTTTTTCTCTCATTTATAAAAATAATAATTTGTGAGTTCTTTCACTTCCTCATTTGTTTTCTAACGTATACCATCTCTCCTCCTCTTTCGCTCTTTGGAATATGTTTATTTACTGGTTTTGTATATATTTTTAAATTTACATATTTTAGGGTCTGATTAAAGAGAGCATGGGAAACGAACTAAGAAGAGAAAACTTGCACCCTTTCCTTCTCTCTCTTTCTTCCTTTCCCCCCTTCTCCTTTGCCTTTTCCCCTTTCCCTTGCACCCTCTCCTTCCCTTTTCTTCTTTTCTTCCTTCCTTTCTTCCCCCTTCTCCTTTGCCTCTTTCCCTCTCCCTTGCACCTTTCCCTTTCCTTTTCTTCTTTTCTTCCTTCCTCCCTTCTTCTTTGTCTCCACCCCTCTTCCTTTCTCCCCTCATTTTCTTCCTTGCTTTTTTCCTCCTCCCTCTCCTTCCTTGCACCTTCCACCTCCCTTCCATTTCTCCCTCTCTCTCTCCCCTTCTCCTCCCTCCTCCCTCGCACGCCTTTGCTTCCTTCCGATGATCTTATACATGTGGCCACAATTCCCCACAAATCGGCCCGAGAGGAAATTCGGGATTTACGGGAATTAGAGGCCTAGAACGGGGATCGCCTACCA
>NC_051405.1:36924663-36924939 GCF_015228065.2 Penaeus monodon
GTCCACTCATTCGTTGTAATGATACTGTCGACTACAAATTTACACACTGCGGTGTTTTGTGTAATGCGATAATGGCAGTTGCTGTTAGTGATTCAAATTATTTTGGACTGGCAGTAATGCAATGCTTATGGCTGGTATTGACTATATAGATGGCAATACTGCCGGCGGGCCCTTGTGTTGATGGCGATGTTATTGGCTTCTGTTGATGAGAGGACAGTCATAGGGAAGGCAACGGCCGATAACGAGGAGTGGGATGATTCGGGGGAATGGTGAGGT
>NC_051405.1:36925263-36925399 GCF_015228065.2 Penaeus monodon
GTCTTATTTGCTGTAGCAAGTTAGTGTTGTATCGAAATATGTTTTTAATATTTTTTTCCTCGTTTTTATCAATTGTGCTTATTTGCGTGACTGAGAGAGAATGAATGAACGAATGGGTGTGTTTGTGTTAATGTGT
>NC_051405.1:36925749-36925945 GCF_015228065.2 Penaeus monodon
TGTATTTCTATCCAAGAGATCATAACATTCAGACGAGGCATAATGTCCCCTAAACTTGTCATACTAATCCGTGTCTTTGTCATTTCCAGGTAAGTATTGGCGCCTCGAGTCCGGTGTTTGTAGCGGAAGGCGAAGGTAATTTGCATGTTTAAGCCTATTGTTTAACAGGGAGTGGCCTTTTTATTTGCAAATCACG
>NC_051405.1:36927118-36927283 GCF_015228065.2 Penaeus monodon
CGCCCCACTCAGCCTGGCGTGAAAGTTCCTGAGGGCGGGAAAGTCATGCATGAATTTAAGGGAATCCGAAAGCAAAAAGTCCAGCGTGACACCGGAGGAACTCGACGTAAAAGGCAAAGTTGGAATCCAGGGGGAATTATGTATGGTGATGGCGGCGGAGGGCGA
>NC_051405.1:36927437-36927627 GCF_015228065.2 Penaeus monodon
GCCAAGAGAATCGGAAATGGAATGGAAGGACGATAGAGAACGAGGAATGAGTAGAAGAGGAAGGATTAATAAGAGAATTTATATAATACCAACAATAAAATACAAGTGTTGACGAGAAGAGATTCCGAAATGGAGGGAAAAAAGACAAAGCAAACAGAAAAAAAAACACAGGAAGTTAAACGCCAGAAAC
>NC_051405.1:36927662-36927981 GCF_015228065.2 Penaeus monodon
GTGTCGACGAGAAGAGATTCCGAAATAGAGGGAAATAAGACATAACAAACAGAAAAAGAAACTCAGGAAAGTAGTAGAAATCAAGATAGACACCAAAACGAACGTAAAGCAAAGGCGGGGAAAGACAAAGTGCGCGCTAGAGGAGGCAGAGCGTTTCGAGAAGAGGATTGAAAATGTATTAGAAGGCTCAAAGGAATACGACAGCGCGGGCAGTAGACATGGCAATAAATATATGCATCAGAGGACACATAAATGTAGGAGAGCGTGCGATAAAAGCTCTTGAATTTTACCCGGAAAAAAACGGTAGATCTGATCATGT
>NC_051405.1:36928276-36928571 GCF_015228065.2 Penaeus monodon
GCACGCAGGCTCACACACACAAGAAAGTCGTATCGCCCTCATTTTTCCGTTCATTCGTCTCGCTCCTGATGATATATAAATTAGCACGAGCGAGCGGACGCAAATAGAACAGAACAAACTGAAGGATAAAGTGGGCTTGTAAGTGGTGCCCGACGACAAAGTCTTTTCGTCCGCGATACATTATTTAGTCCAAGGTCTAGTGCATGACAGATCAATGCTGTCACGGCCATTTTATCAGGCGAGGAAGTAGCCTTTTTTAACGTTCCTTTCCTCCTTCGGTTTTCCTTTATCTTCT
>NC_051405.1:36928940-36929073 GCF_015228065.2 Penaeus monodon
ATTTCGCGGTTAAGTGGCTCGCCTAACCTTGGGCCTCCTTCTTACATGCCATAATTTATCAGACCTATTTCTATTATCTCGTGCCTTGCCTTGTGGCGTCCTGTAATGTATCTTACACTTCCTCCCTCCACTG
>NC_051405.1:36929348-36930168 GCF_015228065.2 Penaeus monodon
TTTTTACTTTTCTCTCAAGTCGACGCGAGGTCGGCAGATGGGAGAGCAAGTCGGATCAGAATAATTTTTATTTTAAGAATTGACTCGCAGGATGATAAAGAGGAGAAGAAGGAATAGCAGAAGAAGGAAGAGAAGGAAGGATAGAGGAGGGATAGCACGGTGGGCGGAGGAAGATGGATATTGATGGAGGATCGCGTGGAAGTAGCCAAGCGAAGGAGAAAGGGGAGGAAAAGAGCGATGAGGAGAAACGCGAGCAGGAGGGTGAAGGGAGGGACGATGGGAGAAGTGAACGTAGAGGGCGACACATGACTATAAAAAAGGGAGCACAGGAGGATAGATGAAGGATAGAAAGATGGAACGAAGGAAGAGTGAGGGATATAAAGTCGGAGAGAAGATGAGAGGGAACGGAAAGGAAGAGAAGACAGAAATGAACAATGAGGAAAGCAGAAGAAAATGAGTCGAGGGGAGAAGGGCGGCCGGAGAACAGAGGGATAGAGCGACGGGAGAGGACGACTCGGGGCCCGGGCGCGGAGGACGAGGCGCCGGCAGAGGCTTCCCAACCATCCTATAACTTGGTTAGTTTTCTCGCTCTCCAGCCATCACACGAATGTAAACTTGTCTTTTACTGCCCAAGGAAAACTTTCCAAGATTGGTAGTGGCAAAACTTACTTCAGATTTTTTCTTAAATTGAGCCCGGGGCCTCGCGGGCAGAGCGCTCAGCTGCCCACTATGGTAAATGTGTTATGTGAGGTCGTACTCGAACTGCCCTTATACAGGCTTTAGTGGCCAACCATCAGTGAGCCGAACCTTGAGGCTTAGT
>NC_051405.1:36930660-36930916 GCF_015228065.2 Penaeus monodon
TGGAATACTCCAGCTTTGGTCTAACTACCAGCTTGTTTTTAGTACATCCTCTTAGAGTACACTTTTTCTCTCTTTCTCTCGGCACGCCTCTCTATTTTCTTTTCTTTTTTCTTTTTTGAGTGCAATTGTCAGGCTAGGATGAGAGCGACCTCGTCTGTTTTGTAGGGCTTTTGGGCGTCGTCTGCAGGTTGCGTGGGCGACGCTCCTCTGTGAGCGGGAGTTGTCGCTTGTGGTTAGGCGTTGTACTGGAGTCGAT
>NC_051405.1:36930988-36932553 GCF_015228065.2 Penaeus monodon
ATTTATTTATTTATTATGATTGTGTTCCTTTTTTCGTAATGCAGGTTGTGATCATGCAGTTATAACGGACTTTTTGTTGGAGTGGCATTCTTTTTAGATCTAAAATGGCAGTTTATTATAAAATAAATCGTTCATTTAATTATAATTTTCTCCAGCACTGCTTCTGGTTGAACACAAACGCAGATATAAATTAAAGTAAACTGTCACTGCATCGTAAAACGAATTAAAGCCAAGAAGTCATTCTTTTACAGTTAGTTCATAACCATAAATGTGTTGTGCATCGGTTGAGGAATAAAGTTGTACAATAAGACCACAGCCCCCACACAGGGACTACCCGTCTACAACTCGCTACGGTGTGTTTATTGTGTTTATCCCATTAACTCGTACAATAAGCTGAGTCTGGAGTCCGAAGCCCTCGAAACAGAGTTCGGAGCATGTGTCACTGTTCTTTTGACCGGAGCTGTACTTAGGCTTGATTAATTTTGTTTTCATGGAGTAATTTTGGTAGATGTAGGGAATAAATGGTATGGTGATTGAACCTACATGGGACGTCGGGGTGCATATCTGATACAGAACCGGATTCGAAAACAATATCCTAAAAGCAGTGGAGGACAGGAACGAGCCAAAAATAAAGTTTGTCGCAGTTATGTTTGTTTTAAGTTTGAAGAAAGAGGAAGGTCGTGACACAAGGAATTTTTAGAAAGAGATCAGACGGTGGATATAACACTGGCTTAGGATACGAGACTGGATTAGGGAGAATGGGAGAAGGAAGGGGGGGGGGGTAGGATTGATACCAAGGAAAGAAGAATTATTTCACGTGAGAATGAGATTATTGTTGACTTAAAAGTTTATGGTTTTGTGTCACACACGTAGAAGGAAGAAAAAGAAAGGAAAGGTTGCAGAAAGTGAACGCAAGAAAACGAAGTAACTGAAGAAACTGATAAGTATGTTTTTTTTTCTTATCGATTTTTAGATGTGAGTCTCAATTACCTTTTTTTTTTTTAACTTTGCATGCCACTGTTTAAGAATTATGGTAAGGAGCGCATAGAGGTACTGAAAAGGCTCTCCGAGTACCGTGACCAAGAATGAGGAGTTTGTCTGCCGGCCGGGAGGGGAAGGGGCGGGGGAGGGAGATATTTCATAAGTTTCCCAACAGATTTCGGGCGGATTTTCATCATTCTTGTCCGAAATTAATTTTTCTCGATCGCGCCATGATTTGTTGGAGGAGAGTTACGGCCCGACGGGTTACAGCAATCCGAGGGAAGTTGATGTAACGCCAACGTGAAATTTCAAACAATGAGATAGAGTGTAAAATTTACGAATCTGTATGTGCTCGTATGTTTATATTATGAATAAGAAATGGTGAGAAAATGATGAGATTGGAAAATGATAGGAGAAAATAGGCTTCAAGGGAAGAATGGGAAAGAAAAGGCGAAAAAGAGAATGGGGAAAGAATAATAGAGAAGAATGAAAGGGGAAGGTGGGAGAAAAGAAACGTGGAAAAAGATGAAGAGAATGGAAAGCTAAACGTTTGAAAAGAGAGTGAAAGAAGAAAGGGAAAATAA
>NC_051405.1:36932635-36932766 GCF_015228065.2 Penaeus monodon
CGCCATTTATTCCCTGATAAATTCGGTCGAACGGCTGGTTGGAAGGGCGTCCTCGGCTCGTCTCGGCCCCGACCACGAACGGACCTCCGAAGGCAAGGGAGGAACAGCTGTTGTTTGGTGGCCGTGGTGTC
>NC_051405.1:36932826-36932894 GCF_015228065.2 Penaeus monodon
GGGCTTTTCGACGCGGCCAACTTCTAATTGTTTTTGACGAGCTCTCTCCTGGGACGATTTAGCTCTCG
>NC_051405.1:36933053-36933315 GCF_015228065.2 Penaeus monodon
CTTCTTTTGCGTCTGACGTAGGGAAAGTCCTTACCCATATTGTTATTTATCTGTATCCTTTTCTTCTTTAGTCTTGAAACAAAATCAAAGACCGAGGAACTAAAATGGAGTTAGGAGAAAAAAGAATAAAGGCGACCATGAAGACGTGGGGCGCTGTCAAGGCAGTGAAGGTTGTCAAGGCTGTCAAGACAAGAGCCCTTTCAACGGCCTCTCACGTCGCGCATTGGCCGGCCTGACCTGATGGACTGTTTGCTCTCCAGGT
>NC_051405.1:36933350-36933450 GCF_015228065.2 Penaeus monodon
GCGCGGTTTCCCTTAGCTCAGACGCGGCTTGGAATTATGGGCGGAGGACAGGTGGGCTTAATTACACCTGCCTTCCTCTGCAAGAACGCGTATTTGGATG
>NC_051405.1:36933986-36934188 GCF_015228065.2 Penaeus monodon
TTATCATTAGCAGCCTTAAAGGTGACAGGCGAGTCGGGGCGAGGCAGGAAACATGAACGGCTGACATGAGCGTGACATGATGAGGCGGAAGGAGGTGACAGTTGGACGTGCAGACGCCATGAAGTGGCAGAGGGATAAGACATGTCAGAATAATGTTTCAGCTGACAAGCGCGCGCCGCGGATTTTTGCGCTTGTGCTTTGT
>NC_051405.1:36934417-36934999 GCF_015228065.2 Penaeus monodon
AAAGGAAAAAAGTAAAAGGAGTAGAAACGGTAAAGAAGAGCAAAGAAGGGATTTTAAACGAAGATAAAAGATTCGGGAGGGATGAGAGTAGGCAAGAGAAAAGAGGAAGCAAAAGATGAGATAAGGAATTGGGGAAAAAAAGGAAAGCCGGAACCTAGAAGGAAGCAAAAGAGGCAGGAGAAGATGAAGCAAATAGGAATAAGGGGCAGAAGGAGAAGTGGAAAGAAGAAAAAGAGGAGGGGAGGGAAGGAGAAGAGAAATGAGACAGTAGGAAAAGAGAAAGGAAACAGAAGGAGAAGAGATAGGAAACAGGAGAAGAGAAATGAGATAGGAGAAAAGAAAGGAAGCAGAAGGAGAAGAGGCAGGAGAGAGAAAGAGGGGAGAATAAGGGGAATTTACGAGGGCCACGTAGAAGATGAGTACCCGTAACAGCCGACATGATAGGCGATGGGGCAGTAATGTGGCACTGTCGCACGTTGCTCCTTCCTTCGTTTATCGCTGCTTCCTTTCCCCCTTTTTGTTCTTGTTCCTTCCTTCTACATGATCCTTTCATCCTTCATTTATCTCTTCTTTCTTTCCCCT
>NC_051405.1:36935022-36935427 GCF_015228065.2 Penaeus monodon
CCTTCCTTTATTCATTTATCTCTGCTCCCTCTTCTCCTATTTGTTCATGCCTATTCCTTCCTTCATTCATTTATATCTGCTTTCTCGTTCCCTCATTTATTTTTGCTTCCTCTCCTCCCTCAGGTCCTTCTTACTTTCTTCTTGTAGTTTCCTTCATTTATCTGTATTTCCATTCCTTCCTCTCATCTTCCAATCTTCCTTTTCCTAGCTGCTCCTTCCTGTATTCATTTAGCTTTTCTTTCCTCCATCCTTTTCAACTCCCGACTCTCCTCTTCCTTTGCTGTTCTTCCTGTTACGAAACTTTGTGCCAACTTCATTTTGCTTTGATGCAGCATAATTCGGTCGCCGATTCACTGCATACTCAGATGTGCACAATTGCACGCTCGTATTCACCTGACCCTTAAA
>NC_051405.1:36935551-36935713 GCF_015228065.2 Penaeus monodon
GGATGGTGGCGGCAGTAGTAATGCTTCCTGCAAAAAGGAAGATTCCGACCATGAATCATAGGCTTTTTCCTCATGCGAAGTTGAGAGATGAAGAGGTGGCAGGACCCCGCCCCCTCCCTCCTACCCTTCCCCTCCAAGAACACCCCTCTTTCCACAGCTGCT
>NC_051405.1:36935854-36936569 GCF_015228065.2 Penaeus monodon
CCATTTTCTGGCTTTTCTTCCTCTTGCCTTTTTCATAGCTTCTCCGGTACTTTCTTCGCGTATTGTGCTTGCTTACACGTGATTTGCCTTTGTTATTCTTATGATTATCACAGAATGCCATTAGCAGCATGGAAACAGGTCCCACAAAAACCTGAATGGATTTTTTCTTGCGTCCGCCCCATCTCCCCGAAGTATACAAAGAGGGTGGCGAGCTTGTGTCTCACCAGCGCCGCCTCTCAATCGGGAAAGAACCTTTGGACAAATGAAAATTCCAACAGAAGGGCCCCTGAACAGAGTACACCCCTGTCCCAGATGGATGGAGTGTGGATATAAGGAAATGGGGATAACCGCGCATGCGAATAAGGCAGCGAGATAGGCGTGTGTACAAGTGGACAATGAGATGGCCTGGCGTGTGGCTGCACAAATAGGACACCAGAAGGACACGGCGCTGGCGAGTCTGAAGGGCAAACGGGAATCCGGGTTTGCTTGTAGCGTCCCGAGCCTGCGTGACTGAGTGCCTCTTTATTGGGCACTCCTCCACGCGCCCGCCTGGCCCTCTATGGCACTATAAACTCGCCTTATTTATTGCTGCTCGATCATGTGGACTGCCTGGATCCCCCGACCGACGGCGGTTGGCACTGGCACTGTTCGCGGCACTCTTCGCTCTGGGAAGTGAGATGGAAAAATGGAACAAGGAGATTTAAACGGCTTTACG
>NC_051405.1:36936601-36936722 GCF_015228065.2 Penaeus monodon
GGCTTCACTTCGCATGTGCGCTTAAAGCGAAGGGAAGAGATTATGCAAAAAGATCGAAAGACGTGGTGGAAAAAGAACGTGACAAAGATAATAATGATGATTAATGAAAATAACTAAGCAA
>NC_051405.1:36937221-36937376 GCF_015228065.2 Penaeus monodon
AAGAGAAACGGAGAGAGAGATGATCCCGTCCCTTATCCCCTCCCCCCCTCCACTGGACAGAACAGCGCCTATCACTCGAATGTTTGCGCCGTGTGTTGACCCCCTCTGTCTTTACCTGGGCGTCTGGCTCTAACGAGAAGTGAAGGGTGTGTGAT
>NC_051405.1:36937969-36938674 GCF_015228065.2 Penaeus monodon
CCATTTTTCTGGCTTTTCTTCCTCTTGCCTTTTTCATAGCTTCTCCGGTACTTCTTCGCGTATTGTGCTTGCTTACACGTGATTTGCCTTTGTTATCTTATGATTATCACAGAATGCCATTAGCAGCATGGAAACAGGTCCCACAAAACCTGAATGGATTTTTTCTTGCGTCCGCCCCATCTCCCCGAAGTATACAAAGAGGGTGGCGAGTTTGTGTCTCACCAGCGCGCCTCTCAATCGGGAAAGAACTTTGGACAAATAAAAATTTCCAAAAAGAAGGGCCCCTGAACAGAGTACACCCCTGTCCCGATGGATGGAGTGTGGATATAAGGAAATGGGGATAACCGCGCATGCGAATAAGGCAGCGAGATAGGCGTGTGCACAAGTGGACAATGAGATGGCCTGGCGTGTGGCTGCACAAATGGGGACACCAGAAGGACACGGCGCTGGCGAGTCTGAAGGGCAAACGGGAACCCGGGGTTTGCTTGTAGCGTCCCGAGCCTGCGTGACTGAGTGCCTCTTTATTGGGCACTCCTCCACGCGCCCCGCCTGGCCCTCTATGGCACTATAAACTCGCCATATTATGCTGCCGATAGTGGATGCCTGGATCCCCGAAAACGGGGGTTTGGGCACTGGCACTGTTCGCGGCACTCTTCGCTCGGGAAGTGAGATGGAAAAATGGAAAAGGAGTTTAAAACGGCTTAC
>NC_051405.1:36938702-36938813 GCF_015228065.2 Penaeus monodon
GGGCTTCACTTGTGTGCGCTTAAAAAGCGAAGGGAAGAGATTATGCAAAAAGATCGAAAAGACGTGGGGGAAAAAAGAACGTGACAAAGAAAATTGATAATGAAAATAATA
>NC_051405.1:36939237-36939386 GCF_015228065.2 Penaeus monodon
AAGAGAAACGAGAGACAGAGATGATCCGTCCCTTATCCCTCCCCCCCTCCCTGGACAGAACAGCGCCTATCACTCGAATGTTTGCCCGTGTGTTGACCCCCTTGTCTTACCTGGGCGTCTGGCTCTAACGAGAAGTGAAGGGTGTTGAT
>NC_051405.1:36940184-36940301 GCF_015228065.2 Penaeus monodon
TGCCCACCATATGGAGCTTTGATATGTGGCTTCCTCGGTCCACCCAAGAAATAGCCTTTGTTCGCCTGTACTAGACTGAGTCTGGAAAATTATATATAGCGTTAGAGATAAAGTAAT
>NC_051405.1:36940389-36940922 GCF_015228065.2 Penaeus monodon
TTAGTGTAGAACTTACGCGATGGTGTAGTGGCAAAACCTCTTATTATTTCGTCGTTGATAATAATAATGGAAATGATCCACTGATTCTCATTATACTGATTGCGATAAAAAGAGGATGAGGAAAACACAAAAGCAGCCTAAAGAATATTTGGAGAAAGGTAATGATATTCATTGTCCATATTACAACAGGGGAAGGAGCATGTGGTCGCCCTAATGATAGCGAGTCTTATGAATAGACGAGGGACAGAGATGTGACTATCAATCCAAAACTGATAAATGTGTATAATCAGATTGTGAATGTTGTAATTAATTCGCGGAGAAGGGGTTGAGTCCCCGGGGCTATTCTTATCCCTCTCCCCTAAGGCACATTTCCTTATCGACTTAGCCCGTGGGAGTGACCCTTGTTGCTCCTTCCAGCTTGGGTTGTGGTGGCGAGAGGTGTTGTGTTTTTGAGGTATTAATATTTTTTTTATCGTGTTTTGTTATATTTGTGTTGTTATTTTTATTTTTTCTTGTATTTTTCTAATCGTCGT
>NC_051405.1:36940971-36941223 GCF_015228065.2 Penaeus monodon
CCGCCGTTGTAGTTACTGTTGATTTATATTTTGTCATGAAATTAGTAATTCAAAATCTATTTCTTTATTTGTCATGATTTACATTGTCATATACACAAGGTAAATCCGCAATCAATAAGCCAAAAAAAAAAACTTTTTTATTGGTTATACTTTTTCACATTTTCCTCATAATGAAGGTTGGTCGTGGCCTTATTTTCAGGGACAGCCCTCGCCGTCCTGCGGAATAACATGTTTCCCATTGATCTTCGGTCG
>NC_051405.1:36942346-36942617 GCF_015228065.2 Penaeus monodon
ATGAAAGCCGGTGGGGCCAGGGGTCCCTCGCGGCACGGGGCGGGCCATACTCAGTGTAGCAAGTTGAAGCACGCAACTCTTGTCACTGAACATTTAGTGCGGCAGCCTTCACATGACACGACACGCCCACCAGCATGACAATCACGTTCAAATGTCCACCTTCAGGGGCGTGGGGGCTGGAGGGGGTGGGGTTTGTGTGTGGGCGGCGCTCCCTGGCTCGTTTGCTGGCCGCCTGGCTTTGACGCGTCCCCACCCCCCATCTTACCCCCGG
>NC_051405.1:36942686-36942942 GCF_015228065.2 Penaeus monodon
CAGCTTTCCCCATCTTGCTTCCCCACACCTCTCCTCACCTTACCTCTCCTCCCCACATTTCTCCTCACCTTACCTCTCCTCCCTACACCTCTCCTCACCTTATCTCATATCATCTCGCTTCCCACACTTCCCCACACCTCGCGCCCAGCTTACTGTGGGAGAGCCTGAGAGCGCTGCTTTTACGTGTAAAAATGCCGGATTGGCTTTGAATTTTGCCTCTCTTTGTCGTTTCGCTTTGGCTGCCGTGAAGATAGTA
>NC_051405.1:36943189-36943401 GCF_015228065.2 Penaeus monodon
ATGCGTAAAGGTAGATGTGTGATATAAGATCAGAACCCCCCCCCCCCCAGTGATCATACGCAGAGGCAAACCCGGTTGATATTGAGGCATTTCGCAAATCCATTTATTTATCGCATCTGTGATTTGCCTCGCCCTTATCAGTAATTCCGTCCGAGGTTATCAGCGATCCGTCGGTTACCTCGGGGACATCAGCCTGGGTCATGCACGGTGTT
>NC_051405.1:36943682-36943826 GCF_015228065.2 Penaeus monodon
AGAAAATTTGCCGGCCGTAAGGGAACAGTTGAGAGATATTATTGATAGTTGCGAGACGAAAAATACACACAAGACAAATATTATTTGCGTTTATGGTAAAAGTAAACAAGGAATGACTGAATTACGGTTATATGTTGAAATTGC
>NC_051405.1:36944141-36944226 GCF_015228065.2 Penaeus monodon
CCTCCTGCTTGGCAACTGCACGCTTGCTGCGTGAATATACATCTTATTGATTGAATGTTCCCCTTTCATTCCAGCTTCCTCGACC
>NC_051405.1:36944387-36945050 GCF_015228065.2 Penaeus monodon
AGGCATACCTTCCCACAAGGAATTGAACGTACGATGGTCATGGAGGTTGAGAAAAGAATCTAACGGGCAGTATTTTTCGTCTAAGTCCCGGGAAGGAAATGGAGATTCGGTTATTAGACAAGACTTTTTTTCTTATTCTTTTTTTCCCTGTTTATTTTGCGTGTCGGAAACTCCTTCTTCCAACTTTTTTTTGTGGTTTCTTTCACTTCATTTTATCAGTTCGTGCTTTGCCTTTGCTTTTGTTTCAGTATTTCCACTTCCTCTCTTGTGTCTGCTTTCTCTGCTTCCTTCGTTTTGCTGCTTCTCCTTTTCACGATTTCTGCCTCTTGGAATCGCCCCCCCCCCACGACCCCCCGCATGTGCGTGTGTATTAACTTCGTGTTGATATACGGAGGATCCATCGACCCCCCCCACCCCACCCCAACCCGTTCGGTCGCCCTCCTCCGCCTCTTCCTTCGCTTCCTTCTCCGATTCCTCCTTCTCCGCCACGTCCTTCAAAGTCTTCCTTTGCTTCTTTCTTACTTTCTTTCTTCTTCGCTTACTCTTTAAAAACTTCTTTGCCTTCTCTTTCGGCTCCTCCACCGCCTTTGCTTCCTTCTCTCTTTCGCCTCCTACTTCGCTATTTCTATAAACTCTTTTTTTGTCCTTCCACCCTCTTAGACA
>NC_051405.1:36945147-36945356 GCF_015228065.2 Penaeus monodon
GTCTTGGCCTCCCGCCGACGTTCATTACGAATCTTTTGGGCGCGTGGCGGCGATCCTGAGGCGTCCGGGAAGGTCACCCCCGGCTCCTTAATTAGCTTTGTACACACTTATTCGCTTCCTAATTGGCGCTGGCGCAATTAGCGGGGTATTATGCAATGCAGAAACGCTTGCTGCCCCCCCCCCTTCCGCCGCCGCCTCCTTCTGCCCCC
>NC_051405.1:36945401-36945502 GCF_015228065.2 Penaeus monodon
CCCATTTTGGGCATTTCCAAGTTTCCTTTTCCACTCCAGGATGCGCTGCCCTTTCTTTTTTAATTTCTTATCCTATGTCAACTCTCTGATCCCTCTTATCA
>NC_051405.1:36945584-36945650 GCF_015228065.2 Penaeus monodon
GACTCTTGGCCCAATGAGGTGGCGAGAATGTAGCAAGTGACCCGGGCCGAGATGCCTGTGCTCTCA
>NC_051405.1:36945898-36946104 GCF_015228065.2 Penaeus monodon
AGCAAGGGAACCTCGACGTTCGTCCGGCGTCAGTCCGGCGCTGATTCCCCGCAAGACGTCTTCGGAGCCACTCGACCCTCCTGCAGGCGCTGAGGCTGCACGCGCTCTCTCCCGAGCCTCGTCGATTGCTACTGCTGGCGGCGAAGTCCCACGGGCAGTTCCGCTTTTCGTTTTCGTTTTATCTTGCTCGCGCTTTCTCATCGGTC
>NC_051405.1:36946131-36946526 GCF_015228065.2 Penaeus monodon
CAGGGGTTATCTTTGATCTCTAATTTTCACAGTTTTAAGTTTTTTTTTTTCTTCGATCGGTCCATTCGTTTGTCTTCGCTCTTATCACTCTTTCTTATTATTTTTCTTTTTGTATTACTTGTTTCGCCCTCGACTTGTGGTTGTTCTTTTCTTGCATTCTTTCATATTTTCATGTTTATTCCTATTGTACTTTCCATGTTTTCTGCTGCGTGTGCATTGTGGGTTTTGTTTATTGAACTGTTTTCTCGTTTCTTATATTTTTACTGCTTTTCTGATGGTTTGTGGTGCATTCCTTTCGCCTCTAGTCTTCATTTTAGCAATGATCTTGTTTATGTGTGTTTGGACATTTTCGCCTTTCATTTACGATTGCTTCTATTTCTTTTTGTGTGCCCTGT
>NC_051405.1:36947086-36947197 GCF_015228065.2 Penaeus monodon
CTTTTCCTTTTTCTATTTTCCGAGGCTTGACCTCCCATGTTCTCGTGTGCCGGCCACATACTGCACGTCTTCTCCCTTGACCCCTAAAAAATATTGAATGAATTCCGATGG
>NC_051405.1:36947478-36947588 GCF_015228065.2 Penaeus monodon
ATGAGTGTGCTTGTGAAGATTTTTTGTTTGTGCAGGATGTTTATCTCCTTCATGTGGCAATCTCCCTGTACGGTAAACGACACGAAAGTGGGGTCTTAGGAAGGGCGATG
>NC_051405.1:36947782-36948330 GCF_015228065.2 Penaeus monodon
AGACTTTTAAAATCTAATGATGTGTTCTTCTTTCAACATTAATCGATCCTTATTTTATGCCTCACAGTAAAGCAAAAAAGGAAGGCAAGGTTCGTTACAGTCACTACTAAGCAAAAAGAGAAAATGAAATAAAAGTTAATATTTCCGTGTCTTTTATCTGTCATTGCATTTTTTTTTTCCTTTCTTTTTATAGAAATCCTATAAGTTAATTTTTTTGCGAAGTCATGTCCGCGCTTAGAAATATTTTTCGGTTTTATTATTATCTCAGTTCGAAATGGAGCAATAATTGTTATGCATCAACTGACTAATTTTGAGATTGATTATACTGCTATGAATTCTTTACACAGTTGAAAATTATTCAGCGTCACCGGCCGAAAGTTTTTTTCGAAGTCAAGAAATGTCAGTTGGCGGTAAAATATCGAAATTATCTTTCCTCTCTACTACCTTTTCCCTTTTCGACCTTCTCACTTTTCCCTCCCTTCTGTCGAGCTCTCTTATTCCCCTGCATTATTTTACCTTACATCAACCCTTTAGCCCCGATTTCACTT
>NC_051405.1:36948499-36948756 GCF_015228065.2 Penaeus monodon
AAGCTCCCTCATTTCCTTGCCCCCTCATTTTTTTCTCCTTCCTCTTACCTCCCCCCTTCCCCCTCTTCCCCCTCCGCCATCACCCTCATATTCTTTCACCCCTCTTCCCCCTCCTTCTTCCATCTTTCCCCTTATTCCTTCCTTCCTTCCTTCCTCCTCCCCCCTCACCCCCACGATATACAGACATCACCCCCGGACATCGCGTGCCGTTTTCGCGTAGCAGATCGAAGCCTGAATTAGTGCTGCCGACGAGAACT
>NC_051405.1:36948918-36949056 GCF_015228065.2 Penaeus monodon
AAGTCCAGCTGCGAAAACGGGAGCCGACTACGAGACACCGCTTTTCCGTTTTTGGGTTTATTTGGCTAAACGTTTTTTTTTTTTTCTTGGTTTTGATATGTTCTTTTTTTGTCAGTTGTTTTTTTCTTCTATTTTTTG
>NC_051405.1:36949152-36949256 GCF_015228065.2 Penaeus monodon
ATTAATTCTCAGTTTTATGGCTGTGGTTACTGTTTAGACACTAGCTATGTCTGACGCTTCTCCCAATATGTATCCTTCAGCCAAATCTCAAATACCTGCTCCTC
>NC_051405.1:36950022-36950367 GCF_015228065.2 Penaeus monodon
TGACGGATCAGTCATGCTACGGCTGTTCCTTTCAGATTGACGACCATGTCATGCTGTTCTTTGTATTTTATTATTTTTCTATTCTTAATCCTTTTATTAGTCTGATTTCACATTGGGTGTAATTGATATTGCCTTCCTTTCATTTTCTCTTTTGTCGTTATCTTTCCAGTAAGCAAAGCCAAACAGGTTATTTCTTACTTTTCGTAGCGAATAACGTAACGGGCATAACGGTCTTTACTTTTTGCATGTGTGAGATATTTTGCTTGTGTATTTCGAGACTTTTCTGTGGTTAGGGGGGGAGGAAGGAGGAATCCCAACCTCCCTTTTTTATTTTGTCTTTCATTA
>NC_051405.1:36950494-36951399 GCF_015228065.2 Penaeus monodon
CTTCCCGGTTTTCCTATCCTTCTCATTTATCCATCTGTCTTCCAGTTTTTATCTTCGCTTTACATTTCTCTCCTCCTTTTTATAATTTCCCCTTCCCTTTTCCCTCCCTTTCATAGTTTCTTTTACTCTTCTACTCCATTACACCTTTTTCATTCAAGGTTTTAATATTTTCTCTCCGCTATTCCCTTTCCCTAACATTTCTCCTTCTCGCTTCTCCTCACCTTCTCTTTATATTTTCTTCATTCCCTTCCTTGCTTTCATTTTTTCCTTGCTTTTTTTCCTTCTTTTTTCGCCTTTTTGTTCATTTTTTTATATTTCCCCTCCACTTCTCTCCATTTTTTCTACCCTGGCTTGACATTAATTTCCCATGTTCTCTCTTTTCTTTCATCCCTCTGTGTTTTCCCCTCTCCTACCCCCCTTTCCTTTTTAATTTCTCCTTCTCCCTTCCACTTTTTCCCGTCTCTTTCTATATATTCCCTTTCTTTTCGCCTGTTTCTTCATCCTTACTATTTCCCCGTTCCATCGCTCCTCCCCTCTTTTCTTCCTTTTGCATTTTCCCCCTTTCCCTCTCTCCTCCCTTTACCTCCTTCCTTTTGGATTTTTCCCTCCATTCTCTCCTCCCTTTCTCTTTTTTCCCTTTCCTGCTGTCCTCTGTTTTGCATTTCCTCCTTTCCTTCTCTCCTACCTTTTGCATTTTTCCATTTCCTTCTCTCCTCCCTTTTTGCATTTTCTCCCTTTATCTCCTTCCCTTTTCTCTCCTCTCTCTATATCTTCCCCTCCCCTCCTTCCTAGACCCCTCCCTCTCTCTTTGAGGATCTGGATCGAGGCTCCGGGGAATCCCAGGATATGTTTTGACGTGATGTATCGGGATTTACGTCACCTCTGACACCTCTTCCGTGACCCCG
>NC_051405.1:36951812-36952446 GCF_015228065.2 Penaeus monodon
GTACACAGTTGACGCTAATGGTTAGCTGGACGAGAGCGATGTGCTCTGTCATGTGACTGAACAACTTGTCTTATCCGGACGCCTTGTAACTTACGTCATTTAGTGTCAGTTCGGTACAAAAATGGCCTAGCAGGTTACATGCGTAGAATTTGCAACAGCTACTGCTATAATTTGACAAAGGTCATGGTAAGGAAAACGAAAAAAGGAAATGAACGGGTAGTTAGGTTAATAGTAATGGTGAAAAAGACAATGTTAGTGATGTTATCGATGAATGCTAACGGTCTTAGTAGTGTTGATGGTGATGTGTGACGGAGATGATGAAACTTGTAATAACAGTGCTCAATAGAAATGATGATTTTATATAATAAAGAAATAGATCATATTCCACCTCTTTTTGTTTTTTTACGAACATGTAGCAGTGCATTTAGTCTATGTCATTTTGTTACGTAGACACAGCAATTTCAATAGCAGTAAAAATAGTAGGTTGCATTTTTTTTTTATCCGCCGAAATCATTTGGGTTTCATTCTCCGGCTCTTCGTTCTGATTACAGTAACGTCTAGTGCCTTCTTGCCGTCGCTCTTTATCATCCCTGGCGTTTTTCTCTGAGATTTTCCCTTCAAATCACTTCCTCCT
>NC_051405.1:36952752-36953009 GCF_015228065.2 Penaeus monodon
TCTATCTACCTTCTTAGTCTCCACCAGAGTCTCTCAGAATCCCGACATTAAACGTAAGAATTTATGCGTAACACACAGCCACTTGCATCCCCCCACCTCCTCCCTCCCTCCCCGAAGGCGCGCACTGAAAAGAGGTTTGATTTAGAAGCGAAGTTTGCCCACGTTGTTGTCAGAAGTTTGCGCGAGGAGGTGGCCAAGATGGTGCGTCTTCCCACAGGAGCGCCTGAGAAGGCCACCGCAGGTTACATGTGGATTAA
>NC_051405.1:36953091-36953958 GCF_015228065.2 Penaeus monodon
CGCGCGCTGAGTCTCAAAAAGGAATAATCCATATGGATTTTCTATTTTTCTCACGCGTGACAAAAAATATATACAAAATCTAGAACCGTGACACATTTTACACCGCTGCTTGTGCTTATTGGAATTTCACGGTTACAGTGCCAATTCCGGGTGTCTAATGGGCGACAGAGGAGAACAGTGGAAAAGGGGGAACGGGAGATTTTTCTGAATGATTGGCAATGGAGCGCATTTCGCTCCTCGCCGCTCGGGTACCCTGGAGGCGGATCTCGGAATCGGTGCGAAGGCCTTAGGGCTGTCACCTTGTATCTTGGTTTGTTTAAGTGGCTGTGGCTTTTGCCCTTATCACTGCATCGTCACGTCTTATCGCCATTATTATCGTCTTTAGCAGTGTCTTCATCGTTCTCTTTTGCCTCTTATGTCACCTTTCTCCTCTTGTCTTCTAATCCTCCTCATCTTCATTTCCCTTCCTGTTTTCACGTCCTCCGCTTTCCCCTCTCTCTCCTCTTCATTTGTTTCCCTTACCTCCTCTCTCTCTTCTTCCTTTGTTTCCCTTGCCTCCTCTCTCTCCTCTTCCTTCTCCCCCTTTTCTCCTCTTCTTCCTCCTTTTCCATGCATCCCTCTTCTTCACCTTTTATCTCCTTTTCTCTTGAATCTTTCCTCCTTACCCACCTCTTCCCTCCTTCCTTTCCGTCCCTGTCCTCCTTCCAACACGTGTCCTCCTCTCTCCTCCTTCCCTTGTCTCCTTCGCCCTCCTTATCAGGTGTGTAGAGAGAGGAAGCCGATGGCGGAATGGGGGAAGCAGCTGGAGCGGATGTGCTGGCGCGCGCGCGGGCGGCCGAGCATATGTTTGATCCTTGAGGTCTTTGA
>NC_051405.1:36954050-36954622 GCF_015228065.2 Penaeus monodon
TTCACTTCCTTCTCGAACTTTTCCTTCCTCAATATCCGCGTATTTTTGTCTCGCAAAGAAAGGTATTGGGCCGACGAGGGAAAGTTTGCGTGTGTTTTTCTATATTTTTCAATTTCTCTATTTCATCTCCCTTTTCTCCTTTTTCCTCTATTTCTTCTTCATGTCTAATTTATTTTCTCTTTTTTCTCTCTTCTCATTTCTTCAATATATCTTCTCATTTAGTTTCTCTCTTTTTTATCATCTCCCCTTTATTTTCTATTTACGCCTCTTCTCGGCCTTCCCTTCTCTCCTTTCTGTATATGTTTACTGTATCCCTCTCTTTTCCTCTCTCTCCTTCCTTTCTCAATTTCGTGCATTTTACGACATGGTACAAGATTTATGCGAGAAGGTCATGCGTTCATGAGAATATTTTAGGTAGAAATAGTAAAGCTTGGATTGTATTGGCATCCGAGCCATTAAACCGGTCTAAGGCGCCGTTATCGGAACCGGTAGTGGAGACAGAAATGGTTTAGTGTTACATATTCATGCAGTTTGTCGCCATGTGTACTCCTCCCTACGGCTGACACAAGCAA
>NC_051405.1:36954956-36955432 GCF_015228065.2 Penaeus monodon
AGTTACACGTATACATATAAAGGAAATAGACTTGTAAAACTAATTTGCAAGTTATCCGTATCTTATAAGACACGGTAGCCACAGACTGAAGGAGTCTGGGGACAGGCAGAGAGAGTGATTTTTAGGAGATCAGACATAAGTCAAATGGCAGATAGCAGCATTAGACGGCGACAGGCATGCACGGTTGTTCATAAACACAGACAGATAGTCAGGGGCGGAAACACCAAATAAGGCAAAGATGCAAAGATAGAACTAAAGACGGAAAGAAGGTGCAGAGAATCGGAGACGAGTGAACAAGCCGTAATTGTCGGTTGAACACGAAGGCGTTGCAGCTCCGGCGTCAGCAATTGATCTCGTAAGTGTTATGGCCGAGTCTCGGGTCTAGAGTGTGAGGCGCCCCTCTCGCGCCGCCTGCTGCGCCCTCTGCGAGTCGATGCGCGAGTACAATAGGCGTCACTTGCAGGGCAGCCAAGGGG
>NC_051405.1:36956702-36957302 GCF_015228065.2 Penaeus monodon
CCCCGACACCCCCGCTGATTCTCACCCCCACAACCAATTTACTTTTTTTCTGATACTTTTTTGTGTCCGCGAGCAGAATAGCGGGCGGGTCGGGCCGGCTTGAGACAATGGGCATGGACCACACCGCGTTTTGTGATGGTAATGAGACTGCTCGACCCTCGGCCTGTGAGGTGGGTGGTGGGGAGAAGTGAAGGGGTAAGAGCGGTGGAGTGGTGGCGGGTAATTGGGGTGAAGTCGACACAACCGTTGTGTCGGGGGACCCAGGTACCGACAGCCTCTGTGGCCTGAGAACCGACTTCTAAGGGAAGCCGGGAGAGGATTACGCGGTGTTTGGATCTGTATTGGCTACAGGAAGAGGAGGGAATGCCGATAACGGCAAGTCTAAGGAGGGGACTGGTGCAGGAAGGGAAACAAGGATGTTCCGCCAATTCTGTCGTCCTTGGATCACCACCTCTCTTTAGGACCAGTACGTCTTAAACTCTCTCCTTGGGCCGTTCTCCTCAGTTGACACGGTTAATCAAAACTCATATATCTCTCTCTTATTCGCCTACAGAAGAGGTCCTCTCCATACCCATACGCTCTATGTCGTCTTCATCAGTC
>NC_051405.1:36957666-36957975 GCF_015228065.2 Penaeus monodon
GCCCCCAACCCCACAGGCGCCCTGCACGCTAAAGAGTAATCCGGAGACCTTCGTTTGTGCAATGTTAAAGCAGTTAAATGCAATCAACACGTAAAAACGGCCGCCGGTTTCAATTATGATTGCTTTTATCAATAGCGTCGATGTTGTGGAGTACTTTCCCCGGAGGCCCTCGCTTTGCATGTGGCGGCGTGACATGCGGGTGACGGATGAACCTCTGTACGTCTTTATTACCTCCGCTGGACCGACAGGTGACCGGCCAGGTGTCAAGGTATTGTGGAGGGCGGGCCATGGTCGGAGGGTAGGCCTTGA
>NC_051405.1:36958194-36958288 GCF_015228065.2 Penaeus monodon
AAGAAAATTGGTTGAAAGAAGGACTAGGAGAGTGGGAGAAAACGAAAGTGACAACAAAAGAACTGAAAAAAATAGATTAAATCACAATAGGACA
>NC_051405.1:36958386-36958508 GCF_015228065.2 Penaeus monodon
TGAGGATGCTATAAAAAATAAGATGGTATGGAAAGGGAAGCGAGATAGGAGTAAATCGGGCGTTTAGATACCGAAACGAGAGTTAGGACGCGGGGGTTACGGGGTGTGTTGGAGATAAGGTC
>NC_051405.1:36958693-36959320 GCF_015228065.2 Penaeus monodon
GGAAATAAAATGAAATGTTGAAGGAGAGTTGGGTGGGTTGCGGGTTGGGTAGCGAGGGGGCTGTTGGCGGGGGCGAGGAGAAGAGGCGGATGCAAAGGGCTGGGGAGGAAGGGAGAGCGCGGCGCGAGGGAGGATCTGGACCGGTGTTTAATTGGATTCCCCGACGAGTAATTCCGAGTTCCGCTTCGCTTGCCGTGGAAAGTGGGGGGAGGATGGGTAAAGGAAGGAAGGAGGACACTTTTAAAAGTTCGCTGTATGTAAGACGCACATGTAAACACGCGCGCCTACATAGAAACATCAGTGCACAGACGTTTTGGATGTACATATGAGCTCGTACCAACCTGCCTGTTCCCACCTAATAAAGCGTTTTTCCGTCTGCTCTGAATAAGTCCACCAGCAAGATTCGCTTATTAATTGCTAAGAAATTGAAAATCGTCGATATTCTCATCTCTGTCATGTATCATCTTCCTTTATCGCCTTTTCCTCTCTTCCTCATATTTTATCCGTTTCCTTATGCGTCGCTCGTGAGATCACATTCTCTCCGGGGATATTGTATCGGCTCAAGTCTCCACTTCATTTTCTTATCAGCGGAAACGATATTTCAGTATTTCAGTAATGGAATTTGAC
>NC_051405.1:36959525-36959738 GCF_015228065.2 Penaeus monodon
AAAATTGAAGGGGGGTAAGCATCACCTGAGGTCTGAAGCGTCAGCCAATCACGGGAAAGCAAATTAGCGCGGGAAAATATGATCAGCCACGTCTCTCCCGCCATAAAAAATGTTCGATTCCGAGCGAGATTGACCTCGACCGGCGGTTATGGGTCCGAGATGACGCAAGAGCTCCCCTTGTGTTAGATTTATTATATCTTTTAAGAGGCCGGA
>NC_051405.1:36959790-36959867 GCF_015228065.2 Penaeus monodon
GATTGGGGACGATAAATGGCCGGAGACTTCGCCCTTTCCGAGGAAGTACCATTGTCATTCCGCGTTAGTTAGTTATT
>NC_051405.1:36959956-36960473 GCF_015228065.2 Penaeus monodon
CTCCGCGAAAGGAGTAAAAAAAACTCGACATTTGAGATCGCCGACAAGACAAAGGGCTTTCAGGTTTGGCGGGAAAAATATGGCCCTTGGATATATGTTTTTTTTTTCTTGTCTTAGAGAGATTAAAAGGCCATTGCGATAGTATGTCACAGCTCGGAAGATTTAGATTCAAGAAATAGCTGATACTTCAAAGATTACCGTTTCACTTACAACAAATAATGATCAAGAAATGACAACCATCAAGTAAACAGATACTCAAGAAGAAAATACGTTGGAAAATTACACATCGTAATACATTATCAGACTGTTATGGATAATGGAGTGACATGAATGCTTAATGCCCAACATGTGAACATATGCCGCATGATGTATGACAAGCTAGATGAATATTAGATGCGTTCATGACAATTCTTGTGTACCTGATACCACGATAGGGACAGGATGAATTTTTTAGAGGTACACGCTACTTTTGTATTTCTCTGCACTTCTCATTCACTCGGTTATTTCTCTACATTTC
>NC_051405.1:36960528-36960603 GCF_015228065.2 Penaeus monodon
TATTAGCTGCCATTTATGATTAAAAGTGAGGAAAGGGGAAATGTGTCAAGAAGTGATAACAACAAGGTCAGACTT
>NC_051405.1:36960812-36960960 GCF_015228065.2 Penaeus monodon
CCACTGTTCACTGAAATCCACCACTCCCTCTTAGTTTTCATAATAAGAAAAAGAAAAAAAATGATTTAACCTATGCGTGAATTCCATAAACAAGCACAACAACAAAGAAATAAAACGAAATAAGAAACTCTTTGGAGAGGTTGAAAGG
>NC_051405.1:36961013-36961277 GCF_015228065.2 Penaeus monodon
TTGTACCCAGTTAGTAATTATGCACGAAATTAAAGGTCGGAGTAATTGGTCAAAATTTCTTCATTTTTCATTTTCGAGAATTTTAGCCGAACAGCTGAATATTTTTGCCACGAAAATAACACACGTTTCTATAGTTAGGATTAAAAAGGGTTCCGTAGCTCGTTTTTTTTTCTGTTTCTAATCCGATTTTTGTGTGATTATGTGTGTCATGCTTGTCTTTCAATATAATTTCCTTGGAGAATAGTATTTGTAAGTATATTATTT
>NC_051405.1:36961516-36961845 GCF_015228065.2 Penaeus monodon
GCGATAATACTCTTCCGTACCTTTACTCCTACTTCTCCCTCCTTACCCTACACCTCATCCCACCGCTGCCCATATCCCCCCATACCCTCATCCCATATCCCCCCATATTTCCTGGTGCCCCCATCCCATATTCCGCCATATCTCCTCATACCCCCCACCCCGTACTCCATCCCACACACCTCCCATACCCCCAGCCCACCCCACCCGTGCCTCCAGTAGCGAGGCGAGCGTTGGCCGACGTCAAGACTGATTAAGTCCAACATCAAGGCTGGTTAAGCCCCGAGGATCAAGATCAGAGGCCAGCTGGTGGCGCCTGATGGAAGGGTAAG
>NC_051405.1:36961916-36962063 GCF_015228065.2 Penaeus monodon
TGTGTGTGTTGGGGGTAAAGGGAGGGAGTATATGTTGGGGGAGAGGGAGGGGGATGTGTGTGTTAGGGAAAGAGGGGGGGTTGTAAGGGGAGAGGGAGGAGAATGTGTTTGTTAGGGATAAAGGGAGGGAGAGGAGAATGTTTTGAA
>NC_051405.1:36962128-36962227 GCF_015228065.2 Penaeus monodon
TGACACGGCCAGAAATTCCGGATTGCGTAGGAGGGAAATGACTTCATTATCAAAGCTTGGAAGTCCATGTGGGTGAGTTCACGGACGCCTGGGGGACCT
>NC_051405.1:36962587-36962808 GCF_015228065.2 Penaeus monodon
GCGCGCGTTTTTGCATTTATATATGATGCGTGTGCCTAAGCGAGCCTCGGAAGCCCCCGCCCCTCGCGCGGCGGCAGGAGCCTAGTCACCGCGATCGGCAGAAGCGACGGCGCGCATCCTCGTCGGATACAAAGGGCCGACGAGTCCCTGCAACTTGTGATAGAAAAGGCGCCCTCTATGTCACCCCATTAAAACTTAGAAGTGGGCGGCCAATGTGGGCG
>NC_051405.1:36963347-36964028 GCF_015228065.2 Penaeus monodon
GTGGTTGAGCAGAGGCTACATCCCCCAGCTACTCCAGGCCTTCCCTCCCCCCACCCTCCCCCCCAGCACATCCCCCATTTACTCTAACCCTTCCCCCCGACACTCCTCCCTACCTCCCTCACTCCTCCCCCCACACTACGTACCTCCCCCACTCCTCCAAGCTGAACATTTGATGGCGAGGAAGTGCCGCGTGTGTCGAGGACCTTAAAATGGAGGAAGGCCCGCGCATGGCCCAGCCGCCCGGGTGCCGGCACTCTTATAAGAGCCATAAATATATGCACCGGATGTCTACAATTGCCCCGCCAATGCTGCTTTTATGGTGTCTTTATCAGCTTCACTTATTCCCTCCACAAGTTCCGCCTGAAAGGGTCTCGGGGCAGGGGAGGGGCCCTAAGGGTGGGGGCAGGGGAGGGGGCCCTAGGGTTGGGGCAGGGAGGGGGCCCTAGGGTGGGGGCAGGGGAGGGGGCGCTAGGGTGGGGGCAGGGGAGGGGACCCTAGGGCGGGGGCAGGGGAGGGGGCGCTAGGGTGGGGGTAGGGGAAGGGGCCCTAGGGTGGGGGCAGGGGGCCTAAGGGTGGGGGTGGGGTGGGGTGAAGGGGTGTTTGGGGAGGGAAAGGGGTGAAGGGGGGCTGGTAGTGGATGAGGACGCCAGTGGAGGGGCGTAGGGGTCGGGTCGTGTTTAT
>NC_051405.1:36964055-36964223 GCF_015228065.2 Penaeus monodon
GGGAGGAGAGGGAGGAGGGAAGGGAAGGGAGGGTACGTCAGTTTATTCGCGCGTTACCGGAGATTTTAAAATTTTGATGTTGTTTCCCCTCGGGGTATTGGAAGGATTTTCATTCTTAATGGTTATTTATAAACGCGCGAGACGCCGGCTGCCTCTCTGGGCCTTTAT
>NC_051405.1:36964507-36965200 GCF_015228065.2 Penaeus monodon
TCCATATTCATGCTGATTATTATTCACGATTAAAGGGAAATTATTGAATTATCATCTTTCTTTTTACTATTACAAGATTACGTATATCAACATATTACGCATGTTTTCCATACCTCAAAAAAATTGAATTGGGTAAACGGCCTAGTATTGCCGTTTTTGGTCTCAGGAGAGGGAGTTGCCGCGGTTATTCTTAGTATGTTTTCACTACTGTAATTTGAGTTGATTTATTTATGTATTTGTTTGTTTATATCCGCCTTTTTATGTTAAAAAATGAGGAAATGTTTTTATGGACAATATCTATAGTTTATATTTTTTGTTCTAATTTCTTACTCAGGTTTTTTGAAAAAGCGCTACAAAGATTGATAAGACAATAGCTTCCCATTTGGGTGAAATTTCCAGGTATTTCATCGAGACCTGACCTGGAAGAAGTGAAATATGGCTGGCCCGGACCGTAGATTTTACCCGCTTATCCAACAGCCGTCGAAGTCCAGAATATTTCTCTCAAATTTATTGGGGTCAGAAGGTCCCCAAAATGCAACGTTTGAGGGGTGACTGTGCCATTGCGAAGGCATATCTTACCCAGCATTAGTGATATTTGCCAGAGAGATGTCAAGCCTGATAATTGAGGGAAATCTATTATTTAGATCATTGGGAAGAAAATTGTTGAATGGGGTTTGAATCGTATAACACATC
>NC_051405.1:36965840-36966002 GCF_015228065.2 Penaeus monodon
GTCAAACTAGCGACCGCAGAAAGCATATTGTTATAGATTTATTTTTCTCCGCTACTTCAGAAATATTCATAGAATGACTTCTTCCTTTTGTTGTGTGTCTGTTTATTTCAGGATAAGAATTTTGGGCGGTGCGGCGCACGGAAACATTGAGCACAGAGCGAG
>NC_051405.1:36966248-36966852 GCF_015228065.2 Penaeus monodon
AATTTATTTGATTTATTTAGTTCTATAAAATCAACCTGGCAAAGTCGACTAGTTAAAATAAGCTGTGGAGACCTAAGACTGTATCACGGGCTATTAACACCGCCCTGCATAACCTTGCAACCGACATTAATGTTGGCCTTTTTTTTTATTAACATCACGCTTTTCGTACCGATAACGTAATACGAACGTGCTTTTATGTTGCAGTTGCTTTTATGTCACGCCTTGCTTATCTTTCTTGATATTGTTATCAGGATTTTCTGTCGGAAAGAATTCGATTGATGTGTTTGAGGAAAATTCTGTATCAGAGTCAAAGGAGGAAGAAAACGTCCTGCCAGCTCACAGCCGCCGATCAAAGCCTTCAAAGGATATCACGGAATCTTTGGGCGGGTGTTTTGTGTAAAGGGAAGGGGCAAGAAGGCCAACGGGGGGGGGGGGGGGCTCGCGAGGAAGACGTTGGCGAAGGGGCGAGGAGAAGATCTGTCTGTCCCCTCTCTGCCTCGTCTCTTTCGCCTTTCCTTATCCTTTGGACTTCTGTGGTCTCTTTCCCTCGATTCTTCGTTTCCTCTCTCTCTGTTCCCAACTTTTATGTTTTCTTAACGCTCTT
>NC_051405.1:36967054-36967390 GCF_015228065.2 Penaeus monodon
GCCGCGGTTGACCGTCGCGACACCTGTCTCGAAGAATGCCATTCAGAGCCGCCACATTGATGAAGCAGTTATGAGTCTTCGCGTGTTGTGGCATTGAGACATTTTTCCCGTGCACCCTTTTTTATTCCATTAATTTGGCTATGTGCCGAGGCTGGTCGGGGTTGTTATTATAACCCAGGTCGGTAGAAGGAGCTGGAAGGGGAATGATGGGAAGGAAGGAAGGGTTGGGGGAAAGGGGGGGCATTCTTGCAAGGAGTAAGGGCAAGGTATCCCGGCGATAATGGCGAGGGAAAGGTATTGAGGAAGAAGGAGGGCGAGGTGGAGGGAGAGCGAGCA
>NC_051405.1:36967435-36967900 GCF_015228065.2 Penaeus monodon
TAATAGCTTCATATATACAATTTTATGCTGCGTTAGCCCGAGGGAAGTGCTGTCTCCCGCGCCGCTCGATGTGGGCATGAATGACACGCTCGCCACAATTTGCGGCCAGCATGTCATTCATGCTGCCACACATACCCTCCGCCACAACGCCGCTCCTTCTCCATCCAGCCACGCCGCCAGACAGGCCCTCTTCCGCCGCAAGCCAGCCTCGCCCAACATACCAAAAGAACTCGTATTTCAGCGCTACCACCGCCGCTACCAGGCGCTCCTCCGCTACCACCACTTGGACCAATCACGGCGCTCCCTCCTTCGAAAGCTCCTCCACGCTATCACCGGCCTCTTGCTTCCCTCTCGCCACACTCGGCGAAAGGAACTCGAGAGGAGCCGAGGCCGAGAGGGCGAGGGATGGCAGCCATCACAAATTGCTCCCTATTGGTTTTCTATTCTAAATGTCGTGATAGTGGC
>NC_051405.1:36968560-36968637 GCF_015228065.2 Penaeus monodon
TCTTTGGTTGTCCCTACACCATCCTCTAAATTCATTTTTTTCTCCCCAATTTCCTTATCTCCTTCCCCCCTGTTTTT
>NC_051405.1:36968694-36968815 GCF_015228065.2 Penaeus monodon
ACGCCAGCCTATTCGACAGCGGTCCTCCCTTCTTTAAAAACGGGATGCTTTGTCGTGTTCGCCAAATTGTTTTCGGGAGTTAAGTTATGAGTTTAAGCGGCCACTTCGTCCCTCTGATGAA
>NC_051405.1:36969103-36969345 GCF_015228065.2 Penaeus monodon
TGAAAGAATGAGAAAGGGAAGTAGTGCCGGTTAACTCAATCTGTGGAGACGTGTTTTTGTTAAGTGCTACTGTGTTGTCCCCGTGCCACTGTTGTTGTCTTTTCTATTTGAAAATATCTGCCGATTGTTGATCTTCATTGTTTATCACAATTTCTTTTCGTCATTGCATCCCGTTCACTTTCTTTCGTCTCTTGCAACAATTTTCCTTTTCAGATTTTCAACTTTTTTGTTACTGCCCTTTC
>NC_051405.1:36969612-36969997 GCF_015228065.2 Penaeus monodon
CGCCTCAGTGCCGTCGCTAAGCCAGACTGCACTCACACAAAACCAGAGACATTATGGGGAATGTGGTATCGATACGTTCTTCCACTGTAGCTGCATCTATTCATGGCTTCATACTTTCAGCATACACTCTACCTTCATACAGTCAATACATTTATTCTTGTTTTCTCCCTCCTGTCATTCAAGTTTCTCTTCCATTCTTTAACTGCTCTGATTCCGTCGTTCATTATCCCTTCCTAACCTTTCTTACTACTCGGCACCTCTCATCCTGTTTTTTTTTCTGTTCCCCCCTCTCTTTATCAGTTTCCTTGTCCCTTTTATTGTTTATTTCTTCTATCCATTCCCCCCATTTTTTCTCGGCCTTCCTTGTTTTCTGTTTATTTTTCTA
>NC_051405.1:36970026-36970575 GCF_015228065.2 Penaeus monodon
ACTATCCCTGTTATTTCTTTATTTTTCCTATCATTTCCCCCTCTCATTCTCCGCCTCCTTTCCCTGTTATTTATTTATTCTTCCTATCCTTTCTCCTCTCCTTCTCCGCCTCCCTGCCCCAGTTAATTCTTTATTCTTCCTATCCTTTCTCCTCTCCTTCTCCGCCTCCCTGCCCCAGTTAATTCTTTATTCTTCCTATCCTTTCTCCTCTCCTTCTCCGCCTCCCTGCCCCAGTTAATTCTTTATTCTTCCTATCCTTTCTCCTCTCCTTCTTCGCCTCTCTGTCCCTGTTATTTTTTTATTCTTCCTATCCTTTCTCCTCTCCTTCTCCGCTTCTCTGCCCCAGTTAATTCTTTATTCTTCCTATTCCTTTTTCCTCTACTCCGCCTCCCCACCAACGCCTCCTCTCACCGCCGTTCTTCTCCAGAGCACACCTGTGCCGCCCATATAAGAAGCTTTAGTGTGTATTTAGGCGGAGATACAGTACGGAGCCGGCGGTGATGCAGGGGCCGGTGGCAGTTCCGTGCCGTAGGATTTATTCTTGTTTCA
>NC_051405.1:36970662-36970748 GCF_015228065.2 Penaeus monodon
CGGAGGTGTGAAATGCTGAATTAATATGATATCATTCACTCGACTTGCATATTGTAAATGGGTTGAATGCCACGTAAGGATATAAA
>NC_051405.1:36971030-36971414 GCF_015228065.2 Penaeus monodon
GGGGAAGAAAATAAGAGCGAGAAAGAAGGAAGATACAGAAAGAGAATGAGAAGGGAATAAGTGAAAAGGCAATATGAATCGTTTATAAGACACGCGGCGCACAATCGGAAAATTAAGAGCGCAGGGAACGCTAGGCGAAAGAAAAAAAGAGAAACTTTCCCGCCGCGTAAGGCGAGAAAAAGCGAGAAAGGAACGCACAATGAGAATGATATCGAATGATAATGTCACAGTCGCCGCCCAAGGATATCCTCACGCGACATCATCACACTCCGACTTCAGTTCTTTTATTTTTTCTTTGTCCTTTTTCCCCTTTTGTACTTCTTCCTACCCTGTTTCCAACCTTTTGTCCCTTTTTTTTCCTCCTTCTGTACTTCATCTGGTTCC
>NC_051405.1:36971472-36972062 GCF_015228065.2 Penaeus monodon
CTCCTTCTATGCTTGTCTTGTCTTTCATTCCCTTTCTTCAATACTTTTTTTGTAGCGTATATTTCCCCTCTGTACTTTTTTCCTTTTCATATCCCCCGCCTTCTCTATTTTTCTAGTCCTCTTTTCCCTCCGTCTGTAGTTGGTAGAAGGGAGGGGTAGGGAGAGGGGGAGGGAGTGGAAGGGGGTGAAGGGTGGGCGGGGAGGCGGCATCAGAAAGGTAAAGTGAAGTTGATTAACACTTGATTAATCTGTAGATCGTGTTAGGGTGTAGCGTATCAATTAGTATTATTGATAATTACTTTGCGCAGGCAATGTCATGTCTTTCTTTAATGTCCTTTGACTGATAGGCAGCAAAAGCAGTGTTTTCATTTCCTTTAGTATTAAGCCAACTACAGCCGACAGTGCAATTAAAGCGTCAAAAAATAATCACCGCCATCACATAAAATCCCATGCACATTTTCTACTCGCTACATCATTTTTAAACCTAATCAATCACCGGCGGATAGTGATTAAGAGCTGCAGCAATGTTCCGTGCAATTAGGGCGGGCGGCGCAAAGCGGGCTGGTCTCCTTTTAGTGTGAAAGTGTGAC
>NC_051405.1:36972103-36972315 GCF_015228065.2 Penaeus monodon
TAAGTGCTCGGTGCTTACACCACTGTTAATTTGCAATACGTCGCTGTGGTTCTGCTAAGCATTTGATTCATTCGGATTAATAATGGATGCGAGTGTCCAGCGCGCCTTTGATTACCAAGGACAGCTGTGTGAAATGTCTCCACGCTTAATATTTTTTTTTCTGGCGGTCTCGTGTGTCGTGTGGGTAAGTTAAGCGAAAAAATATACGCATC
>NC_051405.1:36972788-36972856 GCF_015228065.2 Penaeus monodon
CGTATGTGTGTGAGAGAGTGACGACTGACATGTAAAGGTAATCCTCCCTTCATTTCACTTTATTAAGA
>NC_051405.1:36973084-36973282 GCF_015228065.2 Penaeus monodon
ATCGGTCCGTCATAGTAGCCTCGTAATAACGAGCTAACAACTGGGGAGGTCTAACATAATGGAATGCATTTATCACCTCTCGCGGGCCCCAAACAGCCACGTGTTAAGCGGTGTACACTGTGTCCGGGTAAACTTGTTATCATCGGATATAATCTCACTATTTGATGGGAAAGAGAGTGCGAGGGAGAAAGGGATAAC
>NC_051405.1:36973536-36974618 GCF_015228065.2 Penaeus monodon
GAATCAGAGCTTGAGACAGACGGAGACAGAACTGGAGCACATGTATGTGTGTATATATTTGCATTCAGTTGTAGTAAAATATCTGAACGTCTTGCAGACTACATAAACCCGGGCAGTATCGGTGTGAGTTTCTCTGTATTTTAGATTTTATTACGCGAGACTCAGAGTTCCGGGAAGTGAGGAGAACGACTCTTGTGGAGAATTGCGTGTAACGTAAAACTTGAATGCCGGAAAAAGATGAGGCGGACCTTTTCAAGTCGTGAACGGCCGGGAGACAGAGTGACGTCCCACTCCACTTTACTCATCTTCAGCTTCAGGCCGTAACGCATAAGCTGATGCTGCTCCCTCAGCCTCCCCTCCCTCCCTCCGCCCTCATATTGCTCTCCCCCTGTCTCCCATTTTCTCAGCCCCTTCCCCTCTCTCTCTCCACCCCTCATCCACCCTCCCCTCCCTCCCGTTCTCCTCTTCCTTCTCCCGTCCTCTTTTTCCGCACTCCGTCTACCCGTCCTCCTCATCCTCATGTCCTCCTTTTCTTCGCTTCGTTTACCCCGCCATCCTGCCGCCCTATCCTTCCTCCCTCCGTTCTTCTCTTTCTCCTCTGCTCACCTCTTCCTCTCTCTGATTTCCCCTCCCTCTCAGGTCCCCAGATCGCCCCCACTGTCTATCCTCTTTTTCTTCCCCATCCTCTTTCGTATTCCTGTCCGTACTCTTTCCCCATACCTCTTTTTCCTTGTTTTATTTTCAGTGCCAACCTCGCCTTGGTCTTCTCGGCTCCCCTACTTTCTCAGTCTCATGTCGTCTTTTATCTTTTCATTTTCTAAATTTCTCTCCTTCGTAATTACTCGTCTTGACACTCTCTTTGACCTTTCCTTTTTTACCTCCTTTTTTTATACCGCTTCCCTTCCTTTTTTTCCTCGCTCTTCGTTTATCCTCCCCTCTCTCTTATTATCGTCAATCCCTTCACACTCCACTCGTCCCCATCCGCGTCGACATGAGGGGACGAATAAGTCGTGTCACGGTTTATTTACCAATTTTCAAACGTTCATAACAACACGAGACGAATTTGGGAAGGATTAGGGATG
>NC_051405.1:36974892-36975475 GCF_015228065.2 Penaeus monodon
CGCGCGCGCGCTTGGCATATCTACCACTTTCTGAACACCAATTGCTTGCATTTTTTTGGAAAATGAAGAAGTCGGAGGTTTGAAAACGCAAAAAGACGTGAAAAATTTAAATATCACAATTCATACCCGTCGGCGTGATTATGTTCCGTACACCAGGTGTGTGCATGCTCGAAAGCTGCATTGCAAGGTTATTTGGTGTGGTTTGACATGCATCAGACGTCTGCGGGCTCCTAAGCAAAAAAATGAGGTTTGCACGGACCTGCATGCTCCATTCGCTTTGTGCATGACTGTCGCCTTTATTACATTGATCCCCCACCTGTCTCCTGCCTCCCCCCAACCTCTCCCGTACCCTTCCCCCCTCGAGGCCTACTCCCCCCTCCCCCCTTCACCCATTCTCCCCTTCCCACCCCCGGGCCAATTCTCCGTCGCCATCACCGTCCGGACCTGAGCCCGCGCCCATATGCCAATTCATTTGCATTCGCCTCTACGTATCGGGGTGCGAATACACGACCTTTTTATGCATCGAAGGGCCCAGGTCACATTCGGCTTTTTCAAAAGAACGTCTGCGGTTGGCCATGTGTGT
>NC_051405.1:36975502-36975574 GCF_015228065.2 Penaeus monodon
TCCCACTGCGAGCTTGCAAAGAAAGAGTTCGTGAGGACCGCGACGGTTGACACTGTGCCGCCGCCACCCCTT
>NC_051405.1:36975675-36975777 GCF_015228065.2 Penaeus monodon
CTTTAAGGCTGGAGGTGGCGGCGGGCCCGGCGTGGGACGCTCGCGTGTCGCGGACCTCACTTAGCACAGATTGGCAAACGCGGGAATTGGTTCACGGCGTAC
>NC_051405.1:36975834-36975992 GCF_015228065.2 Penaeus monodon
GTGTTGGTAAGATTGTATTTGTGACAAGTTGCATTTTGATCCTTTGATTTACGGCGCCGTTTGGGGAGAGAAAAAGACGGAATAGAGATGCAATAGGGGAGTTTCAGCGTTGATTATATTTGTGATTGATGTCGGGATTTCGCGATACGCCTTTTGAT
>NC_051405.1:36976058-36976869 GCF_015228065.2 Penaeus monodon
GATTATCGTGCATCTTGTTTTCAATTCTCTATTTGTTTGTCCCGTTTAGTTATTATTATTTTTTTTACATGGATTTATTGGTCGTATATATATGCAGCATCAATAATGTGTTTAGTTTTTCGTTTTTATGTTAAGAGAGCTTCAGCTTAGAGTTTATAAGTCAGTAATATATTGCTCCTCTTCTCTTTTCCTAGTTCTCCTCTTTTCTTCTCTCATATTCTCTTTGTTTCCCCTCCTCCACTATTCCCTTTTCTTTTCTTTCCTCCTTCCTCTTTCATTGTTATTAATTTTTCTCATTTCTCTTCACTCTTTTTCTTCTTTTATAATGAGTCCTTCGCTTCGCTATCTTTCCTCCTCCTCTTCGTCCTTTCCTTTTAATCCCTATTTTTTAGTCATTCAAACTTTCCTCCTTCTCCCCTTTTTTCCACCTTCCTGCTTTCTGGAAATTTTTGGTATTTTCTCTTCTTTTGTTTTCCTTCTCGTCGTCTCCTTTATCCAAAAGGCCATTTCTGCCGTCAGCATTGCCTTTATTCTCTTTTATTCAACATTTTCTCTATTCTCATTTTTTTTTTCCCTTCCTGTCAATTAAGTTTTTTTTTTGTTTCTTTATCCTCTCTTTCTTTTCTGTTGGTTTTACTTGTAATTTGTTCCCCTTTTTTTCTTCCTGGATCATCAGTTAAGACAGCGGCGTCACCTATGACCTTATTCACGGTGCATGAAATGGCAGCAATCAGCTATTGCTTTGGACAAGAGGGTCTCGTGACCTCGCTTCGCTTCTAGTCTCTCTCTCTCTCTCATATGTGTGTGTGTT
>NC_051405.1:36977803-36977983 GCF_015228065.2 Penaeus monodon
GTGTCTGTGTCTCATGGTAGTTTTAATGGCTTCTGTGTCTGGTCTCCATTTATTCTTTTGTGGTGCATTTTCACTTCGTCGAAAGCTCCAGTGTCTTCTCTAAGTTAGATTAATGTTTACCCGGATTTCATTTTATTATCATTCTTGTTTATTATGTAGATTACTTTTTTCGTCTTTGTT
>NC_051405.1:36978133-36978240 GCF_015228065.2 Penaeus monodon
CTGCAATTAAGTTTAATTACTTCTTCACGCACAAGATCTTTAATTAAGAAAGTGGATCCATGTGTCTATGTGTATATATAAATATATTTTGTATTTTGATTTTCTAA
>NC_051405.1:36978454-36978774 GCF_015228065.2 Penaeus monodon
CCCTTTGTAATGTGGCCCTTAACGGTCTGTGAAGCATTCCTGATTTGATTGTAAAATTCAGTTTCAATGAACGTCGGTCCTTTTATTCGTTCGGAGGTGAAATTGGCTTATTTGCACTTGGGTGTCGTCGCTTCTTTGTTCATTTACTCTTGTTAAATGCTCTTTGAGTGCTTCAATTTATCCCTTTGTCTGAATTTATTTACCTGTGATTTGTCTCGCTTCTTTTTTTTGTATTTTATTTGATATCTGTGAGCTCATATGTCTACTTTTATCTGGGATGTCGTGCATTTACGCACATGTGTTCGCACAGAGCACCATTC
>NC_051405.1:36978828-36978988 GCF_015228065.2 Penaeus monodon
CATATTTATCCGCTTTTCGGAGGCTTTCCCCTTCCATGGATCTCTTCGCTTGAGCTGCTCGTTGGGAGGACAAAAGCTCGCCTGATTTACATATGCTGTTGAATGTCTCTTAAGCTTCAAGAGTCTGCCTTTTTTGGGGGTCTGCCGTCTCTCGGATCTG
>NC_051405.1:36979547-36979709 GCF_015228065.2 Penaeus monodon
CTACGACCTTCCAAACTAAAGACCGCTTTTACATCTGAATTTTCTGCAATCAGCTGGTATAATCCGCCGCGGGCTCCTTGGAACAGGTGCTCATGACGGCTACTGCAGGCCGTCTGCCGTCTTGTTTCGAACCTCGCTCTCATTTGCGGCTCTAACAGCCGG
>NC_051405.1:36980085-36980339 GCF_015228065.2 Penaeus monodon
TCGGCATACCTCGCCTTGACATGCCAGACCGCGCTGTCAAGTGTGGGTTCAGAGTTCAAGTGTTCTTTACCCAACAACTTTCTGTTCTCTTTTCAAGTGCAGTTTTTACCGGAGGGAATTTTATAACTAATGTGTTAGGAACATTGTGGTGCAAATGTGTGTGTATATTTATGTTTATGAATATTTCGCCACATGCGTTACATACATATTTGTTGTTTTATACATGTGTAATATTATGCTTATTTATCTTTACA
>NC_051405.1:36980730-36981016 GCF_015228065.2 Penaeus monodon
TACTGCATGCGAAAGAAGGAACATAGAACGGGGAATTCGAAAGGGGAGAGGGGAGAAAAAGGGAGAAAGGGGACACGGAGGCGAGAAGGGGGAAGGTAAGGGGTGACTTTCTTAAGCAAGGTGTCAGGAGCACTTGTTTTGCGTAGACGTGCTATTTCCTTTTTTATCTGCATTCGATTTGCAATACTTTCGTGCTTAATCTGTGGTTTTTAGTTTCGTGTGATTTATCTTGTGTATTTAGTCGATTTCTCATTTTTTATTTCTTCTTAATTGTACGTTGGGGAAT
>NC_051405.1:36981534-36981691 GCF_015228065.2 Penaeus monodon
TTGTATATCCGTTTCTTCATCTGTCGAATTCACCTAATATTTTTTTCTATATATTTGTTTTTGCTTCGAGACATTGTGAATTAGATGATGTGTATATGATGTGTTTCTTCGTGTCAGCATATTTTCTTACTTGTTTTCGTTATGTTTTGCATGATTG
>NC_051405.1:36982206-36982420 GCF_015228065.2 Penaeus monodon
TATCTTTTGTTATTCTTCTTCATTGATTATATTTTTTTCAAGAAATTTGTCCCGCGAATTTTCCCGTTTTCCCCTCTGCGTGTTAACGAGGGTTCAAGCCCGGCCTCGGCGCTCATTCGCTCCGCCTTCAGAAAAATGTAGATTGAAAAGCCTAATTCATGTGGTTATTGGAGTGGGTTTTGCCCCAAGTTCGCTGATGGGAGATTTTTTTTCT
>NC_051405.1:36982453-36982544 GCF_015228065.2 Penaeus monodon
TTTTTTTATTGGGGGTCCTTTGATTTTTTTTTTCACAACGGATGGAATTGAATTTTGTTGTTGGTCCTGAATGTAATGTAGCCGGCACGTG
>NC_051405.1:36982651-36982932 GCF_015228065.2 Penaeus monodon
CCCTCCCAGCCAGTTTTCCTATCTTCTCGTTCCTGCCCCTCCCCCCCTCACCTTACTCTTTTTTTTCTATTTATCGCCCACCTTTTTCATTCCCTATTCTCCGTCCGATCATTTCATCCCCTCACTGCCCCTCCCCCCACCCCCCTTCCCGGAATCCCTCGTACGCCTTAATTTCTTTGATCACGCATGGGCAACACCCTGTTTACCTGTGCACCTGTCGTCTCGGGCGCCCGCCTCGCGTGATCTTGTTTTCTGGCTACGCTCTATCATCCTTGGCTCCC
>NC_051405.1:36983196-36983260 GCF_015228065.2 Penaeus monodon
TTTGTTTATTTTTCTAGCATCATTTTTGGGAAAACGGAATAGGGGAGAAAAAAGTGGAATTCGC
>NC_051405.1:36983285-36983431 GCF_015228065.2 Penaeus monodon
CAGTACAACGTTCTTATTATCTATTCATTTTTCCATTTATGCATATTATAATGTGTTATCTCTCCTGTGCGTTGGTCCTTTCTTAATTTCTACGCACGTCATACAAGTCTGTATTTTGTCTCGATATTACGTAAAGTCTTCATCAC
>NC_051405.1:36984081-36984586 GCF_015228065.2 Penaeus monodon
ATTCTAGTTACTTCCAAGCGCCTCTCCTCCCAACTTCAAAAGATACATACACAAAGGTTCCTCTGAGAACCTTTGTGAAGAACCTTTGTGTCAGTATCACGTATCCGGCCTCGGGAGCAGCCATAACATACAAAGTTACATAGGTTTGTAAATGTTTATTTTTATCGTAAGTCGCCCCTTTTTCGGTTCGACAGAAGGGAAATTCCCCGCTCTCCGGATTTTAAGGATGGGGGGAGAGGGAGAGGGTAAAAAGGGAAGAGGGGGAGGGTAAGGAGGGAAGAGGGGGGGGTTAAGGAGGGAAGTGGGTGGAGGATAAGAAAGGATGAAGGGGAGGGGGAGAGGGGAAGGAAGGAAAGGTTAGAAGGGAAGTGAGGGGAGGGTGTGGGAGGGGAGGAGGGGGAAGAGAGATTTATTGTGTGGAGGTAAATCATTGCAGGATTACGTCGGTATTTTGATGAAGTATGATGAACAGCGAAGGGGAAGGGGTTGCGTTTTGGGGGGTGGG
>NC_051405.1:36984692-36984797 GCF_015228065.2 Penaeus monodon
AAACGGAAAGGTTATTGTTTTGTCAAGGACGTGGAAGGTCGGTGAGTAACGATCTGATGAGAGAGAGTAAGCATATTAAAGGGAAATGCGCACTCAGATACACGC
>NC_051405.1:36984854-36985013 GCF_015228065.2 Penaeus monodon
CCAATCATCCTTCCAATCACCAGTTCACACGCAAATGGCCAAACGCAAACAAACAGACCACATGTACATACCCTGCCTTACGTTTCACGCACACATACACACGCGTGCAAACTGGACGCATTTTCACCTAGCTTCGGTCGCCGCGTACATCCTAGAAGC
>NC_051405.1:36985113-36985214 GCF_015228065.2 Penaeus monodon
GGTTATGCAAAATAGAGAAGAATTAATCCCGAGGAGTGAGAGGCGCGAATGCCTTCACTTAATGAGCCCCTTTAAAGGACCCCCTCTGCGGGATACGGTAG
>NC_051405.1:36985722-36985861 GCF_015228065.2 Penaeus monodon
CGTGTGAACTATACCGCTGACGAGGGGAGTTGCTGTAATTAGTGTGTGCGTCGGTATCTATTATGTTGGCGAGAAATTGGTCGAGTCTATGAGAGTCTGGATCTCCCCCCCCCCCCTCCCCCGCGCTGCTCTCGTCCGG
>NC_051405.1:36986424-36986654 GCF_015228065.2 Penaeus monodon
AATCTGATCAGATAAGAGATAACCGAGTAAGAGAGAACTGGGAAAACATAAGAAAACAAAGGGAATGGAGAAAATGAACAGTTGGCGGCGATAAGACGCGGAAGGATATCTTGACCGCGGGAGGAAGAAAGCGGGAAGAAAGATAAATGGCGCTAAAGATGGTGAAAAGGGGAAATGACAATAGGAAGAGAGAATAAGAGGGGGTTCGGATAAGAGGACAGGACAAGAAT
>NC_051405.1:36986868-36987998 GCF_015228065.2 Penaeus monodon
TGTGATGGAAATGAAAAAGGGGTAATGACAGGAAAAATATTGGACTTGGGAAGAAAGAAAGAAACAATGAGCAATACTATATTATCGTATCCATTTGTACATTTTACTAATATTCTGGTCAAGACATTTTTTTTCTTTTTACATGCTAATTATTTTGTTTATTTACTTTTCTTATTCTGTTTTTTTTCGCATACCATTATCAGTGAATGGCAGACGGAAAGACAGATGATGGGTGCAGAGAGATGTGGTGATAGGGTTAAGGGGCGGGCATGGGATGCTGGGTAGGAGTAGGGATGTTGGCAGTGGGGGTGGAATGAGGGGCAGAGATGTTGGAAGGTATGGGAGGGGGGAGAGACGGGTGGGGGTAGGGTGAGAGACAAAGTGGAAGGGGGGAAGGTGAGAGACAGGGTGGGTAGGGTGGAGAAGGATAGGGAGTAGGGAGAGACAGGGGTGGGGTAGGTGAGAGACAGGGGTAGGGTAGGGGAAGCGGGTGGGGGGTAGAGGGTGAGAGACAGGTGGAAGGGGGGGGGAAGGTGGAGACGGTTGGGGGAAGGGTGAGAGCAGGGTGGGGGAGGGTAGACGAGTAGGGAGTGGGTGAGGACAGGGTGGGGGTAGGTAGAGACAGGGGTGGGTAGGGTGAGAGACAGAGTAGGGAGTAGGTGGAGAAAGGGGTGGGGGGGAGAGGGTGAGAGACAGGGTTGGGGGAAGGGTGAGAGACAAGGTGGGGTAGGGTGATAGACAGGAGTAGTGAGAGGGTGAGAGACAGGGTTGGGGGAAGGGTGAGAGACAGGGGTGGGGGTAGGGTGAGAGACAAGGGTGGGGATAGGGGTGAGGGACAAGGGTGTGGGAAGAGGGAGCGGTATGGGATGGGAGTAGGGGGAGACTGCCAGGGGTGGATATAGGAGGTAAGAGACAGGAGTAGAGGGTAAGGGGTGAGAGGTAGGGGTAGGGGGGGGGATAGAGTTCGGATAAAGGATAATCGTAATTGATCTGTTGAAGGTGTCGTGTCATGGCGTGCCCTTGCCGCCGTCACTAGGCACTCGCCCTCGCGCCCTTCATTTTCGTTTTCACCCTCATTATTCTCTCTCATCATTCCGTCATATACTCGTATTCTCATGAGTTCATTTTTT
>NC_051405.1:36988211-36988997 GCF_015228065.2 Penaeus monodon
TGTGATGGATGCACTCTGGCCAGGGTGAAAATTCAGGTCGCGCTCCCGGCTGGATTTTAGATACTCTGGTAAGGTAAAGAACAGCCTTCCAGGGGTGTGTGGGGGATGGGGGTGAACGGGAAGTGGAGGGGATGGAAGAAGGGGGGGGGGGCGCTAGAGGGTCGCCGGATCCAAAAACAGGTGTTGCATTGCTTTGGAAATTTTAAAGGGCAGTGTAAGAACGAAAGGAAAAGAAAGGTAGAAACTTTTTTTATGTAGATCATCCGTACACACTGAGTTCAGTTTCTTTATTCGTTTTTGTGGTATTATCTTGAATCATCTTTACAATCCTTCCCTGACACACGTCAAGTTGGCACTCAGAACACCCAGGTGGGGCGAGAGGGGAAGGGGTGTAGCAGGCGTGGCCCAGTGCCAACACGGCGCTGTACCTCACTTATCACTTGGCAACAACATGACTGCCTGACACGGTTGCTGAGGGGGCATCTCTGTGTCCCGTGTCCCCTTACTGTCGCCTGTCACGTGTCTTGGTGTCCTTAGGTTGTTCTCGTGCTTTGTCTCCCCGTGTCCTCTTTGCGTTTTTGTATGTAGAGTGGTTTTTTGCGCCCTTGTCCTTCTGTTTTGCTCTGCATGTTTGGGTTGTCGGTGCTGGCCGTCGTCTGCCCTTCCCTCATTCCTTCTGTCACTCACTTTTCATTTCTATTTTGCCCTTCCTTACTTTTTTACATTTTTTCGCTTCGCTTCTGTTCCCTTCCCCGCCTGTTCTAGAGGCCATTCTGGCATTCCCCT
>NC_051405.1:36989032-36989163 GCF_015228065.2 Penaeus monodon
TTCGGAATACTGTTGACTGTCCCATTGTTTTTTCCCTTCTGTTATTTTCCCATCCGTCGTAACCTCCCTTCTCCCCCATTCATCTCTCCACCTTTTTCCCCGCCTATCTTCCACTATCACTTTCCTATTCA
>NC_051405.1:36989510-36990527 GCF_015228065.2 Penaeus monodon
ACCCCCACATACACCACTTACTCTTGGCTCCTAAAGTGGCTGGGCCTTTAGTATTCAAATCATAGTTTTCTCCGCTCGTTTGAGAGAGGCGGAAGATCCCCTTCGGAATCCCTCCCTCCTCGCCGTTCACCCGTCACGGTTTTCAGTTCTCCGCGCCAGCCTATTTCCCGTACAGGATGAGGGGGACGTGGGGGGAGGTGGTGGTGGATGGAGAGGGAGAGGTGAGGTGGTGGGGATGAGAGGGAGAGGTAGTGGAGGATGAAAGGGAGGTGAGGAGCGGTAGTAGTGGATGGAGAGGGAGAGGTGGTGGAGGATGAGATTGAGATGGGGGAGGTGGTGGAGGATGGAGAGGGAGGTGGGGAGAGGTGGTGGAGGAAAAAGAGGGAGGGGTTGGGGACGGTGGAGAAGAGGTTAGAGGAGGTTGAAGAGGAAGAAGTAGATTGGGAAAGAAAAGGGGAAGAGGAGAAGAATGAAATAAGGGGAATATGAAAGAAAGAAAAAATGAAATAGGACAGAAATTGAAAAGAAAAGATAGAAAAGTAAAATAAAGAGAAGAATAAGAGGGGCTAGGTAAAGGAAGAGTAGAATGATAATTAGAAGAAGAAGGAGCCAGAGAATGAGATTGCGAAGAACAAGAGCAAGAGCAAGAAAAAGGGTGAAACCGACTAAGAAAGGCAGGGAAGATTGCGTAATGTAACTTCTGACAATACTTACAGAAATTATTCTTCGAAAAATAATGATGGTATGATAATGTTATTATCTCGAATCATAATGCAACGATAATAAATACAAAGGAGAATGCTAATACACGAATTTACAAGAAAATGAAATAAAAGAGAGAATCTAAAGCACCAGACTCAAGCGCCCTCTCCATCCGGCTCATCACATGTCAGAAACAGTACATTGAGTCGCTTCCTTCAGAGACTTGTGTGACTCCCTCTCCTGCATTAAGGACTTGTGGGAATCCTTTCCTTGAGACGTTGCCTAAGGACACTCTTGGACGAAGGAAAAAAGGTA
>NC_051405.1:36990681-36990979 GCF_015228065.2 Penaeus monodon
GCGGAGGTAAGACCAAAGCCAAACAAAAAAATAATGATAAATAAAACATAAATCAACGCTCTCAAACGTAAGCATATCACAAGTATTTGCCTAGAGACTTCTTAGAGACATCTTGACAAATATGAGATTACATGTGGTCGGTGGCAGGGGGGGGGAGCCAAGGGGGGGTAGGGGTGGCAAGGAGGAGGATGTACTTGTGAAGACTTATTGAAGTGTTAGGCGGGAGTTCATGCTGTGGCCTTCTCTCTCGGAGGCTGGGAGCGAGATATTTGAAGGTTTATTGAACACGCGGGATGGA
>NC_051405.1:36991209-36991490 GCF_015228065.2 Penaeus monodon
GGCTGGGGATCGAATCTCATTGTGCTGGTGACGAAAACCTTTCGAAGCTTATTGAATACTTCCTGGAAGGCGGGGAAGAAAGAGAAAGTGGAAAAAGAGAAGGATAAAAGGAAGCAGAGGAGAGAGAGTGAGTCTCGTCCTCTTCACCGCCATCGGGCCGTCCCTTTTCGCCGCCTCGTGGGATTGCCTCATCGACTGCGGGTTTGGATTGCTTAATCGTTTCTCACTACTGTGCATTTTTGCTTCTGTCGCCTCCCTCCTCTTCTTTTTTTCTCTGCTGA
>NC_051405.1:36991613-36992204 GCF_015228065.2 Penaeus monodon
CGCCCCATCACGAGCGAGTGCGCGCGTCCGCACTCTCCCTCCGTCATTGGTAGGCCGTTAACACCTCCCATTTCCTGAAGTGTGTTTATAGAGGCCCAAGTTTCAATGTCCCGCCTGAGGCTTTATGGCCGGTAAGGGAGGGGGGGGGGCTACTCCACCTTCGTACCCTCGTGCACACACATAAACAAACACGCCACACATACGATGTACACATGTGTGCTCAGATGTGTATATGTTGTCGCGTACAGGAACGGCATAAAGGCGCGCAGGCAAACACGTAAGCTGTCTCACCCACGCACGCACAAAGAACTCGTAATGATGAGAAAATTGTAAGAAAAGTAAATAACAAATAGATCCCTTTTTAGAATATATCCGTAAATAAATTAAAAGCTAAACCCTACACACCCCGATTGTGAATCAGTCGACAGACCAACAAACGCAAACGGCGTGCCCCGGGGCCCACACGTTCACTTGAACGGCGCGGAGACCAAGGGCGTGTTTCCGGAACCAGAGGGAGAATAACCCGTCCTTTGCAAGACGGGGCGGGAGTGGGCGTGCGGCGCGGGCCTTGGTCTCTTGCGAACGTTGGGC
>NC_051405.1:36993086-36993195 GCF_015228065.2 Penaeus monodon
GCACACGCACACAATCAGACAAACAAACAGAAATTGAATATAAAGCTACACAAATGCAATAAGAACTTAGAATGCAGAAACAGCCATCCTGATGTCACCTCCCCTTTTC
>NC_051405.1:36993235-36994275 GCF_015228065.2 Penaeus monodon
GTGCCGCGACCCGCCACGACTGGCAAGGGATTACGCTAATAAACCTTTGATTGCATGTGCTGCCTCATATGCGGACCGCACACATGTACGCACGCGCATGAACGCACTTGCACGCACACATACAGATTTATTTACGTACACCCCTCCCTCCGCCTCGTGGGCGCGCCCGGACGCCAGCACGGGGGCTCCCACGGGCTCGTCAATATCCACCAGGTATTGTTGGGTTACCTGGCCACCGCTTAATTACACCGGCTTATGATTAATGACGGCGAGTTTTGTGCCTGCTGTTATTAATTGTTATTGTTTGCTGAGGCTGGGTGCGTTTATATTTTACGTTGCTTTAGGTTCGTAAGCTTTTATTACGAACGTATTTGCACGGTGGGCCGGCCAGCCCTGCTTCTCCTGGCGTGGGGAGGCCGCAGACGCTGAACTGAGTCTGTGTGCTGCTTGGACGTGGTCATTCTGCGTGCGAAATCTCGGAGCTGGACATTCTAGAATTGTATTTTGTGAGGAAGCTCTGCGTTTGAATTTGAGCAGGCGCTCAGTACGGTTAAAGTATAGACGGAAGGCACACTACGTTAAAACATAAAGGAGGCAGAACATCGTTACTGTGTACAAGAGGTATTTGACGCGATTTTAAGTTCAGTGAAAATATTAATTTTTATTCACTTTTTTCTACAAAGACACCCTACATTTAAGTTTTGTCGATTTTTGTGGTTTGAAGTGATACTCACTGGCTATTTAAACATAGACTGGCTAACTCATAAATAGAAACACAATCAGTGGAAGAAATGAATGTGTGCAGAGCCAGCATACATTACTTCGATAAACTGTACATGTTCAGGAATGTCTGACTTTGTCTACTTCATATATAATGCTTGATGTTTGTGATCAGTCAGTGAAAATTTTTGTCTTTATCTTATTTTCTCGCATGTCTGCATGACTCAGTGTGATTTTGAGTGTGTATCTTTTGAACGTCTTTATCTTTGGATATCTGCGCCTAGAACGTCTGCGTCTTAGAGCGGCTGTGTCTAGAATTA
>NC_051405.1:36994453-36994775 GCF_015228065.2 Penaeus monodon
TCGTCTGGAATATAGAAACTAGAGCCACATAACATCCGAAGTTATAGACGTGACGTGCGAGAATTGATTTAGATATTTATCATCGTTCTCTATTTTATTCCTCTCCTTCCTCGCCCCCCCCCCCCTCCTTTCTCACGATGTAATCCAGCAAGAGAGAGGGAGGGGAGGTGGGGGAGGGGAGGGGAGAAGGAAGGAAGAATGGGGAAGGGGGAATAGGGGAAGGGGAGGGGGAAGCAAGGGAAGGAGGAGGGAATGGTGGCAGCGATGGAAGGAATGTGCTGACGGCAGCTTGGTGACAGGGTCTTCAGGAGGGTGAGTGAAG
>NC_051405.1:36994881-36995047 GCF_015228065.2 Penaeus monodon
AGGGGGGAAAAGGAAAAAAAGATAGAGAGATATAGAGAGGGGTGGAGTGAGGGAGGGAGGGAGGGGTAAAGAAATGGAAGGGGAGTTTAAGGAAAACCAGAAATGGCTGGAAAAGGGAACATAATGAGAATGAGAGAACGAAAGGGGAGAGAAAGATCAGATATTG
>NC_051405.1:36995116-36995212 GCF_015228065.2 Penaeus monodon
CATTTAGATTGAAAGGAGACGAAAAAAGCCATTACAGAGAAGTGAGGAAAGGGAAAGTCAGGGAAAAATCAGGAATAGATACCGCGGAAAGCGAAG
>NC_051405.1:36995234-36995533 GCF_015228065.2 Penaeus monodon
AAAGGAAAACAAGGAGACGAAGGAGAGTCACAGTGGCACTGGTCGAGAAGAATTACCCGGGAGTAAAGCAGGCGAGGCTCATCAAGGGCCCACTAAACACGGCTCAATGTCTATTAAGGAACACTGAAGCTCGGAGATAACCAAGGCGCGCGTTGCATGCGCTTGACGCCCTTGCACGTCTGGTTGCAAGGGCCTGGGGCGGGGATGCTGATGGTTCGGGGGCTTCATTTTTTTTTTACACGTGTTGCATAGGTTTAAGTTTGTGGCGTTTTGAAATGAGCTCTTAGATCGTTTTGTGT
>NC_051405.1:36995930-36996439 GCF_015228065.2 Penaeus monodon
CTACTCCTTCCAAGGTTATTCAAAGAACTCACTACGATGCTCTCACTCTCAGTGATAAGCAGAGTCAGTGAGTTGAATTCCATGAATAGACAATTAATAAAGAATTAGAATCGCTTGAATAATGTGTATGCTGAATGGACGGTTTAATTCATATCGTTGCGTTGTTTGTTATGTTTCTTAGAGCGGGTGGGGGTGGGGAGAAGAGCGAGGGGGAAAAAAAGCATCAGAAGAAAAATAGAAACCGTGTGAGATCTAAATGAATCATGCATGTTGGCTCGAGATAGTTATCTTAAAAATAATAGAGGTATTAGTATTCCCAGAGATAAAACGGCCGAGTTTTTTTTTCAAAATTGAGCAAATTGTGACAGAGTAACGACGTAGCATGCACATAAAAGTGTACTCGCCGACATTAAAACCCACCGACATGTACCCCCACCTACTGTGCATGCAGACATTTACATAGATACGTATACTCTGTTGTACCTCTGCCTTGTCTATCGGTATGTGGA
>NC_051405.1:36996605-36997176 GCF_015228065.2 Penaeus monodon
GCTCGCTCGCCCGCTCTTTCTTGCCCCCCTCTCTCTCTCGCTTACATATGCAAACATAATATTGTTTGTATTGTCGTTGTTCCTTCACGAAACAGTGAAGCGTTTTAAAGTGAATCCGAGCTGGAATACGGATGTGAACATAAAAGTCCCCATAGGTAAATAATAAGACAGCAATTACATTTTATCACTACTTTATTACAGGGCATTTGCTGCGCCTGACAAACACATCTGAAAATAGTTAGGGTATTTAGCACCATTTTTATAGTCGTGTTTCCTTTTTTGTGAGGCCGCCGTTATAGCGAAGGAAGCAGGAATAAATGCTGTTGGTGTTAATTCCCCTTTTGACGTCACCGGCCGCGACCTGATCCCGGCCACCTGACCGCGACGGGAGCATCGTGGCGGGCGTAAACAGGCGATAATTAGCGGGCCGGTGGGTGTAACTGTCGAATAATTGCAGCTGATTGTGTCGCGGCGTTGATTCCCGGGTATTTTGTGCGCGATTATTTCTTAATGGCACGTGCTAATGGCGTTGTGGCGGGGTTTTACCTGTATTTTATGCGCATCGCAAGAG
>NC_051405.1:36997218-36997400 GCF_015228065.2 Penaeus monodon
GGTTTCATTCCTTGATCGAGGTTTATTAATGTTTTCTCTTCTCTTTCTCTTTGCAGGTATGTAGCTGTGGAATGTGGTGTTTAGGTGGTGACGTGTCCAGTGTTGCATCTGTGTGGACCACCTGCCCTGTCTGCCTGCAGCTGGCTCATCCTCCCCCTACACCTGCCCAACAGCTGGTTCAC
>NC_051405.1:36997469-36997724 GCF_015228065.2 Penaeus monodon
GTGGTTTGTGGTCTCTCACACGCAACCTCCTCCTCCTGTTCTTCCCGTCGGCGCTCTCGGATTTCCCTCTCCTTGCATTCCAGGGCCGCGTCCCTGCCAGGTCGACGAGCCCGCATTTGATACCGTTCGCAGGGGTTTAAAAGCTCACGTAGCCCCGGCTCCGGCCTAACGGGACACCTAGACTGTGTGATCTGGTGTTTGTGACCTAAAGTCAACCATCTTCTTGAATGTTCACGAGCTTTTTTGCTCCTTGAA
>NC_051405.1:36997747-36998570 GCF_015228065.2 Penaeus monodon
CGCCCTGCAGACTTTGTCCTCAGTATTCTCGAGAATTGTCTTACGTTGTTTCAGCCCTTTGATTCGCGTCTTAGAGGCAAAAGTGCGTCCAATTCCGGGTACTAGCCGGCACTGCTTGGAGCAACCGCCAAGGGACTCTCAGGGGCACTCCGAGGCACTCCTCGTCGAGCCCGCACCCTCAGCGCCTCTCTCGCGTGGCGAACTTTCCCGAGTGCATTTTCGCTGCAACTTAGAGTTCTCTCTCCGTTTGATTAGAAGATATTAGGCGAATGACATGTAGATTTTCCCTCGTTATAGTTAGGTACGTCTAGTGATGCTGAGAGCGAGTCTCGTGGATTCCTCTCCCTCGAATATTTACAATATCTTTTTAATCCTTAGCGTAAGTCAGATATAATCTACAGTTTTCATTAATTTCATGGGATGTTAGACACCCACGTTTTGGTGTGTAGAGACAGTCGGCTTCCGGATTATTCTTGGGCTTTTCTCTCTGCCTAGCCACTGACTCGTGTGGACCAAAAAGAAAGATAATAACATTAAGTAAAACAATAAAGGCAAGTCTCCGTACCTGTTTTCTTGTAGTTAATCGTAGACTCGTAATCACCGTCATAGTCCAGCTCGCTCGTGTCTCGCCCACGACTGAGCTCGTCGCAAGCGCGCGAGGCCCTCCGAGTGGCATCCTCGGCGCGGCGTCTCGACCTGGCGTGACCTGGCCCGCCTCTGGCTCCGTCCACGCTCCCTCGCCCTCTTGTCATTGTCACCGAGACTCGCCCCGACGGACTCTCTGCCTCTCCTCGGCGCTCCGCTGACTTTCGTTTTCCTTTGA
>NC_051405.1:36998661-36998897 GCF_015228065.2 Penaeus monodon
GTGGAGCTCGCCCTCCACACGCCCTTGACCCCCGCCCTCCTCCCCCCGGTGAGCTGTGCGCTGCCCTCCCCCCGCCGCCCCGCGTCCCGCTCCTGCTGCCCCAATCCTTCCCCGCGAGGCCCCGTCACCGTGACCCTGTGGTGGTCCGGGTGGGCTCCTGCGGGCTCGTGCCACGGGTGGGGGGGCACTGGTGTGGCGGGCACCGCAAGGCCCCCACAGCAGCAGCATATCCGTGT
>NC_051405.1:36998952-36999062 GCF_015228065.2 Penaeus monodon
GCGTGGTACCCCCCGCACCCCCCGTGTCGCGTGGTCCCGCCCTACACCGCCGCCATGGCCGCTCCATGTAAGGTTGTCTGTGTTGTGTGCATGGCGGCCTTCTTGCTCTT
>NC_051405.1:36999193-36999428 GCF_015228065.2 Penaeus monodon
ATAGCAGCTCGGCGCTTGTGACCGCCCCCCTCCTGTCCTCCCTCCCCGGCCATGCATGACCTCCTTGTCCTTCCTTAGCTGTGTCCTCACCTTGATGTCGTAGTGCCTGCGAGACAACACGATCCTTGGCTGTGCACGCTCGACGTTCTTAGATGTTTAAGTGTCCTCGTTCATGCAGCAGCCAGCGACGTCATAGCTTAAGCGAGAGCAGAAACAGCAAAAGGGTTATTTGAAG
>NC_051405.1:36999480-36999604 GCF_015228065.2 Penaeus monodon
CGCGTCCGCGGTCGATGCGGATGGAGTGCTTTCACAAATGCAACATTTTCAAAGTAATTGACCTCCGGGTGAAAATGTCTGAACCGCGTTTCGGTCTGGCTCGTTTGTACACTAGTGACGCTGC
>NC_051405.1:36999911-37000518 GCF_015228065.2 Penaeus monodon
TAGGTGTTTATGCATGTCTGGATGTTCTCTGTATTCCTGTAAAAGCGTAAGTAACAAACCCGACAGGTCGTCTTACCCAATCGTTGGAGCGGCTGATCGGTGAGTACCTCTAAGCTGTTTCTACTCACCATTTCTTTTCCAGGATTGTCATTATTTTATAAGTATAATTCACGAGATGTTGGCTGGACTCACACCTGTGTCGACGTATATAATTCCATCGTTCCTCTGTATTGTCATTTATGTGCCTTTTAACACAGGATGAAATATGTCAAGTGCGAAGAAAGGAGAAAACGAAATCTGTTTTCAAATGTGTTTGTAATGGGGCTGGGACCACACCTGCTCCTCGGTCCCTCCCCATCCTCACCCACCCATCCTCACCAGTCGCCCCCTCTCCCCACCGGCTGTCCCACGCCCACCACCCAGCATTCGACGGCGGAAGGGTGGGCGGGATGAGGGGCGAGGGTGAGTGAGTGCACGAGGACCGTTCATGCACCTTGTTACACATGATTGACTGTAATGAAAATGACACGTTCTTTGACAATGTATCTTAATATGTTGTGGTCGTTCGGAGACCCATTATCCTCGCGTGGAAAGGGGGGAAGCAAGG
>NC_051405.1:37000558-37000734 GCF_015228065.2 Penaeus monodon
TTATAAGGAGGGAGGAGGGGAGGGGAGGTACAATGGGGGCGTTCCGTCGCGAAGAACTGTCTTATTGTTATGTCTTTATCTGTATTTTCTTTCTTTTTTATTTGATTTGCTCACGCTGGAGGTTTTCTTATAGACCCGGGTATGTGATATTTGTTGGCAACTAGGAATGAATTCGT
>NC_051405.1:37000841-37000912 GCF_015228065.2 Penaeus monodon
TTATAAGGATTTTGATGCTGATGACGAGGAGGGAGAGGAAGAGGAAAAAAGGGCCGTGTGCAAATAGGACG
>NC_051405.1:37001231-37001671 GCF_015228065.2 Penaeus monodon
ATTACGGGAACGGTCTCCGTCGCCTCCGCCGGACCCTCAGCGCCGGCCATCGCCATCGTCCGCCGGCCGTTAGATCGCTCGCGCCCACATTACCGGCCTTTCCCTGAGCTCGCTGGAGATTACGTAACCCGGTGGGGATTTCGCTCTGCTTGTGATATGCCCCTCTTGACCTCCTTGGAATTCCTTCGCTGCCTGCCCCTTCTTTCTGGCTCCTTCCCCGTGTGGCTCCTTCCTCTTCGTCCTCGCCCTCACCTACTTCTGTTCGTAACCCCTTCTTCCCTCTCTTCGCTTCCCTCGCCTCCTCCAGGCTCGACGGCGACGGCGGAGGTAATGGAAAGAAAGCGAAGGAATTATGGCGGGAAACCTGGTTTGGCTCTTGTTCGTGGCGGACACGCTCTCGGGGCTGCCCTCGGTTCTCGCTCTCTCGCTCTACTTTTGGC
>NC_051405.1:37001805-37002087 GCF_015228065.2 Penaeus monodon
ACTATCTTAGAGGCGCGCGTATGCATCAATGTACATACGTGTCTGCATGTTTGTATGTATGCACGTGTAGCCATTTCCTTTCGGGCTGCCCTTAACTAAATCTAACTTCCGAATGCGCGAAAGTCCGTGAGAGAATGCTCCTAGGGCGCCCGTAAGGATGCCGCGCGTGTGATGTCGTATCTGTTGCTTCGCCCTTAGATGCGCGGCGATTGTTTTTGCGCCAATTGTCCGTCTCGCGTTTGTCGAAAGGAGAGGAAGATGCTTCGTGGGGGAACTAAAGGA
>NC_051405.1:37002126-37002354 GCF_015228065.2 Penaeus monodon
ACTTGATGACTTGCTTTTCCTTAAACACACACGTAATCGCTAGTTTGTTTTATGATTTTGTTTTTTTCGCTTTTGGGGTCGCTGGATACTTTGGGCAGGTTCTGGAGACATGTTTAAGACACGTTTCGGGTATTTATTTCGCGAACGTAAACTTCAAAGGCCTTATGCATCTAATTACTTCTCAAAATAGTTTGCTCTCACGAGTGGTTTGTTGGTAATATTGTTTGT
>NC_051405.1:37003431-37003631 GCF_015228065.2 Penaeus monodon
AATCCCATCCTCGTTATTTTTTGACTTTTTCGGTATTTCCATCAAAAAAATGGCTGCAAGAATCTGAGGGAAAAAGCTCAGATGTAAAAAAGCAAAAAAATTCTAGGTCGGTTTTACGTGTAGGGCCCACGTGTCCCTTGGGAGGCAGGGGAAGTGAAATGAAAAGTGAGCTCTAGATTTTCTTTTTGGGAGAAAACATC
>NC_051405.1:37004080-37004160 GCF_015228065.2 Penaeus monodon
TCCTTCCCTCAAAATTTTTTGTTCCCCCTTCGCCTTTTTCTATTTCTTCCCCCCCCCCGCTCCCCCTTTCTCCTCTTGTC
>NC_051405.1:37004560-37004864 GCF_015228065.2 Penaeus monodon
CCCCCCCTCCCCCCCCTTTCCTTTACTCCGTCTTTCCGTCCCTCACGTCCCCCCCCCCTCCCCCCCTCCCCTCCCCCCCTCCCGTATCATATTTCCCTCCCCTTTCCCCCCCCCTTATCCTTTTTAAGGAAGTATTTGAAAAATTTTGGGGATACCACGTTTAAATATTATCGTAAAAAACTTTTAAGTAATGTTGTGAGCGCCCGAGGCATCCAACTTCCTGTGGGGGGGGGGGGGGGAGCCCGGGTTTCCTGTCTTGTTTGGGTGCTTGAAAGGGAAAAAGAGGAGGTGGAAGTGGAAGTGG
>NC_051405.1:37004969-37005261 GCF_015228065.2 Penaeus monodon
TTAAGCTGGAACAGAATCCCCCGGGAAAGAAACACGGGAAAGGGGGGGGGAAAGGGGGAAGGAATAGAATAAAAAAAAGGGAAAAAAACTCCCAAAAGAAACAGAGATAAAAGAGAAACACATCGAAATCTCAGTTGTAGCCAGGGAAAATAAAAGAGGGAATGATGGAGGGGGATGATAAAAAAAGTGCAAAAAAGGCAGAAGGGGAAAAAGGGGGTAGAATTATGGGGAAAAGGAGAAGAAAGACAAACGAAAATCCCCTAAAATATTCTTCATATTTAAAGATGTTTAT
>NC_051405.1:37005321-37005985 GCF_015228065.2 Penaeus monodon
AAAAAGGTAATGGAAATTTAAATGATGATAATATTGGCAACAATATTAAATAACGATAGTGATTTTAGTAAAATTTTTAATTTTTAATTTTTATATTAGTAAATTGTATTATTGTCTTTTTTATTATGATTTGATTATTTTAATTGGGTTTTATTATTAAATTTTTTTTATCTTATCATTATTATAATTTTGGTTTTTACTATTATTTTATTGTTTATCGTACACATTTTACCATCACCTCAGCAGCAGCAGCATTTCTGCTTCCCCCCTTTAAAGCACCATCATTATTATAGCTTTTATTGATATTTTTTTCCATGGCTCCCCCCCTCCCTATAGAAAAGAAATTTCAAGTTCCCCCCCTTCTCCCCGCATTGGTCTGCCCTGCTTAATGCTTTTTTTAATTCCCCGCTAACTTATGTATATACAAACAAACTTCCCCATTGGGGGGAAGGCGGGTTGGCAGGCTTCCAAAAGTGGTGGGTAAAGTAAATTAATGAAAACAACTTCCTGAACCACTCATCCTGGAAAAAGGGGGGGAGGGGGGGAAAAGGAAAAGGGGAAACCGGAGAGAAAGGGAGAAAGAGGGAAAGGGGGTAGAGGAGTTTAGAATATAGTGGAAAATGAAAGGGGCAGAGAGAGGCGCTGTTGGGGGATGAGGGGAAAT
>NC_051405.1:37006168-37006247 GCF_015228065.2 Penaeus monodon
AGAGAGGGGGGGGGGTTAGAAAATGGTAAGAGGAGAAGAATGTAAAGAAATAAAGTAGACAGGATAATGAGTTACGACC
>NC_051405.1:37006266-37006631 GCF_015228065.2 Penaeus monodon
AGAAACGAAAACATATGAATATCACAAATTTCTTTCTTATATTCTCGAAAAGCTTCTTCCCAAAGTTATGATAAAGAAAGAAGTCGCGCACAAAATATCTTTGATGTTTATTGTAAAAGCGAAGAATGACGAGTCAATTATATATAAAAGGAAAATAAACAATGTATTTATGCAGTTTTCTTATCGGTGTAAATATTGATTTTTTGTTTTGTGTTTATATTTCTTTGGACTGTCATTATCATCATTATATTTTTTGTTTGTTTTTGTCAGTTGTCGGTTATTAAATGGGTAAGCAAAGTATTTTACAGGGACATAATTTTAGGAATCTGAGCGAACAGTGTAAGGAGGGAGGAAAGGGAGAACGG
>NC_051405.1:37006798-37006943 GCF_015228065.2 Penaeus monodon
GTAGTTCGGAAAGGGGGCAATAAAGGCTTAAAACAACGACGTGTACAACATAATGTCGGTAATTAAGAAAAGATCCAGCCTGCCGGTAAGACAGTGATGTAGACGGCAATTTAGGCGGAGGTCCCGTGGCGAGGGTCTGTGGTGG
>NC_051405.1:37007356-37007608 GCF_015228065.2 Penaeus monodon
GCTGTAGGCTTCCCAGAGCCAGAGCCGTAATTGTTCATTTCATTACGTAAGTTGCTCTAATTATGATGTATCCGTTGCTGTCACACATCCCGTCTTGTTCTCCGACGTGTTCTTCGTGTGTGTTCTTTTATTGGCGTTAGGAATGTTGATTATTTGCGTTATCATTATTTTCCCTTCATTTTGTTATTATCCTATTGTTCCTCTTCCAAACTGCCCCCCCCCCCTCCCTCTTTGTCTGTGTCTGGCTCTCTC
>NC_051405.1:37007733-37007872 GCF_015228065.2 Penaeus monodon
GGCCTTTGGGGGTCGCGGGATACTTTGGCAGGGTTCTGGGACTGTTTAAGAACGTTTCGGGTATTTATTTCGCGAACGTAAACTTAAAAGGGCCTTATGCATCTAATTACTTCTCAAAATAGTTGTAAGACAGTGTTCC
>NC_051405.1:37008475-37008672 GCF_015228065.2 Penaeus monodon
TTTGTGACTTTTTCGTGTATTTCCATCAGAAATATGAGCTGCGAAGAATCTGAGGGAAAAAGCTCAGAATGGTAAAAAGCAAAAAGCAATTCTAGGTCGGCTTTTACGTGTAGGCCTATCGTGTCCTTGGAGAGCAGGGAAGTGAAATGAGAAAGTGAGCTCTAGATTCATCTTTGGTAGAAGACATCTGGAGATTA
>NC_051405.1:37008849-37008970 GCF_015228065.2 Penaeus monodon
ACCCCCCTCTCTCTCCCCCTCTTAGGCGTGTGGCGTCTCCTCTCTTCGCTTACGACCATCAAAATATAATTAATTGTTCCACACACTTCGCCTTTATGATGGCGTATTATCATTCCCCACA
>NC_051405.1:37009470-37009624 GCF_015228065.2 Penaeus monodon
ATTATCTCGTTTAGGGAAGTATTTGTAATATGTGATACCACGATTAATATTATCGTAAAGACTGTGTAAGTAATGTTGTGAGCGACGGAGGCATCCAGACTTCCTGTGGCGGGGGGGGGGGGGGCGCCCTGGTCTGTCTTGCTTGTGCTTGAAA
>NC_051405.1:37009919-37010099 GCF_015228065.2 Penaeus monodon
ATAGAATAAAAAAAGGGAAGAAAAAACATACCAGAGAAACAGAGATACAGACGAAACACATCGCATGCTCAGTTGTAGCCATGGGAAAATAAGAGGAGAGGGAATGATGGAGGTGATGATAAACAAAGTGCATAAAAGGCAGAAGTGGAAAATGGGGTAGAATGTATGTGGAAGGAGACG
>NC_051405.1:37010537-37010742 GCF_015228065.2 Penaeus monodon
GGCTCACCCCTCCCTATAGAAAAGAAATATCAAGTTCCCTCCTTCTACAGCATTGGTCTGCCAGTGCTTAATGCTTTTCTAATTACCTGCTAACTTATGTATATACAAGCATCTTCCTCATTGTGGTGGAAGGCGGGTTGGCAGGCTTCCAACAGTGGTGATACGTAATTAATGATCAACTTCCTGAACCACTCGATCATGAAAG
>NC_051405.1:37010942-37011372 GCF_015228065.2 Penaeus monodon
GGTTAGAAAATGGTAAGAGGAGAAGAATGTAAAGAAATAAAGTAGACAGGATAATGAGTTACGACCTTTTTTTTTTTAGAAACGAAAACATATGAATATCACAAATTTCTTTCTTATATTCTCGAAAAGCTTCTTCCCAAAGTTATGATAAAGAAAGAAGTCGCGCACAAAATATCTTTGATGTTTATTGTAAAAGCGAAGAATGACGAGTCAATTATATATAAAAGGAAAATAAACAATGTATTTATGCAGTTTTCTTATCGGTGTAAATATTGATTTTTTGTTTTGTGTTTATATTTCTTTGGACTGTCATTATCATCATTATATTTTTTGTTTGGTTTTGTCAGTTGTCGGTTATTAAATGGGTAAGCAAAGTATTTTACAGGGACATAATTTTAGGAATCTGAGCGAACAGTGTAAGGAGGGAGGA
>NC_051405.1:37011498-37011743 GCF_015228065.2 Penaeus monodon
ATACATAAATAAATAAATAGAAAATAAAGCCGTAGGAAAAAGAGAAAGAATGAGTAGTTCGGAAAGGGGGCAATAAAGGCTTAAAACAACGACGTGTACAACATAATGTCGGTAATTAAGAAAAGATCCAGCCTGCCGGTAAGACAGTGATGTAGACGGCAATTTAGGCGGAGGTCCCGTGGCGAGGGTCTGTGGTGGGGGGATAAGGAGAGGGGGGAGAGGGAGTGGGGGAATAGGCACTGACA
>NC_051405.1:37012094-37012330 GCF_015228065.2 Penaeus monodon
CTGTAGGCTTCCCAGAGCCAGAGCCGTAATTGTTCATTTCATTACGTAAGTTGCTCTAATTATGATGTATCCGTTGCTGTCACACATCCCGTCTTGTTCTCCGACGTGTTCTTCGTGTGTGTTCTTTTATTGGCGTTAGGAATGTTGATTATTTGCGTTATCATTATTTTCCCTTCATTTTGTTATTATCCTATTGTTCCTCTTCCAAACTGCCCCCCCCCCTCCCTCTTTGTCTG
>NC_051405.1:37012862-37012949 GCF_015228065.2 Penaeus monodon
TCCATTACCATTTCTTTCCTTCGTTTTTGTTTTCCTCGCTTCCTCCTCATTTCCTCCCTTATCTCCTCGTTTTGTGTCTGCACGACC
>NC_051405.1:37013076-37013416 GCF_015228065.2 Penaeus monodon
CGCGTGCGCGTTTGAGAATTTGTAATATTATCATACGCGGGCTTCTACGTGCATGTGTTTACACGTGTGCGCATGCGTGTGCATCAGGTTATTCATGCATGTGTGTATGTTTACCGTCATGTCGCTTATGTTTTACAGTCATGTAAAATTGCAGCGGTGACCATTAGTGGCCCGGATCAATGCCTGTCTTTACTGGAGTATTTCGTTGTAAAGATATGCGTTCTATTTACGTCATACGCGATGGGCGCCCGCGTTTGTTGACTATTGACACGGCGAGAGAGTTGGTGCGCGCATATGGCGGTCATTGTTGCCGCTGAGTGCGTGACTGAATGTGTAAAAG
>NC_051405.1:37013559-37013910 GCF_015228065.2 Penaeus monodon
CGGAGCGGGAGGGAGTGGGTGGGGTTCGATAGCCGTTGCTTTTCCAGCGATGATTGGGAGTATATTTTGTCTGATATTTTTGAGACCGCCTCGGCTGCGTTCGCGTCGAAATCCAGCCGTATAGGAAATGAAAGTTGCGAAAGCGGCGCCTACTGGGAGCGCGAGGGCGTGGTCGCGTGGGCGGGGAGTTCGTGGCACTTGACTAGTTTAGCAGCGGATTGGCCTTATCGTAAAAATCCAGTACATTAAATTGAAGATCAATGTCTGGCCCGACATTCCGTTCCTCCCCCCCTCCCTCTCCTCTCCCCCACCTCTTCCTCGTTGTCATTTCCCTCGTCTAACTCGTCGCCG
>NC_051405.1:37014074-37014207 GCF_015228065.2 Penaeus monodon
TCCTAACTCTTACTCTTTCTCTTTCCACCCCTACCACCCACCCTCTTCCAAGCTTTCGTGGCATTCCGCCCAATAAGAACAAGGGAAGTGGATATAGAAAGAAAAGAGGTAAACGAGAGACAGGAGGAAGGGG
>NC_051405.1:37014256-37014325 GCF_015228065.2 Penaeus monodon
AGTGGACTGGTTGGAATGCCATTCATCAATGTTGGGTTGGTACTGAAGAATTAAATGAGATCGGGGAAT
>NC_051405.1:37014464-37014586 GCF_015228065.2 Penaeus monodon
GAGGGGGGGAGGTTAGAGTTGATATGTGGAAGGGAAAGAATGAAGAAAAGAGGAGAAAGGGTTGGGGGGATAAAAAAAAGATTAATGATCCAGAATATGACCATAGTGTGTCATTATTCGCG
>NC_051405.1:37015324-37015397 GCF_015228065.2 Penaeus monodon
TGTCCACAATAAAGCGGGAGGCGTTTGTCAAGGAACTGTCTGCAACACTCCTTATTACCTCTCATGTGTGCCG
>NC_051405.1:37015644-37016023 GCF_015228065.2 Penaeus monodon
TAAGGGGGGGGGGGGGAGGAGAAGGGAACCGGCAACAACATTCGCTAAACGAAAGTGTAGAGCATTGTCTTGGTAATAAGGACAGGGAGGAGGAAGGTGGCTCGGAAACAGAGAGAATGAATGGAAGAGCCAAGTGGATAAATGTGGGAAGGGGAGAAACTGATAAAAGGTGAGCACGTGCGAAGGGGAGATGAAGAGGAGAAGAGTGGAAGTGAAGGGAAGAAATGGAAGCACAAAAGGGGAGGATTGGGAGAGGGAGAAAAGGGATGAATTGAAGAAATAGTAAGAAATTAGAAGGAAATAATGATAAAAGAAGATAAGAAACAAGGAAAATTCGAAATAAGAAAAGAAAGAATACAGGCAATTTTAGATAAAATGG
>NC_051405.1:37016095-37016892 GCF_015228065.2 Penaeus monodon
TTTCCCACAACGTGTCATCCCAAAGGGTCAGAGGATCAAGAGCGGGGTGGGGCGGGGGGCTGAGGAAGAGAGGGGGGAGGTAGAGGGGACAGAAGAAGGAAGGGGGAGAAGGGGGGGGGGTGTAGAAGGGAGAGAAAGGTTAGAGTTAGAGCGAAGGTTATTAGGGTTACAAGAGACAGAAGCAGCCACACGGAGCCAATCGCCGTGCGCCTAATGGACAGGCACCGCGGCGAGCGTCTCTGCTCTTTGTCTCGTCGGCGATCTGAAGGGCGATGGGTGGAGGAGGGGGAAAGAGGGGGGGTGTAGGGAGAGGAGGGAGAGGGCATGGAAAGAGGAAGTTGAAGGAGACGAAGGAAGTAGGAAGGGTAGGAAGGACCTGCAAGGAGAGGGGCCTCTAGTGAAAGGGGCGAAAGGGAGAGAAGGAGAGTTGGAGGGAGCTATGGGGAGAGGGGAGGGGGGTTATAGGAAGAGGAAGTTGAAAGGGACAAAGGGAGAAAGGGAGGGCGGAAAGGGGCTGTAGCGAGAGGGCACTCTGGCGGAAAGGGTCAAGGGGAGATAGGGAGAAAGAGAGGGAGCAGAAGGAGAGGGATTATAGGAAGAGGAAGTTGAAGGGGACAAAGGGACAAAGGGAGGACGGAAAGGGGTTGTAGCAAAATTGTAGGGGGGCAAGGAAGAGAGGGGGAATGGGATAGGGAATGTAAGGGAATGGGGTGAAAGGGGCAGAGGCAGAGGAGGGGGAGGCGCAGCCAAGGGTAAAAGCGGGGTGGGGGGAGCAGGGGGGAGTAGGGATGGCTACG
>NC_051405.1:37017154-37017367 GCF_015228065.2 Penaeus monodon
GTGGTTAAGGGGAGGGGTTGGGCAAGGGTCATGGCATCAGGTGGTGGGAGCTAATCAGTAGATTAAGCAATGTGCATTTATATAGGCTTTTCTTTCTTTCTCCCTGGTTTCCAACTTTATTTTTGAGTTTTCTCTTATCTTTACCTTTTAAATTTTCTTGACAGATTTTCTCATCTTTTCATTAATTCTTTTGTCTGCTTGCTCTGTTTTTCC
>NC_051405.1:37017702-37017922 GCF_015228065.2 Penaeus monodon
TTACTTTATTCAGCACACGAGCCCAAACGCAGGGGACGATGTTCGTGCGAAAATACAGACGCCATTACCCTTTTTATAGATGGTTTAACTATTTATATTGTACTTTAATCCAACTGCTTGACTCTGAGGACGGGAAAGGGGGTCCACGTCGTTAGGCTCCACACAGCAACACTAAATGGCTTTATGAGGCAACAAAACTTGCGTGACTTTCGCATCTTAG
>NC_051405.1:37019195-37019971 GCF_015228065.2 Penaeus monodon
CCCATTTTGCTTGTGTGACCTTATACCTTTGCACATACTTGAATGAGAAATAGAGAGATCAATAAGGAATGGGAAGTAGGAGGTCACTCTCCGTACTTTATTATTTTATTGGTGAATGTTAACTCAACAGCATTACTTTCCGAAAAATAAAACAAATACAGAGACCTGGATCAGTGGAGCTGTTGGCTCTCTCCTTTTTACAGGAAGAAAAATATATACAAATAGGGAACGTGTCCTCTCCTGCCCCTTTACCCTCTGGGGTGACAGAAAGGTGCAGGAGGAGGAAGCAATAGCATGCCTCCCACCCCTCTCACGTGTTCCCTCTCCCTTCCTCCCTCCTCTTCATCCTCCCCTCCTCTCTTTGCCTTCTCTCTTCACCCATCTTGCCTCTCCCGTCTCCCCTCATCACCTTTCCTGTCCAGTCTCACCTCTCCCCTCAACCGTCTTCCCACACCCCCTCCCGTCTCCCCTCGCCGCCATCCCTCTCCTTCTGCGCCCCCACCCTGCTCCCCCTCTAGGTGGAGGCGGGTGGGAAGCGCGTCCTTTATAGCGGGTTGGCCTGGGACAGTGTCGGGGGCGGCCCTCCATGAATATGCAGAGCGGGCGAGCGTATTACTGAGTTACAGGTCGGATGCCAATGATTTTGACTCTAAAGTCCCCTTTAACTGTGGTTTTATGTGCGTGTATCGCGGTCCCGAGGCAATAGCCCGCCTGCCGACAGAATGGCTCTTTGATGGCCGGCCGGCTTTCTTCCCGACATTAGAGATTCACTAGCA
>NC_051405.1:37020019-37020208 GCF_015228065.2 Penaeus monodon
CGGGTACTTTGAGGGACGGCGCTCTGCCGCCGCCGCTGTGACCTCCAGGCGCGCCTTTTGTGGCCCGGTGCAAGCAGCGTACGCCTGCGCGCTCGCCCACGCCCACGCACGGGTAGATGTGCACACGCGTATATTCAGAAACACAAACAAGCACGAAGATTACCGCGCAGATTCAAAGAAGTACATATA
>NC_051405.1:37020315-37020709 GCF_015228065.2 Penaeus monodon
TCATAGTCGCTATGTGGGTAGCTAATTCATATGCTAATTCAAGTCAGAATATGTTTCATTACATTATACTATCGTAGTTATTCCCTTCCATTAGAATTCATTGTGAAAATGTATTCCTCAAAGTTGAGAATATTGTCTTGACAGAAACCAAAAATTACATGTTAATGTATTCCGATTTATTTTGTGAAACGTGTTCCGGAGTTGAATATTTTAGTGTTTATAAACTTCTTATTTTTCGGAGCGTTGATGCTGAACGGATTATCCATTTACATCTCATTGTAAAGCGAGCGAGCAGCGATAATCTCCGGCCTCATAATCCCTACAGTCCGCTGGCATATGTAAGCAAGTAAAAGCAAGTAATGTAGATTGTCTAGACGACTGTGTGATTCTGTAC
>NC_051405.1:37020738-37021038 GCF_015228065.2 Penaeus monodon
CACAGACGCGCGCTAGAGAATATGTGATGCCTGTGATAATGAAAATAATTTTTTAACTGTATTTACAGTTTTTTAGGGGTAGTTTTAAGGTCTCTTGTAGCTATAGATTTTTTTTTTTTTTTAAGAGGTCGAACTATTCGCTTATGATTAAGAGGAACACGCGCTTAATTATTCCTCTAATGCGCTCTCCGTGTTGTTATTTTTTCCGTTGATGCTGCAACTTGCTGTGTAGTGAGCGCAAATTCCCTCTTATCCTGATTCTCGTATCTTGGCCTACTTCTTTGTTAGCCATGATTTACC
>NC_051405.1:37021123-37021461 GCF_015228065.2 Penaeus monodon
ATAATCGTGAAAAATTTCCTTTCGTCCCCTGTCACTCTGTACCACCTTACACTGCCCCCTCTCCATCCTCACCCATTCCTTCCGCCTTTCTCTTGCAAACATCTTTTTATCGTCGATTTCTTGCTTCCCCTTATCGGCCTGCTCGTGTCGCCCGCCCGGCCCCTTTGGGAAGTGGCCTCACCCGCCCGGCATGCAAGCCAGGCGGGCGCGGAGGAGATGACAACACCGTGATAAGCGCGCGTCTATATTTAGCGCCGACGATGCCCACCGATCATCGCTCCGACTTCGTAGTTCAGGTAATTAAGGATTTTCCCCCAAACAGCATTTTTGCATCACGC
>NC_051405.1:37021485-37021821 GCF_015228065.2 Penaeus monodon
GGAAATGAACGTCTGATTAGCCCGGATAATTACCCGCTTTAGAGGCCGGACGTAGGACTGTGATCCGTCTTAAAGACAAGCTTTATCTCCTAACTACATCACATTATCAACTTTTTTCTCTCTCTTTTTTATCTTTCTCTGTCTGTCGCCTCCGCCTTTGGGAGTTAGGCTGCGTTGAGCGTCTTTTTCGGGAGCGGCGGCCGCGCGGGAGTCAAACGCCGAGTCGGGGCTTCGGGCTCCGCGCATAGCTCTTGCAGGAGAACGTGATCCTCGCGCGTAACGCTGAAGGTTGCTTGACTCGGATTGAATTTGGCTTTGCATACGGTGTCTGTTTAT
>NC_051405.1:37023324-37023692 GCF_015228065.2 Penaeus monodon
ACGCCGACACTGACCGAGATTTAAAGACTGAATACCTGAGAGTCTGTTTATTTTGCTTCCGTTTTTATTATTGCCTTTCTTCTGTGAACAGCTAATCAGGATCCCGAGACGCTAATTTGGATGATAAAAGGAAAATCGAGCGAGGCCGTTCCTTTTGTGTGCTCGGGATTAATCGCCTGGCAGTAGCAGTTAGGAAAATTTGGACCTTGATGGCCTAATTATCAGGTCGTCATTAATTCTAAACCAACTAATTACCTCTCGGAAGACCCGAGGCCGGCCGCGTGACGGAGCTCCGCGATTGGCAATGCTGGAGAGCCCTTGCTGGCAACGCTGGAGTGTCGTAATATGCATTTTTTTTTCGTTTTTCC
>NC_051405.1:37023738-37024484 GCF_015228065.2 Penaeus monodon
AATCATTATCCTTCTTTTCTTTTTCATCTTATTTTTTTTCCTTCATCTTATGTATTCTCATCTGATTTTCTAGATTTTGTATCGTTTAATTTCCTTTAATCTTCACCATTTTATCAGTTCTTTTCATCAGATTTTCATATCCCACTTGTTATTCGTAATCCTTTGATCATCGTTTTTTCTCGCCTTACGATCTCTACTTGGCTTCTTTCTCTCTTTCTTATCTGTTTCCCATCTGAACTTCTGTTTGCTATTTTTCTCATTCTTATCTCCTTGCCATCCTTGCTTGCCCTCTCTCTTTCTCTTATTTCGCCTCTTTGCTTCCTCTCTCTCGCGTTTCCTCTCATCTCCTTTATACCTTTTTTATCTCTTTCCTTTTTAACCCATTTTCATCTCTCTTCCCTCCCATCTCCTCCTCTCCTTTTCCCCTCGTCCTCCCTCCACCTTCCTTCCTCCCTCCTTCCTCCTCCTTCTCTCCTCCCTCATCTTTCCCTCCTTCCTCTTTTCCCCCTCCTCCTTCCCTCCTTACTGTATTTCCCCTTCTCCTTATTTCCTTCCCTTCTTCCTCTCTTTTCCCTCCTCCCTTCTTCCTTCCTCCCTCTCTTCCTTCTCTACTTATTATCTTTCCCCTTCTCCTTTCTTCCTTTCTTTCTTCCCCTCTTCCTCTCTCCTCCCCTCATTTACGTTGTCACCCTTGAATCGCTCTGTGCCCACGAAGCATTTACGGCGAGCTATCTGCGTTTCAAATG
>NC_051405.1:37024509-37024878 GCF_015228065.2 Penaeus monodon
TTTCTTCCCCACTTGGTGCCCCATCCCGTACCCGTGCCCTCCTGTGTGTGTGGAATTATTACCGTGTGTTTCTACTGTTTTGTTCCTTTTAATCTCTCTATTATTATTTTTTTTTTTTTCTCTAATGATCATCATCTCTGTTTTTCTTTTTTTTCTCTTGTCGATCGTTTCCTCCTTCATTCCTCTTTTATCCTCTCGTATTGGTGTCTTCTTTTTTGATTCTGTTTCTTTTTCTTAATGTATTCCCCTTTTAACTCTCTCTAAGTTTTATTTACATTTTTTATTGATACATCCTCTGTTATCATTTTGTTCTTAATTGTCATTCCCCTTTAACGCCTTTGAACTTTCTACTTAGAGAGCAAATTTTAA
>NC_051405.1:37025090-37025341 GCF_015228065.2 Penaeus monodon
AAGAAGAAACGAGTAGTGGGGAGGGAAGAAGAGGGGGTTGTATATTTATAAGCAGGAATAAAAACTTAAACACATGAATCCAAATGAACCATAATCAGGCCTAACCTATCCTAGTTTAGCTCGTTTAGTAACTTCATTTTAAACTTCACGTCCCACTCGTGCTAAAACATTATAAAGAAGCGAATTCAAAATTATTTTCATTTGCTCTTGCATACAAGCCACCAGAGGGACTATAGGATGTGTATATTCAA
>NC_051405.1:37025453-37026155 GCF_015228065.2 Penaeus monodon
CACTACAAATATATACACACGCCTGCGCGGTGTGCAAGTATCACACGAAAAAAGGTAAATGAAATTTACCTTTATTGCTTTCAGTTGTTTTGTTATCAGGTTCTTGTTTCCAAAAGATGGCAAGTCAGGACTATTACAGAGGCAGTTCTATTCATTTCTTGCTAAAACCAAGAGATCGGAAGCAAGAGTGGAGTTAAAGAAAATAAGAAATCGAGAAGAGGAGGAGGGAAGGAGAGGCTTAAGGATAGAGGAGCCGAGGGACTTGCTGGGGATAGAGGCAAACACGAAATTGAATAATCTAGATACACAGGCAAGGAAGGAAGCAGAGCGCCATGGAACCCGTTGGCTGTAAAAAGCAGAAAAAATCACTTTGACTACAATATCCGTAGAGTACTTGATAATCACACTGATAAATGAATGACTAAATAGACCTTATAGTACCTATTCAGGATAAGTCATGAGCATTTGCTATAGAGGCAGACGTGTAGAAAGGTAAATAAGCAGAGAGCTTTGACCGACAGACATCAACCACACAGATAGACAAGGAGGAGAAAGACCTGTAAACGTAACGAGGGTTCAGAAGCCGAGTGTGCATGGTATGGTCGACATGATGGCCTGGCTAGTTTTCATGAATGTATTACAACCAGGCTATAAGGATTACTGATGTTCCAGCGAGCACGGGACCTCTTGGTTTCCACCCCG
>NC_051405.1:37026321-37026444 GCF_015228065.2 Penaeus monodon
GGCTTCTTCCTCTCTGCACTCTCCTCTTCTGCCTTACCGTTTCTCCGTTTCTCCTCCCTTCGTAAGTTTTTTTTGTGTGTAAGCTCTTGACTCCGTCCCTTTGGCGCTTCATCCGAATTGAGT
>NC_051405.1:37026516-37026612 GCF_015228065.2 Penaeus monodon
CACACTTTTTACATGTGTCGCTTTATCACAGCGCTAGAGATAGATAAAGAGAATGAAGAGGAGAGGACTGGGGAAGAGTTAGAGAGGGAGTGAGCT
>NC_051405.1:37026705-37027765 GCF_015228065.2 Penaeus monodon
CGGGGTGGGGGGGGAGTTGACATACAGATGCAACAGTGTTTGCAATGCCCCTCCTTCCCCCATCATGAAGGATTTTACAGTTACGGGGGCGCCTTTGCTAGCGTCCATCCCGTCCCTTTATCGCCCCCTCTGCTCTCCTCACGCCCAGTAGACCTCGGCAGCTCCTTCATATCCTCTCCCGGTCTTCCCCAGGGGCCTCGCCTCCGCCCTCCACTCTTCATGGCTTACTGCTAACGACTGTAAGGAATGGAAGGTTTTTAAGAATTTTATGAGGTGGCTGAACCCTACTATATACTGTCATTGGAGCCATGGTAAGTTAAATGTGGGTAGGGGACACCGTAGAGTTATGACACATGCTGAATGGACACGAATGATTCTGTGTCGGCACGAGGAATAAAAATACCACAGTATACAAAGAACTGGGTTAATACGTTTTGACTTTTCATGATATATGTTAACTACGCGGGCAAGTTCCGGAAAATACTCGTCAGAAACACCACTCAGATATATAATTGAAATGTACTTCGCGTTCAAGCCTTATATTTTCTACAGTATTAAAAACGTCCTGTCAGCCGGAGCACGAGAGAGTGTCTTCTCTTCTCCTCTCTCCCTCGCAGCAGACAGCCCTGGACGTTGTTACAGAATCCATCATCTTCGTTTCACGTGGTGCATCGTGGGCGTGAGAGGCACATCCGGGGCTTTTGTGGTTGTGATGAATGTTCCAAGTCTGAATGATCCGGGTGGGGGTTGAGGGGGTGGGTGAGATAGAGGAAGTCAAGCTATCAGTCAGCGGTCGACCAGTCAGCTGTCGGGCAGGCAGGTTTGGACCGTAAGCATGCCTGACCAGACCAAGAGACAGAGTGGAGGGATATGCAGACAGATATATGAGGGAATTAGCTTGATAGAAAGATTAATTATTATGTGGTAGGTAGGATGACGGCAGAGGCACGTGAGAGAGGGAGAAAAGGATAAAAAAGCGACAGACTAATGACAAGAGTAGGCCCACCTTTGCCGACGAAGAGTAAGCAGGCTGAGCAATACCATCGTTCATACATGAGTA
>NC_051405.1:37027805-37027899 GCF_015228065.2 Penaeus monodon
TGACATCACTCCCAGGACGCGGTAATCAGCCTGTATGATGCCCATCAGGCGCCCACGTGTGATTATGATGATGAAGGCGCCTTGCTCCGCTTGG
>NC_051405.1:37028810-37028921 GCF_015228065.2 Penaeus monodon
TGGAGTGGAATAGATTAGGGGCGTGATGGCGAGCCTCGTCTTGGCGGAGACGAAGTACAGGTTTTTTGTAACGAGATTATCGAGGCCGTCGGTTGGAAACACGTGGTTTGC
>NC_051405.1:37029228-37029301 GCF_015228065.2 Penaeus monodon
AGTTTCATCTATCTATAAGTAAATAATTAAATGTCTCTGAAGAAGTCTTTGGCCAGAGTTAAATTGGCAGTGC
>NC_051405.1:37029338-37029444 GCF_015228065.2 Penaeus monodon
GAAAGAGGAGACGAAGTATTAATCGGTTTTAGTATGAGAAATAATTATAATGATAAAGAAAAAAAATGGAAGAGATGAAAGTGTTAAAAGGGTAAAAGAGTGATTT
>NC_051405.1:37029939-37030316 GCF_015228065.2 Penaeus monodon
TCCACGTGCCAGCGAGTTGGCCTCACTCTCCCCGAATATTCGGAATACCAACAATTAAGTTTTCATGCCACAGCGGCTGGAACTACCCACCAGTTTCCATTTGTGAAGTCGAAAGTTTTCCATAATTGTCACATACGTAAGGGGCACGTTGTCCCGGGGTGAGGGAGGCTGAGAGAAAGAGAGAGGCTTGGACGGGGGGGGGGGGTCTGTGGCAAGATCTTGAAGAATGAGAGGCCTAGAGAGGAGGGGGAAGGGGGGAGAGGGAGGGGAGGGTTTTTACGTGCGGGAAAGGTGGGCGAGCCGGCGCGGAACGATACGAGTTATTGGTTTCAAGCGAAGGTCTTGTTTCCATATTTTTCTTTTTCTTCTTTATTAGC
>NC_051405.1:37030449-37030639 GCF_015228065.2 Penaeus monodon
ACCATCAATAACAATCAACATTCACATACACACTATAGTTTTATATAAATTTTTTTGTGCCTATTCATGTTGTACACCCCCACACCTCCCCAGACACTTTTACCTGCTCCCGACGCGGCGACACAGCAACCGGTCCGCAAATTACAGACGAACCACGCGGCACAGGACCCACCCCTCAGACTCGCGCCAT
>NC_051405.1:37030956-37031263 GCF_015228065.2 Penaeus monodon
ACACCCCCACACCTCCCGCTGAGACACTTTTACCTGCTCCGAGCGGCGGCGACACAGATGGGGATGCCGTCCGCAAATTTATGCATGGAGAGGGAACCACGGCGGCATTAGGGACGCCGCTCGTCCGTTCCGATGACTTCGCGGCCGAGTGACGGACACGGACATCGACCGCGGCATCAATCACAACCACGGCCGCCACACGAGGCGCAGCATCATTCTGCCACTATCACAGCACATCACAATGCCCGCCCGTGATGACCACATGCAACATTGGCAATATTCTTGCGGAATTGTGAATTGCAGTTCG
>NC_051405.1:37031319-37031522 GCF_015228065.2 Penaeus monodon
TTGTTAATGCAACATTGCCCCGACAACTGATGCCATCCATTCTTGTTACACGGGTGCCTGTGCGCGCAGTTTCTCTGGGAGTCATTTGCAAGGTGGAGGCGGCAGCAAGTGCCAGCCATAGCAAGATTGCTTCAGGTTGCTCCTCCCTGTGTTGCACACGCCACACTCAGTCAAGAACACGAACTCGCGTGCATGCATTTTAA
>NC_051405.1:37031547-37032034 GCF_015228065.2 Penaeus monodon
TATTTGTAACCGTCCCCCTCACAACTATTTATCTACGATATGAAAAACCAATCCTTTTATACATCCCAGTTGGCTAAGAAAAAAAGGAAAAAAGCGCGTTTATTTGCAACTCGCGGTAGCTTCGGTTGTGGCCCGTGGCAGCGCTGTTGTTGTCGCCGAACGTGTACAACGGCAGCGAAAAAAGTCGTGTTTGTTTTATAACCGGAGCTTCCCTTATCACAACACTGAGTCGTTGTCCGTGATGGAAACGCTTAATTTTTGTGAATTTCGGTAACATAAGGGGGATACATATCCATAAAAGAGAAAAAGAGAGAATAAGAACCAATTGTCTGTATCCTGTAAATGTCGCGTACCATAATTGCGGTCTGCTGGACGCTAAGGGTCAAGAGCACATGTTGGAGGACGGGGACTTGCACCCTTATGGTCAGTCCAGATATGGGATGGCTTGAACATAATCCTTGGAAAGAATATGATGAATGGGAATTAT
>NC_051405.1:37032124-37032532 GCF_015228065.2 Penaeus monodon
AGATTTTAGCAATATTGCAACAACCTTCACTAGACATCCTGTTGGTCTGTGTACAGCTTAATCACAGTGTTAATCACCAGCGCGTAGGATGGATGAATTACAGAAGTGATGAATGAGGATTTAGTATTTAAAAAAGGCGCTCTATGAGGAGTCCCACCTAGGATGCAAAGCGGAAGTGTTAGAATACATAATAGGATGCAAGACGGAATTAGAACGAGGCAGTTAAAATAACAGTAAACAAGAGGGCAGACTGTCACCCTGCGACCCTTGACCCCCCTCTCTTGCCCCCCACCCCCCCTCCCGAAAGCGAAGAGTGAAAGGCGGAGCTCATTATAAAAGAAGCGGAAGTTGATGATGGATGTTGTCTAGCATTGGGATGGATAGGGCGGATAGAGCGGGGAGTGGATA
>NC_051405.1:37032563-37032654 GCF_015228065.2 Penaeus monodon
GAGGTCGCCATCATCAATTACGCCGACACGACCAAATTGAAATGGAAAGTAATAAAACCGAAACTTGCTAACGTGATCTCCATTTGAATGG
>NC_051405.1:37032826-37033139 GCF_015228065.2 Penaeus monodon
CCATGCCTACCAGTGTGGGGTTAGAGGTTGCTTGAGAATTTCCTCTGCTGAGAATAGGTTGTGAATGCAATTGTCATGACCTCCTGTTCATTGTACAAATCACTTCTATGTATAAAGGAGTGCACGCGCATAGTCACATACAACCCCTCAGCTACATTCACACAAGTACATACAACCATATGTACACACAAGTATATACTTACTCAGTCCCACGTGCACACAGAAGCGACCATGCAACAAACAATCCCCGGGTCAGTCAGTGATTCTCATGTCGTGCATACATGTTGCATTGAAACGATTGCTATTTTTACCG
>NC_051405.1:37033658-37033782 GCF_015228065.2 Penaeus monodon
GGGCTGAAACTATAAGAATGGGATTAAACATAGTTTGCTCGGAGTGAATACTTGATCAGGATACTTTGCTACCGCCGCCGACGCGATGTTCTTGCTATTTATTCTGCTATTATTCGGTGTTGGT
>NC_051405.1:37034111-37034201 GCF_015228065.2 Penaeus monodon
GAACTTCTCCCAGATGGAAATCCAATGCGCTTGCCCCTCCCTCCTTATAAGGAAAGGCGCACAGCCGCCGTCTTGGGCGAACCACCTGTC
>NC_051405.1:37034228-37034331 GCF_015228065.2 Penaeus monodon
TTTCTTCCGGAGGCTCATTTGTGATTCCCATCAGCCGTTACCGGGCCAGATGATTGGATATTGCCAGTTCAGCAGCCGCGCCCTCAATTTTATCCCCGTTCCA
>NC_051405.1:37034395-37034513 GCF_015228065.2 Penaeus monodon
ACAACGTGGCTTGAGCTTGCCGGCACGGTGGGAAAAGAGCGGCGCTATTTTGTCCAGGGTCCGTAAAGCTGTGTACGGAGAAATTACTTAAGAAAGGGAATGGAAGAAAGGGGATTTC
>NC_051405.1:37034670-37034794 GCF_015228065.2 Penaeus monodon
CTCCGTCCCACACAAAAAAAAGAAAACATATCGAGATGGATGTGATCTACGGGGGAGTTACCCCGGATAGCCCGAGTACTCCGAACATACTTCACACGGCTGGGTGGAGTGGGGAGATTGCTGT
>NC_051405.1:37034829-37035840 GCF_015228065.2 Penaeus monodon
TTAAGCTGGGTACATTCGAGGTTGCCACACAGGGGACGCAACTTTGCGGAGCATCTCGCTTTACACACCCGAAGTTACACCTTTTGAGTGGGGGGGGGGGGGTCAGGGGGGTGAATGGGAACAAGGGCTTTAGGGGGCGCGTGAGGGGACCCCCCCCCTCTAAACCACAGAATCACAGAACTTCAAGCCGGGGAAATATTAGACATCGTTCAGCGCCCCAACCGCCGGCGCCCAGCGTTGCCGTTCGTCCTAGGAGTATTTGCGGAGTAATGGAAATAATAAAAGATAAAAAAGAGGGAAAAAGAATCAGCGTCACTCCCACGAAATGATCATTCCCTGCCGTACATGTGCGGCTCATGAATACATTAGCATCGTCTTCATCCGCTGTAACACCACTTTTAAAAATTTAATGTCAGTCTCTCCTCCTCGGCGCGCGGACTGGAGAAATTGGCCGGCCTGCCTTTCGCTCTCGTGTTGGCCCTTTTCCCAGCTTCTTCTTATTCCTCTCTTCAGCTTTTTTCTCCTCCTCTTTCGTGCGGATTTTTTTTTCTCATTTTTTCCTCCTTTTTTCGTCTCGGACTATTTCTCTCCTCACCTTTCGTGATGATTTTCCCCTCACCTTTCTGTCTCATAACCCATTTTCTTTTCCTCTTTATTCTGATTTTTGTTGTTGTTGTCTTTTTGTCGTGTTTTTTTTTCCTTTTTATCCTCCGTCTTTCCTTTCTTAGACATGATTCTATCTTATTTTTCTTTACTCTTTCTTCCCGTCTGCCTTTACCTTTTCGCCTGTCTTTGTTACCTTTTCGAATAGTGTTCACCTAATATTAGTCATTATTTTTTGAGAATTAGGGTTTAGAGTTTTTTGTTACTTTTTTATTCATTTATTCTTGTTGTCGTTACGGACGAGCATAACTTTTTTTTGTAATATTTTGCAACTGGGAACAGACCTTCCGTTTGAGATATATAATAAATGTGATTATAATTTCTTTTGGTTGAATGATGATTTGGATA
>NC_051405.1:37036337-37036687 GCF_015228065.2 Penaeus monodon
GCTTCTATAAATTCCTACGGGCGTGGGGAGAGGGCCGCCCATACAAACATTATCCACCGCGCCCTTGCGCCGTGGGTGTGTAAGCGGCTGACGTGCTCGGGAACGCGATGTGTGACAGCGTCAGTGGCGGCGTTACGGTCGGGCGTGACGTAGGGTCGCCGCCGTCACCTTGACCGGGGCTCAAGATGCCGCACATGAATGGGGCTTCGAATGGGGCTTGACAGGCCGAGAGGAAGACCTTACACGGCTTCTGTTACGTAGCTCATGCAAGCGTGGCACACGCCTCTCACCCGCTTCTTTTTCCTCTTCTTAACATTTTTCTCACTTGCGATTTGATCTCATTCTCCATC
>NC_051405.1:37036761-37036933 GCF_015228065.2 Penaeus monodon
ATATTATTTTTAAGATATGCATTCTCTCCTATTGTTCTTATATCTTTTGTCTCCCCTTTCATTTCTAATCTCCTTTTTGCTTCGTCATTTCGCTCTCTTATTCACTCACTCGCTTCTTCTTCTGCTTTGTCCCTATCAATCCGTTTTTCTGCTAATATACGTGTCTTTGTAA
>NC_051405.1:37037358-37037467 GCF_015228065.2 Penaeus monodon
TACTACTCACATCGTCTACAACGCGCCATTACCCACTACATCAAAAATATCTGCATAGCCACACCACCCACGACAGCATCAACTATTTATCACTTTATCTCGTCTCTCA
>NC_051405.1:37037540-37037966 GCF_015228065.2 Penaeus monodon
CGCATATATGAACACTATCCTGTGAGGAGAGGACCACCCGTACAAGCGCCCTCCGCCCACTGAGTCCTCGCATTGTGGGCGTGAGAGCAGGCGACGCGACGTGCCGTAGCGCGATACGTGGGCGGCGTCTAGTGTTTGTGTCTTTTATGAGATACGGGTCCTTATCAATATCTGCTTCTACGTCATCATTGGCGTGTTTTCTTATAAACGGGTCTTTGTCTATTATCTGCCTTTACTTCATCCATATCTGCATTTAGCCTTATCTGCGGATCCACGTTTGTCTGAGTGCTTTGTTTATCTCTTCTGTCTCCTCTTCGTCACATCTTCCATCCTCCCCCTCTCTTTAGTGTTTCCCTCTTTCTGTCTCATCTCATTTCTCGCTCTACTCATTCTTTCGTTTGACAAGAAAGAGGCGATAATAATGGT
>NC_051405.1:37038169-37039307 GCF_015228065.2 Penaeus monodon
TTAGAAATGTATGAGTATTGAAAGGATGAGACATAATTGGAGCAAGCAGAATGTTGGAATACAGAATGATATAGAGAGTATATATAAACTTGTCATGTCTTGAGGGATTGCGTATTTTTAATGTCATACTACTATAGTGTGTGTGATGGTGTTGCGTGGCGAGGAGACTGAAGAAATGAGAGGTAAATAATCGTAAGAGGGTAGTGATGAAGAGGAGGAGAGAGAGAGGAACGGAGAGAAAGGGAGTAGAGGGCTGGGTGATAGAAGAGGCGAGAGTACTTAAAGGAGTGAGACAGTAATTGGAGCAACGCCGAATGTTGGGAATACAGAATGATAGAGAGAGTAAACGCGCAGCGAGGGAGAGCGATATATCGTGGGTCACACTCACACTATATGTTGTAATTTGGTGTTATTTGGAATGCATGATTATTACTAGTTGCTCGACTCTGGATCACTATTGAAATTTGATGAGCGTTATAATTTACATTCGTTTAATGAGTGCCTGTAGTGTGCAATTACGCAAGGACGGAGATATGCCCTTAGGTGAAGTACCAATTATGTATGCATAAACATCCATAGTTGTGTGTACACGTATGGGGTAGGGGTACATTTTGTGATGGAATAGTAATTTTCTTTTTCTTTTTCCTTTTGATCGTAGATACCCGATGATAAGGGTACGTTATGTAAGTGTGCATGTGTAATAATACGTAGGCGTATATGAAGGTCATTTGAGTACGTATGAACAAACACCCATTTTTTCATGCGTAGGTAGAAGGCAGTAATTTGCGAAAAGTATTGACAGTACTTCTTGTGTGTGTGTTTACGTGCGGGGGTGTAGCATGAGCCGTGAATTAAAGTAATATGAGTCGTGAATGGAAGTTTCAGGAGTGTATCATGAATGAGTGTATCATGAGCCGTGGATGAATGTATCAGGGGTGTATCATGAATGAGTGTATCATGAGCCGTGAATGAATGTTTTAGCAAGTCATCAACGGCTAGCGACAGTATGGCGTGTTTGCCCGGTGGTACAGGTAACACGAGATATGTTTTTCCTTATGGCCAGTTCGATAAAGCGTCTGGTATTTTCATTATCGCGGCAATTATTCATTTTGTTTGGGTTCTGATCCACATTTTTAGG
>NC_051405.1:37039555-37039819 GCF_015228065.2 Penaeus monodon
AAACGGGGAAAAGCAAGAGAAATCTAGAAATCTTTGCAGATAACGAATAAGCGCCCCAAAATAACGAATGTGAATAGTTAATGTTTAGAAATTATCGATTTCATTGTGACACGAAATTTTGTCATTTTTGCAGCAATAAACAGCCTCGTTACTGTCGCACTTAATTGCACGGTTGCTGGAAGAAAAACTATGATAAGAATTATTAGGGTTCTTATTTATTCTGAGTTATTGCTCCTCTTCTCTTTTTTTTAAAGAAAATATTGG
>NC_051405.1:37041341-37041632 GCF_015228065.2 Penaeus monodon
CTTTTTATTGCAGCGATAAATGTTATTTGATTACTGTTGTTGATCTCTAGAAAAAAAATCATTCGTCTTTACAATTCTGTTATACTTAGCATCTCTAATTCAGACGATATCGTTTGTTTTATTGCAGTACGATAAAACTTTTTACGATGCTTTCTCTCTTTGTCTGAAATCTGTTATTATGATTGGCAAGACACAATTAAAAGAATATGCAAACAAATCAGCAAACACAAAGTTTTATCTTTACCTTACCCCGTTTCATACTCTCATCAATCACCCTCTTCTCCTCTGTTC
>NC_051405.1:37042063-37042151 GCF_015228065.2 Penaeus monodon
TTTTTTTTTCTTTTGTAACAGATTCCAATCTTTTATAGTGGATAGTAAGGATTTGTTGATGTGTCATTGATTGCTTTGTTAGACTGAT
>NC_051405.1:37042938-37043190 GCF_015228065.2 Penaeus monodon
TAAGCGTCACTGTCCTTTCAACGACGTAAAAACGTGAATGAGACGGGACTTTTTACCGAGGCTTCACATGACTTAAAAGGTAGCCCAGAAGGAGCCCGGATCTGTCAGTTTTGTGGCTGTGTTGTGGTCTGTGGCATGGGTTCGTGTCTTTCTTGTCCGTGTATCGTTGCGACGTATTGAGTTGATTAGAATTTTACGTGTGCGTCGGTCTAAAGATGTGTGGATGTATGTGTTGTACGGCCTGTTGTTTTC
>NC_051405.1:37043249-37044061 GCF_015228065.2 Penaeus monodon
ATATAAGGATGTGGTCTGTTGTCTTCTCTGGTCTTCTTCTCGGTGGTCTTCGAATGTGTGTCGTTCGTTGAATTAAAAACGGATTATTTCTGGCCCTTTTTCGCTTTCAATTTCCTGATAACATACGGCACCACATCTGTAAAAGGATGTACGATCGTGCACATCGTGTGCGTGACTGATATTCACTGTGGCATTTCGGCTTAATTGTTCCGCCGTACTGGAGTATCCTGCCGTAAAACGAATTTCCGAGTGCGCTTTCCCCGTTGATTCTCTCATGAGCATAATTATTACACGCCATATTTTTTTCGTAGATTATACAGTAAGTAAGGATACGACTAGTAACCCGCCGCCACCCACAGAGACACACACGTACTAGTAATATGAGCCAAAATCGCACGCCAACAGCCTCTGTCCACGTTGACTTCTCGCCGTCAAGAAAGATGTAATTCATTCATTGCTAAGACTTATTCCCACACTGGTAACCCTCCTTGCAATCTGATTCGTTGCTCGGGCGTGGACAATAATACTTTTGTTATTTATCATGGCTGTCGTCGTTAAAGCGAGCAGGATTGAGTGTCACGTGTTTAAGGAAGGTCACTGACTCGCATTGTGTAGCCTGTTTGCACCCGGGCTTTGACTCGGGCGCTGCTTTTGTATCTTGTATCGATTCTCAAAGGCTAACGGATTGGGTGTGAGAATGTATAGCAAATGGTCGATTTGCGGTATAAAGGTAAGAATGGTCTCAAGGGGAGAGTATTTTGCTAATAAATTTTGCTAAGTAGGTTTTATCCGACAAAGTAGTGGCTAGGTAA
>NC_051405.1:37045222-37045375 GCF_015228065.2 Penaeus monodon
TTTTCGTGTGTTGCTTTGTAAGTATCTCGTATCCAAAGCCCGCCGCGCGAAGGCATCAGAAGCACTGCCTATCCGACCATGGCTTCAGTGATCTGCCCTTTAAGGGAGCGCGACTACTTTTCCATCCTTATCGCCGTGACTTGCCGTGGAACA
>NC_051405.1:37046056-37046237 GCF_015228065.2 Penaeus monodon
CCTTTCTGTCATCCATCTCCTCCATCTTTATATTAGTCTTAACCTCGATTATCTCTCATAACTCTTGAAATCCCTTCTGCCTCTCCAGTCTTTTGCCATTATCCTCTCTTTCCTTTCATCCTCTTCGTTTATTCCCCTTGTCTCACTCTTTCGTTTCCATCCCTTTCCTGCTTCAATTTCC
>NC_051405.1:37046283-37046465 GCF_015228065.2 Penaeus monodon
CCTATTTGGCTTCCCCTCTTATCTATAGTCCCTTTTCGTGGTTCTTATATCTTGACAGCAGTTTCATTTATCTTTTCCTTTCTCTGTACTTTTCTTTTTTCCATTATATCCACTTTCTTCTCTCCTCATTTTTAACCAGTTCCATTCTAACCTTTTCCCTCATTCCCTATTTTCTGGGCCAG
>NC_051405.1:37046591-37047124 GCF_015228065.2 Penaeus monodon
ATATTGCTCAATCTATGCCTATTTCCCACTTTCACACATCAGTAATCTTCCCACTCTACCTTCCCTCTGTCTCCGCTCTTTCCCTATTCTTCCTCTCCTCTTCCCCTTCTCCCTGTCTCCGTCCCTCTTCACCTGTATCCCGAACGCCAGCCCACAATTTTCTAATATCCTGTAATCCCCCTTTCTTGTTTCTACTTACACCCCCCTCCCTACTTCTACTTATATCCCCTCCTTGCTACTTCTACTTACATTCTCTCCTCCCTAATTTACTTACATATCCCCTCCCTAATTCTACTTACATTCCCTCCTCCCTAATTCTACTTACATTCCCTCCTCCCTAATTCTACTTACATTCCCTTCTTCCTCCTAGCGGTTCCGATCACTACTTAGATAACCCTGGCCATCCTTCCCACTTCCATTCTCTCCTTACTTACATAACCACGGGTCACCTTCCTTACTTACAGTGGGCCGGCCTTAGCTTTCAATTTATTTAACCATCATCCCCTCTCACTTCCATTTCTCTTGCACATTAC
>NC_051405.1:37047157-37047394 GCF_015228065.2 Penaeus monodon
CAGGCACCCCTCTCCCCCCAGGCACCCCTCTCCCCCCTCTTTGGGCAGAATATGAACCCAAGCGCCGTCTACAGTGCTGATAATCCAAGGCAAATTAGTTGTTTCACTAACTACCGCGGTAACGAGTCACTTGCCTAACGACGCTGGTAATGAGGACGTGCGGGCCGTGGATGGACACCCTGCCTGGCCCTCCTCGCGTGCCCTGGCCTCGCTTGCGCTCTTGTTCCCTCCCCCCTC
>NC_051405.1:37048034-37048392 GCF_015228065.2 Penaeus monodon
GTGATGATGAGAGTGGTGATTTCAAGGATAGCTGTGAGAGATGAAATGGTAGTGATGCCTCTAATGATAATGGTGCGGCCGTTGCTGTCAGTGGTACCGATAGTGGTAAAATAAAAGATGAAGTTATGCAGATATTAAAACCAAACATTGATATTGAAAAATGTGAAAGATGTTGATAATGAGGATCATAATAGCGGTATTAAATGAATGGATAAATCATAATAAAAAAGATTAATGAATTCCCAGAAGCAAACAAGCTATTTTCTGGTTAAACACCGTGAAAATAGCAAGAACAGAGAGCCAGGTAGTAACCATTACTCGGACCGTATTTTATGGTCTTTGTTTACGGAATTTGTGA
>NC_051405.1:37048419-37048758 GCF_015228065.2 Penaeus monodon
GTGAGGTAAGGCAGGCAAGGGACGCTCATCTGAATATAAATGGAGACATAAATTGATATACTTTTATCTTGAATATTATCTGGACTCCCTGAGTGCTCCCATAGGCTTAAGTTATTTTGTAGACATATGAATGTGTTTGTTTGTGGACATGGAAATAGCTGGCTTATGCAGCTAAGGGTTATTAAGGTTATTATAACAATTAGGGTGTGAGACTTTGACGGATGGCTTGCTTAACGGCAGGCGCGGGAGACCTGGCCTGGCTGTGTGGCGCTCCTCTCTTTTATTTTTATTTTGCCTTTCGTGTTTGCGTTTTCCTTTGTTCAGTTGGCTGTCCTGCTT
>NC_051405.1:37049472-37049632 GCF_015228065.2 Penaeus monodon
ATAGAAATAGTCGTATAAGATTTAAAGGGAAAAAAATCATGGAGAAGACGCGAAATTTGGGCTGAGGAGGCGGCAGGGCGGGACAGAAAAAAATGGGCTATGAATTAGGAAAGGAATTTGGAAAAATGAAGATGTTGGGTTAAGAGAACGTGCGGGGAAT
>NC_051405.1:37050273-37050455 GCF_015228065.2 Penaeus monodon
AATTAATTTGCCAAAATATACAGAAAGCAAAGTTCTTATGCCGAAACCGAAGGAATATCCATAAACAAAGTGCAGGGTGGGTCTACAGGACAGGGGGGGGTTGAAATTGACGAGGATCAAGTGAAGGATGCGAAAAGTTGACAAGTTGAAGAGGCAATTGACGAAGGAGTTAATGAAGTACT
>NC_051405.1:37050553-37050665 GCF_015228065.2 Penaeus monodon
ACGTTGAGAATAAGAGAATAGAAGAGAAAAAAGGGGAGGTTGAAAAGAAAAGCAGAGTAGGTATGGACAGACTGATCGCCCGAGAGCTGAAGGGAAGGACCCGCACAAATCC
>NC_051405.1:37050707-37050975 GCF_015228065.2 Penaeus monodon
GTGCCTCCCCGCCGCTGCCTTGCGCTCCGGCTCGCCACTTGCGACGTCTTTAGGCAAACTTCGGGCGGAGTGTCGGCTGATGATGTGCTTAAGGGAAATGTGCTCATCACGAGAGCCAGAGAGCGAGCGCGTGTGTGGGCTCGGGCGTCGTACTGTGCGAGTGCGTCGGCCCAACTTCGCCCACTCCCTCAGGACGGAGGAGTCGGGTGGCTGGCTCGCACTCCCGCCCGCCTGGATGGGGCCTTTGTTACGGCGGTGGGCCACGCAG
>NC_051405.1:37051345-37051494 GCF_015228065.2 Penaeus monodon
TCATCATCATGATTCTATCTCCCCTTCTCTTCCTCCTGCAAAGTTGCGTAAAGGGAAGAACACAAAAGTACGAACAAGAAGAAAATTATGGAGGGAAACAGTTTGAAAAAATACAACGTATCAAGATTAAAAGTTTGATATAAACTATT
>NC_051405.1:37051930-37052372 GCF_015228065.2 Penaeus monodon
TAGGAAGGGTAGGCCCGCGGGAGTCGTGGAGACGTAGCGTACGGATTGAAGGGGCAGCGAAGGGATGGGGAGGCGAAGGGAAGTGAAGGGGAGTGAAGGGGTCTGGTGTCCCGGGCCCCGTCTGATTGACCGAAGTCTTATAGCGGCTCTCGCGGGAGGGTCGGCCGCGCTGTAGAAATAGTATTGCTGCCGGTGTAGATGCAGCGATAGTGAGGTCGGGGGACGGGGCGCGAACGTGTGGATTTATTAGGTGCGGGTGAGCTGGTGGCAAGGGGGAGGGGGGGGGTGTTGGCGGACGGGAGTGGGGGTTTGCGTGTGGGTGCGTTTTGTTAGGTAAGGATGGAGGGAGAGGAGAGAGGCAAGGATGGAGGGAGAGGAGAGAGGCAAGGGTAGAGGGAGAGGAGAGAGGCAAGGATGGAGGGAGAGGAGAGAGACAAGGATG
>NC_051405.1:37052828-37053626 GCF_015228065.2 Penaeus monodon
TTGGGTGCGTATAGTGATCTCGAGATCAGTAGAATAGAGCGAAAGCTTGTGGAAAGAATAAGGTAGCTACAGTTTGCATCGCGCACTTTAATACCCCTCTCCCGAATGTCCTAGTACGTGAGATCGGACAAATCTCCCGGGGCTTTTCTTCCCCTTCGTTGGAGCATCATTTCACCACCAAACACGTCGACCGTTCACCACTCAAAATGTTCCCGGTTCATCAAGTTGACATCACACCACTGAAAAAAGGAGAGAAAAAAATGCGACTCCCTCTGTCCACCACACAGACAGAGCGACCAGAAATGCATCATCACAAAACTGAAGCGGCTAGACTTCACCACAACCAAAAATAGCTTGAGCTCACCACAGAGCCAAACGCCCTCGCGGTCATCACGAAATCAGACTAACACACTTCACCTCCGACCGGAAGACCAGCCTCGTCCACCATTAAAATGACTCCACTTCGGACGCAACGCAGGACGGAGCTCGCCACAAAACCCGAAAATGCCTTCCACTTCACCACCAAACCCGAATGAGCAGCTCGCCACCAGAACGACTCGAGGTCATCACAGCCCGTGAGTAACCGCAGCTCACCACAAAAGCCCGAATGGCCAGAGTTCACCACAAACCCGCGAGGGCGAGCGGGCCGGCCGGACGAGCCTCCGCCCCATTGACTGGATGGCGTTTGAGAATTCCAGAATCTGCCCGGCATTCAGCGGCAGGCAGATCCGGGAGACGGGCAGGCCGTAATCCCATTCAACATGCATGAATATGTGTAGCATCCAGCCAGGCAGCCGC
>NC_051405.1:37053900-37054042 GCF_015228065.2 Penaeus monodon
TTCTCTTTCCATTTATCTCTCCTCTTTCAGCTTCTCTCTGATACTAAACATCAACAGTGGTCATTTTCAGGAGGCGTGCCATAACCTGTTATTTGTGTTTCTGTTATCTGTTTATTACGATAGAATTTGTCGTCTGATTGGA
>NC_051405.1:37054091-37054262 GCF_015228065.2 Penaeus monodon
TGTGACGATGGAGGGAAGGGAGAACTGCACCTTCTTATGAAAGGCGGTCGGTGCGACGTGCCTCGGGGTGACGGATGTGACAGAAAAGGCGATTCTTGTGGTTAGGGCAAGGGCCAAGGTGTCAGGCCGGGAGAAAGATACTTAACGCGAAGAGAGAAACTTCACTCCTTT
>NC_051405.1:37054318-37054442 GCF_015228065.2 Penaeus monodon
TGGGTGTTGGCACGAAGGGCCCGCCCCCCCCCCCTACACTCCCCCCGTTGAAGACGATGGAGCCTCCTTCAGTGTTCCACGCCGCTACTGGGCCGCCCTTCTCCCCAAGGCAGCCTTCCCCTCA
>NC_051405.1:37054584-37054705 GCF_015228065.2 Penaeus monodon
ATCCCCTCCCCCTTCCCTCTCTTTCTGTATATGTGCGTTCCTCTAATTAGATTTACAAGATAATTTAGTCTTTCTCCATCTGTCTCCTTTTTCTCTTATTATTTCTCTGTATATTGCGTCA
>NC_051405.1:37054888-37055054 GCF_015228065.2 Penaeus monodon
AGTGTTCTCAGCTTTCGCCCTCATCCCGATGGGCGCTGTACACTATCTGATTACTATATTTTAGATATCTTACGGCTGTAGTTTAGGGTGGATGAAGGTTTCATTCTGGGCGAGTTCTTACGCCTCATTTTTTTTATTTCTAGCGTCTGCCCGCTCTGTTTGAGTC
>NC_051405.1:37055290-37055589 GCF_015228065.2 Penaeus monodon
TTATTACCTTTGTCAGAGCATTTGAATGGACGTTGAAGATGAACGGCGCTTAGATATTGCTTGGTGATTACAGTTCAGTGTTCCCAGACGCGGGTTTTGAGCCCAGCGTGGCGACGCCGGGCGGACGGCCGGGAGGAGGCGTCCAGATGGAGATGGCAACGCGGCCGCGCTGTTGACTCTCTCTCTTATGATCGACACGTCGCTTATGTCGGCGTTTGTAGAGGGAATTATCATATTCATATTCTGGTCCGGACTTTTTTCCTGGCTAGTTTCTTTTTTCTCTTTCTCTTAGTCTCTTT
>NC_051405.1:37057398-37057798 GCF_015228065.2 Penaeus monodon
GCCATACACTCAACAGCGCTGTGCAAACTAAGGTTGGTTATATGCACTCGAAATGAACTTGCTATAATATTAAATGCATAGCTCTATAATCCGATTTGTTTTCATACCTTCATATAGAGTATTGTATTTTTATTAATTAATTGAGTCATATTGCAAAAGCTTTTTTAGTGGGGCGTTATAGAAATAGCCTGTTTATATTTTATTTACGTTCTTGAGAAAGTTAATCCAAACCTGTTGCGTGGCCAATGTCACCACTTCCCTTCATCCATCCCCTTTCCCCAACCTGTCCCTCATCGGCCTTGCTCATTTCCCAGTCCACACCTCCAGGTATCCACACTCTCTCTATCCCGTGCCTCCTCTTCTCCACTCTTCCCCTCATTCTCCCCAGTACTTAGGTTTT
>NC_051405.1:37057940-37058283 GCF_015228065.2 Penaeus monodon
TTTCCTTTATCCTCCTCCTCTCCTTTCCCATTCCCCGCCCCACCTCCCCACCCCCAGTTCCAGACTCGACATTATTGACTGCATTTATGTATAACCTTTACGGGTTGATATTGTTAATAGTCATTTATTATGCATTGGTATTTAATAATGTAGAGCAGTCTGTGTTCGGGGCGGGAGGGCGGCTCCGTGTGGCCCGTCCTGCTCATTGACTCGGTAATGAGAAAGCGATTTATTATAATGATTCGATGTTGTTTCCGCGGCCGTCGTCTTGTTATGAATAGTAAAGGAGTAACGCGGAGTTTAACTTCTCTCCTCCTCTTTTTTGTCTTTCCTTTTCTTTCTG
>NC_051405.1:37058360-37058822 GCF_015228065.2 Penaeus monodon
TAATTTTGTCTTTCTTTTTTGTGAGCTGGAGAATGAAGGGGGCAATGATAATATATAATATATTTATTGGCTTTTGTTGGAGGGGAAAAGAATGATTAATAGTCGCACTATTGATATCCCGTTTATATCTGTCTTACTGTTGGTATAAAGGCGGATTTATGGGATATAAATTACACTTAAAGAGAGGGGGGGGGGGGAATATAATATTTCTAATCCAGCTCCGAATCGCCAATAGTGCAGTCAGTCAATCTCTATTTTCTTAATCATCAAGAGTTGAAAGAGGATTACTATGCATCGCTTTTGGGGAAATTGACGTGAGGCGCAAAACACCCCCCGTCGTCTCATTTCCATCATTAACTAGATTTTTTTTTAATGTTAATGACGCTGGTGGGAAAATGCTATTGGCTGGTGATTTTTCTTCCTTTGAATTATTGGGTTTAATTGTGTTTAATTTTTGGATAG
>NC_051405.1:37058891-37059311 GCF_015228065.2 Penaeus monodon
ACTAAAATCATCAGTTACCATGAGTTATCACTATCACCAGGATTTTTATCCAACCCTTTCGGTCATTTATACCTTATTTGTGATCTTGTAGAATGAAAATGGTCGTATGAGTCGAGAAAAAAAGAGAAAAATCATCAACAGAAAACACGTTAAAACTGGTTTATCGTATATTGAATTGCGGGGACAGGCAGCGCTCTTGCAACATGCATTAACCATTAGTAATTCATTGGTCCCTTTAGGCGTACGTTCAAAAGTGCGGGATTTCGCGTGCGGCCGCCGTGTCTGCGCCATTCCCGCCTTTCTGCGGCGTCTCCCCTTTCCCCTCTTTCTTCGTTCCTTCCCTTTATTCCCTTTTTGGCTGATTTAACTCATGATTTTTTTCTCTTCTCTAGGAACACTTTCCCGCCTCCTTCTTGTGGT
>NC_051405.1:37059554-37059754 GCF_015228065.2 Penaeus monodon
CCGCATCCTCCCGTGGCTCGGAATCCCTTGCATCGAGGGCCATGCAATAGGCCATCAATCCTCCCTTTCTTCTTGATGCAACATTTTTTTTACTCGATCCTTTTAGTCGGCCAGAAACTGTTTGTCCATTTTTTCTGAGCAAGATTTTTAAAGGACGAAAAAATATATAGAGAAAAAAATGTGAATAAACGATATGGAGT
>NC_051405.1:37060239-37060411 GCF_015228065.2 Penaeus monodon
AGCGCGGTCGGACCAGAGAGCGGCGAGTCTATAGCAAGTGGGATCCAACCCGCTGCCGGTCCAATTTATAAAGGCGTTGATTCGTGTATATGTCACGGCCGCCTGCCACGGGGGGGGGGGGGGCGGATGATCTCGCGTCGACAAGGATTCATGTCCTGCGAGGCCAAGGGAA
>NC_051405.1:37060538-37061679 GCF_015228065.2 Penaeus monodon
AAGTGGAAAGAGAGAGGAAAAGGAAGAAACACTAAAAAGATAGGGAAGAGAAAACAGGTAGAGTGGGGGAGGAGACGAGATGAAGTAGGGGAATGCGAAGAGTGAAAGAGAGAGGAAAGAGAATGGAGAAGAGGGGTGGGTGGGAAAAATATGGGCATTTCTGATTAACGTTGACTTTTGTACGGTAAGGTTATATATTTAGATATAGGAGAGAGACTGTACTTTTGTGTATATGTGCATCTGGTTTTGCTTTTCCCCAAAAAATTACGAATGGTTTGCGAGGTTTTAAACGTGAATCACACTTATTTTCTTGTGCCATTCATCCTTTTCAACATAAACCTTGTTCAGTGTAACCGAAAAAGAACCTTGATGTCTGTGGCCCAAAGCAATTGCAATAGCAGAAACCCAAGGAGGCAAAATGGACAGCAGAAATAGAGGAAATTACTGGTATCTCTGCGGGCCGTCCGAAGCCTCACGTTTCTGTTACAATGACTAACGGCTCAGAATAACTCACGACTTGCATACAGTGACTTGCAACTTGAATACTGTGGTACGACGAATGCAATGACTTGCGACACAAATGCAGTGACTCACTATAAGACAGTTGCTCGTGACTCAGATGCAAATGACACATGACTTCAAGACAGTAACTTCCGATTCGAATACAATGATTATGACTCGAATACAATTACTCACGACTCGAATACAGTGACACGACTTCAAGACAGTAACTCACAACCCGAATACAGTGAAACGTGACTCAAATGCAATGACTCACTTCAAGACAATTACTCATGACTTGAATGCAGCGACTCACGGCTTCAGGACAATAATTCACAATTGGAATACAGTGAGTCCCGACTCGGACACGATCACGTCTCGTGGTGCAGTGAGTCTGTGATGAGTCGAATGCGATTCTCTTCCCAATGGGGCGTAGAGCGTAGACGTGGCGGGGGTGTGGGGGGAGGGAGGGAGATGGGGTGATTGAGGTGGGGAAGGTTGGATCAGCAGTGCCTCTTCCCCACCACTGCCAGCGGGTCGTTATTAGGTTAGAGACGCCCGCGCCCGCCTCTCGGCCTCCTGCACCTTCCTGCACGCCCGCGCCTCAATCTGCTGACGGCAAGGATTCCACTCCGCTCGC
>NC_051405.1:37061844-37062092 GCF_015228065.2 Penaeus monodon
TTGTGGGAGAACTGTAGGATAGGATAGATACGAGGAATTGGTTGGGATGAAGAAAAGAGGCATGTAAAGGACGAGAACGAAAGAGATGAAAGGGAAAGGATAATGAGAAAGGTAAGGGGGGGTGGCATTGGTACGAGAGAAGATATAAATAGAGAAGGGAGATAGATGGGAAAAAAGGGAAAAAAAGGCAAAGAAGGATAAAACAGAGAAATTATTTTATTTTAAAGCCGATAAAAAGAATTGAACGT
>NC_051405.1:37062154-37062385 GCF_015228065.2 Penaeus monodon
ATAGGGGAGAATTTAGGCCTTGGAGCAGGAAAGGACCGTGCACAGCTCTGCTACAACGTGATGCAGAATTTAATAATTTGATGGTTGGCTCTGGCGGGGCAGATGTGGCAGGAGAGCCTCACGTGATGATTCGTGGTGTCTGGGGGGCGGCCGAGGAGTTTATTGGGCGCGGGGGCAGGGGGGGGGGGTGCCTCATGCCATGTGGATGCGAGGACGTTATGTAAGGGAATG
>NC_051405.1:37062818-37062961 GCF_015228065.2 Penaeus monodon
TTGGGACTTTTATGGCGTTTCACTATATTTCCGTTTTCTTAAAATATCCAAATTTATGATTTTCGGATAAAGAAGCAGCGGCGCCCATCCGGAAAATGGAATTTCGGATACACTGTATCCTGGTACGAAGAAAGGGGAAGATT
>NC_051405.1:37063085-37063226 GCF_015228065.2 Penaeus monodon
CGAAGACGAATGATATCCTAATAAAAGGCAACGTAGAATACGAAGCGATGGTGAATTAAATAGTAAAAAGGAAGAGTATATGCTTAAAACGAGGACCGAAAAGAGAACCAAAATAAAACCGCAGAGATACACACAAAAAAA
>NC_051405.1:37063301-37063555 GCF_015228065.2 Penaeus monodon
GCGGACTTGCCGTCTTTATGATATCAAGCCCAGATAAATTTTTAGTTGAATGCCGTCGGCAATAATGGAGCTTCCGTTTAGAGTCCCGAGTTTATCGTTATTGTCATGGCTCTGTGTTAGCTCGCGTAAGATTATGACTCCGCGCGATTAGTTGTAGGTTTCGGTTGTGAGGCCACGGCGGTTGTTATTTCATCTGGGGGTTTCCTGGGGGTTTCGTTTCGGTTGTTGTGATTGATAAAATGAAGGGAGATATT
>NC_051405.1:37063969-37064177 GCF_015228065.2 Penaeus monodon
ATTACCCTTCCCGTAAGCAGTTGCATTGTATGAATATTACATTCTTAAGAGCATCATGATTTGCAACTACTTTATTAAGTCTTATATTTAAAGAAGAAGTTAAGGGGCAGAGGCTTGTATCTTCTTTCTGCCCCTTCCCTTATATCGTCTTTATCACCTCTCCTTCCATACCCCCTTTCTCTCCTTCCTCTCCTAACCCAGTGCCGTT
>NC_051405.1:37064199-37064276 GCF_015228065.2 Penaeus monodon
TTTTTTAATCTTTCTCGGTTATCCTTCTCCTGATTCTGTTTCCTCTTCTCCTACCCTTTTCCATTCACCATATGCTC
>NC_051405.1:37064802-37065816 GCF_015228065.2 Penaeus monodon
GACGACACGTATATCATCAACATTCCGCTGATTGAGGTGGCTGCTTTACCTGTAATTACTGGCGTGGAAGCTTCTACGAAGATGAGCTGGAGGGACGGGGAGGGAAGGAGGGGGGGGTTCATTAATTAGATCCCCCAAAAGCAGCGTCCCATTAAGATTTGAGGGAATGACCCCTAATTAAGAGGTGGGTCTCTTAAGTAGGGTTGCCGTTAAATTAAAAGGGGCCGAACTAATAAGGTCGCGGTTTTCTTGGCCCCCGCAACCGGGAAGGTGGCCCCGAGCTGTAAAAAGGGGGACGGGGATTTTGCCGGACAAAAGGGGGATTTAAATGCGTTCCCCCGGGTCGGGGGACAAGGATGACGAAGTGGGGAGCTGCAGCTCGGCTTGAGGGAAAAGTAAGCTGTAGACAACCGGGCGTTGGAAAAACCCGATGGAGGAGCGACGCGCAAACTTTACGGAAGAGTGAACACAGACAAGCCACTGACAAGAAGGTGAAGTTGTAGTCGAGTCAGTAATAGGGTAAGCGTTATTATTAGCGAAGTCAACAATGGAAATGGTGAAGCGGTTGCAAGCCGGGGTTTTTAAGGGGGGGGCCATTTACGAAAGGCGTTCCTCTCCCCACAAGCCTTGGAAACAAAGAAAATGACACAAAGCCCTTTTGAAAGGGGAAGTAAGTCGTCCAGGTAAGTGATATCCGAAGGACGCGTAAAAGAGTGGATCAGTTACATCACAAATGACGAAAAGGTCACAATTAAAATGGCGGTTATTTTTCAATGATTTACAACACACAGGGAAGCTGGGGGCAATAAAAAGCGGCTTGAAACTCTTTAAACTGGGGTCTGTTGTAATTAGGGGAACATTTAGCACTAATGAGAATGAGAACGGTCACTGATTAGAGTTTGGAATCACCAAAATTGAACACAGTTTATATCGGAGTGTCGAAACAAGAGGATGCGAACCTGAAACAACGAGAGATTTAATTCGGTTTTGTTTGTTATGATTGTTGTTTTTTTT
>NC_051405.1:37065899-37066107 GCF_015228065.2 Penaeus monodon
CCCCTCCTCTCTTTTTTATAAACAGGCTTGCTGCGCTTTTAAATCAAGGTCTATCGGACTGACTAGGTTTTAGCAAACAGGTGTCTCAAGTGCTGCAATGTAAGTGTCTTAAGTGACCTAATCGTCAGGGAACGAAAAGTCACACTTGAAGGGCGGACGACCTCGACAACACCGATGAAGAGGCAAGAACAATGAGATTCGTCGATAG
>NC_051405.1:37066633-37067089 GCF_015228065.2 Penaeus monodon
AATCTCTTTCATTTCAACTTTCATCCATTATTTGTTAAGAAATGCAAAGGAAGTAATGTATGCTTTCTGAATTTTGGTAAGATCTTTTACCAGGCCATTCTCTCGACATGATTTCTCTCTCTGGTTTTATATGTTCTTCTTTTATTGCTTCCTTCGCCTTTTATCTTATTCTTTCGGATCACGGGAAGCTCCATCTTCCGATCTAAGCTTCTCCGTTATTCCTTCTTTATCAGCGTCTTTCCAATTACACGTCTTGCTTTCTTTGCATTCCTGGCGCGGCGTCGGGACCAAGTCGAGCCAAGTCCCGTTTATTTTCGCGAGTATTTTATTATGTTCGCTTGCTTTCTTATGTTGCTTTTTCCCTTCCTCCAGTTTCTTTATTGTTTCTGGAAATGGTTTTGATTATTTCTTTCTCTTCTTCATTGCTGGCAGACATTTTTTTTTATCATGGCCTGT
>NC_051405.1:37067504-37067585 GCF_015228065.2 Penaeus monodon
CTCTAGCGAGCCCTGCACCGCCCTCGCCCGGGCCGTCGTCGCGGGAGGCCCATCGCGGGCGTCCTTTCGGTCCTTAATCGG
>NC_051405.1:37067618-37068022 GCF_015228065.2 Penaeus monodon
TCAGCGCAAGGGAAGAAACTTGTGCAATAGTCCGTTATAAGTAAACTAGCAATATAGGCCAGCCGGCCTCACTCTGGGCTCCAAACTTTCTTTTCTTCCTCTTAACATTTTCTTGTATTTTATTTGACCGAAGTGATGGGGCGGCTGTTCCCTTTTCACTTTTTTTTCGTGTCATTTCGTATTGGTTGCTCTTTGGCCAATTTCTTTTGACGATCACGCCGGTGTGTTTTCTGGCGTTTTTCGTTCTGTAGGTTGAAAAGGAAGAGAGGAGTTGCCCTTCTCTCTTCTCTCTTCTCGCGATTCTTAGGCCTTGCCTCGCTCTCAAGATGCTCTGCAATCTTAACGTTTTCCGCCTCCTCTTCCACATTTCCTACTGCTTTCTTTTGTTTTCTCTACGCAACTTA
>NC_051405.1:37068397-37068545 GCF_015228065.2 Penaeus monodon
TGTATGCCTTTTCCCTGTTCCATTTTTCTCCCCTTCACTTTGCAGGGACTTTACTGGGAAACGAAACCATGGAATATTTTGCTTGTGTCTCCATTTGCATATGTTCATGTATTGCCGCTTTCAGACTTCTCGTAATGTTCGATAGAAT
>NC_051405.1:37069150-37069276 GCF_015228065.2 Penaeus monodon
ATATTCCCCTACGTTGTGTTCGAAAGAAATCCGGAGCTGCAACTTATTGTTCTTAAATTTTGCTCTGTTTGCTTTATTTTTTACTCCGATTTTATATTGTTATAGAAGGTACTACAAAAGAATTCG
>NC_051405.1:37069361-37069436 GCF_015228065.2 Penaeus monodon
AACTGGGGATGAATCTGCCGCAGTTCCGTTTCGTGATTTGTTTTTTGGGGAACGTTAAAAGGGGGTGGGGGTAGA
>NC_051405.1:37069465-37069850 GCF_015228065.2 Penaeus monodon
TTTAAAACCCCAAACTCAATATTCATAAAGGGAAAAAAATGATACAGTCTATCGGGAAGGCGTTTTAGAAACCTGTCAGTCGGGTTCGAACATGCAATGTCGATGATAGAATAGTTTTTGGTTTTAAAGAAGACGCATGAAAATATATTCTTTAGCAAGGGGGTTTGGGTTTTTGTCAGTGAAAAATCATTTTCGGGAAATGTTTCCTCTAAATTCCCAAAAATGTTGTACGTGTGCATTCGGACATTTTTCCATGCTCGCAGCCAGACAAAGATGGGTAATAAAACTTATTGTGTCTTAACTCACATGCATAGATTTATTCATCACACACATGTAAAGATGTTCAACACACATATACAGACAGGCACGTTTGAACACACACATA
>NC_051405.1:37069968-37070282 GCF_015228065.2 Penaeus monodon
AATCCCCTTTCCGCTCACAAACAGCATTGCCCGGGAAAACGCCGACTGCTTTCCCGGAGACAGCTCAGGTGGCGAACACGGAGTAACTTAGAAGAAATTAGATATATAAAAAAGAAAGAAATGCGTATATCCTTGTCTTGAGCCGTGGGTAACAGATGTTGTGCTTGATCTCCGCTTCTCACTCTTACTTTGCTTCGTTTAGGGGGTTTCCAGGTTATATTTCTTTTTTTATGGAAGATAATGAGATAACTGAGATTATGCAACACCCAAAATTTTTTTTTTACAATTTAATTATTCCTTTTAGATATGTACGT
>NC_051405.1:37070326-37070979 GCF_015228065.2 Penaeus monodon
ATCACTTATGTCTGTCTTTAAACCCTAAAGCTGTCTATCTTTCTTTGTTTGTTGTTGGGGTTTTTTTTTTTGGGGGGGGGGGGTGGTTTGTGTGTGTTGTTTTTGTGTGTTGTGTGTGTGTGGGGTGTTTGGGGTGGTGGGGTGGTGGGGGTGTTTGTGGTTTTTTGGGTTTGTATCCCATTTATTTATCAGGGAGGAGTTATCCTGCAAAATTCTTTAAAAACCTTACAACTGAAATCACAAAAAAGATAAAAAAAATTTGGGGTTTTAATTCTTTTTTTTTGTACGTATGTTTCTTCCACACTGCCTTTGTCATCCTTCCTCAGCGATACTGATTGATATTTCAGATTATTTCGAGGCGACTCTTTTGTTATCGTTCCAGAAAATTAAATCTTATTTGGAAATTTAAATTCGAAAACTTTCACCGAAAGGGAAAAATTGCGAAAAAAAAAGGGGGGATTCGCATCCCTTTTTGAAGTCTTTTAAATTTTTTTATAGAACGTTTTAAGTTTTTTACCCCCGGCGATCCTGGGGGGGAAAAAATTTAAAAAATTTTTGTATTTTAGGGGAACCCTTTTAAAGGGGAAATTTTCGGCTTCCCCGGGGGGGGCCACGACACTAAACCTAAAAAAATTCTTTTCCTTCCTTTTTTT
>NC_051405.1:37072138-37072276 GCF_015228065.2 Penaeus monodon
CCCTTTATCTTTTAAAAATGTTTTTTTTTTCCCCCATTTTCCCCTTTTTTTTTTTCACAAAAACCCCCTCTTTCTTTCCCTCTTCAAAAATCCTCTTTCGGGGTTGGGGATTTCAGTTTTCCTTTTTTTTTTTTTCAG
>NC_051405.1:37072344-37072988 GCF_015228065.2 Penaeus monodon
TTTTTCCCCTTTTTTTCTTTTAAAATTTTTTGGCCCCTTTTTCTTTCCTTTCCTTCCCCTTTTTCAAAATTTTCCCCCCCCTTTGCCCCCCCCTTCCCCCCTTTTTCCCTTCCCCCCCCCCCCCTTTCCCCCCCCCCTTCCCTCCCTTTTTTCCTCTCCTTCCCTTTCCCCCTTTTCTCCCGGCCACCCCTGTTTCCGTTAAGGGACAACCCACCCCTTTGGGGCCCAAAATAAAACCAAATTCAGCACATTTTAACAGCAACGAAACAAGAAAAAAGCCCGGGACAGGAAAGAGCGATGGCCCAAGAATTTCCCGACCAAACTTATTGCCCGGGGGAATCGTTTTGTCTCCTGGCCCCTTCCCCCCCCCCCAAACACCCCCCCGGGACTGCCCTTTCCCCTCTTTTTAATTTCCCCCAAAAAAAAGTTTTAACGGGCCCCCCCCGAATAAAATGAAAAAACCTTTTTTGGAAAAATAAAAATTTTAAAAAACAAAGCAAAAAATAACCGAAAAAACCCCCGCCCCCCCCAAAAAAAAACCCCGGGAAAGAATAAACCCCCAAATTTGCCCAAAAAAAGGAAAGGGCTTAGAGAAAAGGTAAAAAAAACGGGGGTGGTTTGCGTAAATTTTTTGGCGGCAACAA
>NC_051405.1:37073033-37073287 GCF_015228065.2 Penaeus monodon
GCCACGGCCCCCCATTTTTTTTTTTTTTAAAAACCCCCCCCTTTTTAAAAAACCCCCCCCCCAAAAAAAAACAAAGAAAAACAAAAAAAAACCCAAAAAAAAAAGCCAAAAACAAAAAAAAGGAAAAAGAAAAACACGAAAAAACGGAAAAATATAACCAAAAAAATCCCAAAAAAAATTTGGGGAAAAGGAAAAAAATTTCAAGGGGGAAAAGTAAGGTTTGTATTATTTAAAAAAAACCCCGGGTTTCCAAA
>NC_051405.1:37073341-37073790 GCF_015228065.2 Penaeus monodon
AAACCAAACCCCCCAAAACCCAATCCAAAAAAAACCCCCCCCCTTTTTTTTATTTCTCCCTTCGCCACGTGTCCTTCTTTCCCCCCTTTTCTTTTTTTTGTTATTTAGATGTCGTCTCTCCTTTTTACGATTTTGCGTTCGATCGTTTTTGTTTTGTTCATGCTTATATATTGAAATTTTGAAACTGAGAGAGAAAAAATGCATTGTGGAAATATATGAACAATTTATATTTGAAAAAAAGCAAAATTTAAGCAAGGGAAATTTGGGAAAAAAGAAAAAAACAAACGGAGAAAACAGGAAGATAGAATAAAAGGGGAAAAAGAATAACAAATAATATGGAAAGGGGAATATAGGGAAAGAGAAAATGTCGCTTGGGACTTAAAAGTGTAGAGCGTTTGTTATCGTATTGAGATTATATTCCTTGGTTTAGCGCACACGCACAGCAGAAC
>NC_051405.1:37074053-37074235 GCF_015228065.2 Penaeus monodon
AGACCGCACAAACATACTATAAACCAGCCAACAAATTCCCAAATTATATCTTTCACCCAAAGATATAGGACCAACAATAATAAGAACATGCAAGAAAACAGGAATGAAAAAAGTAATGATAAAAGAATAAAAGAAAACAAAAGATCATAACGAAAATATCAGTACATCATTTCCGCTTCTCT
>NC_051405.1:37074297-37074407 GCF_015228065.2 Penaeus monodon
CATGAATCGAAAGGGCTTCTCTTGACGCCAAAGTTGCTAACGTTTTTTTCTCTCTCTTTCCAGGTGAGTGTTGTGGGAACAGGAGAACCCGCGGAGCAAAACGTGGGTGA
>NC_051405.1:37074958-37075972 GCF_015228065.2 Penaeus monodon
CCCTTCCTTCCCCTTTCCCCCTTTCTTCCCCCCCTTCCCTCTTCCCCTTTTCACTCACCCCCCTTTTCCCCTTTCCTACCCCCCCTCCCCCTTTTTTCCCTTCCCCCCCCCCTTTTCCCTTCCCCTCCCCTTTCCCCCCCCTCCCCCTTTTCCTTTTTCCCCCTTCCCCCCTTTCCCCCTCCCTTCTCCCTTTTTTTCCCCCTTTTAACCCCCTCCCCCTTTTCCTTTCCCCCTCCCCCTTTCCTTACCCCCTCCCCCTTTCCTTACCCCCTCCCCCCTTTCCTTACCCCCCCCCCCCCCTCACCTCCTTCCCCCCCCCCCCCCTTTTCCCTTACCCCCCCCCCCCTTTTCCTCACCCTTTTCCCCTTTTTTTTCCCCCCTTTTTTTCCCCTATTCCTTAATTTTTTTGGGGGCCCTTTTTTTCCCCGGTCCCTCCCTTTTTGGCCCTTTTTTCCCCCCTTTTCCTTTTCCCCCCCTTTCCCCTTCTTGGGGGCCCCTTCCCCCCCTTTTTGGGGGGGCGGGGGGGTTTAATTCCCTTTTCCCCCCAAAAACCCCCCCCCCCGGGGGGTTCCCCTCCCCCCCTTCCCTTTCTTATTTTTAACCCCCCTTTTGCCCCCCCCTTTCCCCCTTCCCCAAGGGTTCCCCCCCCCTCGTTTTTTAAAATTTTAAAAAAAAAAAGGGGGTTCATTTTTTCCCCCCCATTCTTTTTTGCCCCCCCCCCCCTTCCCTCCCTCCCGGGCCCAGGTAAAAAGGGGGAACGGGGGGTGGGGGGTTAGGGGGGTTTAAAACCGGAAGGGGGGGGAACCTCGACTTCCCCCTCCTCCTCCTCTTCTCCCCCCTCCTGTTCCCCTTTCCCTTCCCCCTTTAACCCCTTCCCGCCCCTTTTCCCCTCTTGTCCCTTCCCCTCCCCCTCCCCTTTTTCCCCCCTCTTCTCTCCTTCCCTTGCCCCCCCCCCTCCTCCCTCCCTTTTTCCTCCTCCCCCTTCTTCCTCCTTTTCCTTTTCCTTTTTCCTCC
>NC_051405.1:37076811-37076921 GCF_015228065.2 Penaeus monodon
CGGATACATTACCCTTGGAATAAAAAAAAAATCTTTTCCAAAACCCAAAACCCCCCCCCCCCAAAGCCGCCACACGGCCCAAAAAATCTTACAAAATTTCCCGGGGGAAA
>NC_051405.1:37076954-37077114 GCF_015228065.2 Penaeus monodon
TTTTTCCCCCCCTTAACCCCCCGTTCAAAAATTTTGGGGCCCCCGCGGCCACCCTTTTTTTGCCGTTCTTTTTTCCTCCTTTCCCACCCCCCCTTTCCCGGGGGGGGGGGGGCCCAGGGGTTTGTTTCCCGGGTGTTTCCTTTGGCTGGTGTTTCGGTCC
>NC_051405.1:37077551-37078141 GCF_015228065.2 Penaeus monodon
TGAAGCATGCTTTTGTAAGCAATATGCGTTTGTTACCTGGCATGCTAGGTATATGTAAATGTGTATTCTTATGGGTAAAAGTTTCTGAGTAGTACCCATATAAATGGGCATCGTGCGTAGTTACATTACGTTAGGGGAAGTTAGAAGCATGGGGAAAGAGAGGGGATGATGTCCTGAGGGAAAGGGAGGGGGCGCTAGAACATGGGGATGGGGATGGTGACGTGAGGAAAGGGGAGGAGGGAGCGTTAGAAACATGGGGATGTGGGAGGGTATAGTGGCGTGAGGGCAGGGGGCGTTACTAGCATGGGGATGGGGAAGGGGATGGTGACGTGAGGGTAAGGGAGGGGGGGGTTAGTAGCATTAGGGTAAGGGAGGGCAATCGTTAGGGAGAGGACATTGTTATCTAGGGTAGGGGGGGGGTGTTAGTAGCACTGGGGTAAGGGGGGGAGTGGCAATCGTCCTTCTCACGATACACTGGGTTCCTTCCGCCCTCTACGGGTTTCCCATGTATGTTTGCCCTGTTTTCCCGCCCTTTTTATTCCCCTCTTGCGTGACACGAGGGTTTCAACAGTTGGGTTTTTGGAGGTCTG
>NC_051405.1:37078762-37078994 GCF_015228065.2 Penaeus monodon
AAATACCAAAAATCCAAGGCAAAAATCATAAAAAAAAACCAAACCAGAAATAAAAAATAAAAAAAAAGAAGCAATAATAAAAAAAGGGGGCCAAATTTAAAAAAAAACATAAAAAAGCCGAGATGAAGAGAGCGCCAGTTAGGGTAATGGCCTCGAGCCTCCTGCCACGTAAGCCTCATCAAAGCCACGTGGATGGACAAGCGGAATGGGTTTGTTGGGGTTGGTAGGCGCT
>NC_051405.1:37079033-37079107 GCF_015228065.2 Penaeus monodon
TGTACAGAGAGGTAAGTAAAAACGAGGGGGGGGAGGGGGGACAGAGGAGGGTTTTTTTTATATATTTTATATTT
>NC_051405.1:37079149-37079283 GCF_015228065.2 Penaeus monodon
AAAAATAAAATTTTTATATAAATTTTTTGTGTGTGTGGTTTACAAAAATTTTATAAATTTAAACAAAATTCTACACGCGCACCCGGAAAAGACACCGAGGCGGACGGGAGGGTAGCTAATACGTTAATATGGCA
>NC_051405.1:37079305-37079487 GCF_015228065.2 Penaeus monodon
AGAATAATTTATTTAATAAACTCTCATACTCGATCATCATACATTCTCAATTTTCCACGTTCTGGCAATTATTGCACTGTACTGCATTTCCCTGCTATATGTTTTGTCTTCGCCGACCCACACATTTCTTTCCGACGCATGCAAAGCGCTACTCTGTGACCGCAAGCACTTTCGTCCTTCGT
>NC_051405.1:37079543-37080125 GCF_015228065.2 Penaeus monodon
TTGGTGACTCGAGCTAAATCATTTTTTTGTGTGTGTGAATAGTGTAGGTGACACGATGAATATTACTTTCATAAGTGAATAACGTTTATGGCGATTAATAAAACTGAAAGAAATATAAGTTTGAATGCTGCTTTCTCATGTAATGTCTTATGCAAGGTGGCACAAAGGGGGCAGTTCTATTTGGGAATGCTCTTTTTAAGGCACAGGGAAGGAAAGGGGGAGGGGGAGGGGGAAAGAAGACAGATACAAAAAACCACGCACACACAGCACGGGACGCCCCCAACCCCCCACGCCCCCACGCACCCACGCCCCCAAAACAAACCCCACAAAACCAAAAACAAAGCCCCCAAAACACCCACACACACACACCCCACACACCCCACCCAAAACACCCCCACCCACCCACACACACACACAAAACACAAACCACAAAACACCCCAACACACAACACCACACACACAAAACACCCCCACCAAAAAACCCCAAAGAACCACCCACCCCCACCTCAAAACCCCCCAAAACACACCCACCAAAAAAAACCCCCGGCAAAAAAAAAACTTACGGGCACCCCATTCCTCAAT
>NC_051405.1:37080266-37080354 GCF_015228065.2 Penaeus monodon
CCGTTGAACTTTTTTGGTTTTGTCTTTCGTTCCCCCGGTTTTGTTTTTTTAAAGAATGTAAAGTGTTTTCCTTTTGTAAAAGGGGGGG
>NC_051405.1:37080372-37080744 GCF_015228065.2 Penaeus monodon
CCCGGTTTTTTTCCATTTGACAAGGTTTTTTCACATCCTTCCCCGCTGATTTTTTTTTTCGTCCCTTTTTTCTTATTTTACGGGTTTTCGTTCTTCTTTTTCTTTAGCCCTTGGTATTATTTCCCTTATTGTCTGTCTGTGTTTCTTTCACTTGTTTTATTTTGTTACTCATTTTCTTTCCTTTCCATTTTTTTTTCCAAAATATCATTTTCTCCCCCGGTTTTTTCCCTTTTCCCCCCAAACTTTTCCCCTCATTTAAATCCCTTTATTAACGTAAAATTTGTCCTTGTCTCTTTTCATCTCTTTTTCTTTTGAATAATTAGTGTCTTTTTGTTTATTTTTGTACGCTTATTTTATTAAATTTCATGGGCG
>NC_051405.1:37081301-37081630 GCF_015228065.2 Penaeus monodon
ATATCCATTTCTATTTGTTTTCTCTTGCATCTCCATAACTCATTTTTATATTCCTTTTATATGTCCAGTCTATTTACCTTTTCTTCGTTGTCTGTTTCACATCCCTTATCCAATTTTCTTTTTTTCTTATATTTTATTTGCTATCCCTTTCATATCGTCCGTTGCATTTTTTTGCTCCTCTTCTATATACTTTTCATTTGACCTTTGACCTGTTTCTCGTTCTCGTTTCCTCGTGCTCCCTCGGTCATACATCACACATGTCGGGTCAATCCTGTTTTCCCAATTTCCACACCCTTGCTCTTGTCATTTTTCATCTCCCTCTTTCGCCA
>NC_051405.1:37082045-37082138 GCF_015228065.2 Penaeus monodon
AATTCAAGTTTGATTTTCCATTTAGCATTTCCCTCTTTTTCCCACATCCCTCGCTCCCCTTTCGCTTTCATTAGCTCTTTCGTTGATGCAATA
>NC_051405.1:37082168-37082579 GCF_015228065.2 Penaeus monodon
CAGTTTGAAGAGTTACTATTCTTCATTGTGGTTTGTAATCATGATCCTTAACACACTTTCCATACACCTACTTTATAATTTATCATTAATTGTTCATTATTACTGACCCTCTTTAATATTTTTCTTCAGTTCGGATTTTCTTTCTTTGAAATAAATATCCCGGCAAAAAGAAGCTGAAAGTCAGTTTTCTTTCCTTTTGTTGAGTGAAAGTTTCCTAATCGTGTTACCAACTCGGCGTGTCCGAATCACACCTCTCGAAATCAGGGTTACGCAATCAACATTTCCAAATCGCATTAAGGAATCCGCGTTTCCCAATTAACATTTCGCTTCTGCTGTTTCCACCTTCGTAGTTCTTCCTCCACATTAAATATATCTCGCTGATTGATTACTTTGTGTGTCGTTGGGTTTGTT
>NC_051405.1:37082823-37082907 GCF_015228065.2 Penaeus monodon
AAAAAAAAAAAAAATAAATAATAATTTTTAAAAATATAATAAAAAATTTTTTTTTAAAATAAAATATATAATATAAAAAAAAAA
>NC_051405.1:37083045-37083318 GCF_015228065.2 Penaeus monodon
GGGGGTTTAAAAATTTTTAAAAATTTTTTAAAATCCTTTCCCCTTTTAAAAAACCCCTTTTTTTTTAAAATTTTTTTTTAAAGAAAAATTTTTTTTAAAAAAAAAAATTTTTTTTTTTTTGGGAAAAAAAAACTTTTTTTTTTTGGTTTAAAAATTTTTTTTTTCCCCCCCAAAAAAAAAAACCCGGGGGAAACAAAACCCAAAAAGGGCCCTTTTTTTTTGGTTTGCGTTCCCATTTTTTCCCCCTTTTTTTTTTGTTTTTCCCCCTTTAAA
>NC_051405.1:37083427-37083717 GCF_015228065.2 Penaeus monodon
GGGAAAAAGGCCCCCCCCCCCTTTTCTCTTTCCCCCCCCTTTTTTTTTTCCCCTCCCTCTCCCCCCCTTTTTTTTTTCCCCCCCCCCCCCTTCTTTTTTTTTTTTTTCCCCCCAAATGGGGGAAATTTAATTTCCAAAAAATTTTTTTAAAATTTTTTTTTAAAAAAAAAATTTTTATTTTTTCCTTTTAAAAAATTTTTTTTTTTTTGGGGGGTTTTTTTAATTTTTTTTTAAAATTTTGGGGGGGTTTTTTTCCCTTTTTCCCCCCTTTTTTTTTTTTTTTTTTTTTT
>NC_051405.1:37084549-37085038 GCF_015228065.2 Penaeus monodon
AAAAAAAAACCCCCCCCCCCCCCCAAAAAAAAAAAAAACACCCCCAAAAAAAGGGGGAAAAAACGGAAAAAATTTTTTTTTTAAAAAAGGGGGGGAAAAATTTTTAAAAAAAAATTAAAAAAAAAAAAGGGAAAGGAAAAAAAGGAAATCCCAAAAAAAAAACCCCGGGGGGGAAAAAAAAAGGGGAAAGGGAAAAAGGAAAAAAAAAGGGGGGGGGGAAAAAAAGGGGGAAAAAAAAAAAGGGGGGGGGAAAAAAGGGGAAAAAAAAGGGGGGGGGGGGAAAGGGGGAAAAAAAAGAGAGGAGAGAAGGGAGGGAAAAAAGGAAAAAGGGGGAAAAAGGAAAAAAGGAAAGGGGAAAAAAAAAAGGGGGGGGGGGAAAAAGGGGGGGGAAAAATAAAAAAAAAGGGGAAAAAACCCAAAGGGGGGGAAAAAGGGGGTTTTTTCCCCCCGGGGGTTTTTTTTTTCCCCCCCCCCGGGGGGGGTTTAAAA
>NC_051405.1:37085071-37085350 GCF_015228065.2 Penaeus monodon
AAAAAACCCAACTTTCCAAAATTTGGTTTTGTAACCCTTTTTTTTTTAAAAAATTAAAAAAATTTTTAAAAAAAATTTTTTTTCGTTTTTTAAAAAAAAAAAAAACCTTTCCCCTTTTCCCCCCCTTTTTTCCCCCCTTTTTTTCCCCCCCAAAAGGGGAAAAACCCCAAAAAGGGGAAAAAAAAAATTTTAAAAAAGGGGGGGGGGGAAAAAGGGGGGGAAAAAGAAGGGAGAGGGGGGGGGGGAAAAAAAAAGGGGGAAAAAAAAAAAAAATTTTTT
>NC_051405.1:37085373-37085449 GCF_015228065.2 Penaeus monodon
CCCTTTTTAAATCCCCCTTTTGGTTTTTTAATTTTTCCCCCCCATTTTCCCCCCCCCCTTTTTTTTCCCCCCCCCC
>NC_051405.1:37085573-37085650 GCF_015228065.2 Penaeus monodon
TTTTTTTTTTTCCCCTTTTTTGGGGGGGGGTTTTTTTTTTTGGGGGGCTTTTGGTTTCCCTTTTTTGGGGGGGTTTT
>NC_051405.1:37085682-37086183 GCF_015228065.2 Penaeus monodon
AAGGCAAAAAATACAAGGAGCGCATGAAAGTTGTTGCGAAACGACTTCATTACGACTCCTTCCGACGGCAGCGACAGGTTGTTCCGCCGCGTGGTCTGGCTTTGCGGTCGTAATCCAACTTTTCCTGAAGTCTTGGTCGTAATTCTACGTTTTTTTTCTCTTCTAACGTCGCAATCGAAACGTTTTCAGACATCTTCGGTTGTAGTCAAACGTTTTCTGACGTTTTTGGGATGTAATCAAACATTTTTAAACTCTGCGATCATATCCAAACATATTGCTGTCGTAACCAAACGTTTTCTGACATCAGAGTTGCAGTCAAACGTTTTTTAACATCTTCGTATGTAATCGAACGTTTCCTAACCTCAGCGGTCGTAGCAATCCAACGTTTCACAGCTGACCCAAGGGACCAGTCGCGTCAGTCATCCCCCGGCCGATCAACTCGACAACAGACTTATTCTTCATAAGTTGAGGTCATTGTGTAACCAACAGGACGCGAAACCA
>NC_051405.1:37086270-37086460 GCF_015228065.2 Penaeus monodon
GGTGTGTGTCTGGGAGAGAGAGCCTTATACAGATCTCGCAAGCCTCATAAATTCCCCCATCCAGTCAGTAGTTGCTGAGCCCTGCTGACCCTCTCCCTCTTTTCCTTCGTCGCCCTCCCCTCCTTCCCACCCTCCTTTCCAATCTCTGCGTTATTTATTGTCTCTTTCGCTCCCATTTCTCTCCTTACCA
>NC_051405.1:37086605-37086696 GCF_015228065.2 Penaeus monodon
TGGTCCGTGGCCGACCGGGCTTGATGGCCGGCCTTAGCTTGGGCTATTTTAGGTCATTCTTCTTTATTGGAGGGACGGCGTTCATTTACTC
>NC_051405.1:37086889-37087776 GCF_015228065.2 Penaeus monodon
ACGCTCAATTTCCTAATAACTAGTACAGCGCTCTGTTACCAGCCACGCACGCATGAAACACACTCATCCGGGAATAGATAGACAGGTACATTATCCACAAAAGTACAAAAAGGGCGCCGTGTTTGAGGTCCCCGGTGTCCCTCGCTCGCTCCTACAAACTTCCCCTGGAAAGAAATATGCTTCGCCTCCACAAAGAAAAGCGTTCACAACTTTTTAAAAACTTTCTTCCTTAATCTTTTTATCGCGATTCTATATGTAAGTTGTGACCGACAACGAGGTGGGCTGTGAACGGAAAGGGGGAGGGGGGATGTGTGAGATAGGAGAGGAGGGGGGAGAGCCGGGAGGGAGGGGGGGGAGTTGACGGGGGAGATAGGAGAAGGAGGAAGGTGGGAGGGGAGTGGAAAGGGGAGATAGGAGAGAGGGAGGCGGGAAGGGGATGGAGAGGAGGGTAGTCTGAGATAGGAGAGGGGTGTGTAGGAAGGGGTTGGGAGAGGGGAAGGCTGGAAGGGTTAGAAAGGATAGGTTAGGAAGTGAGAGGGTGATGGGGAGGATGTACGAGAGGATAAGGAGCGAGGAGAAGGGAGGTAAAAGGGGAGGGGAGGACGGAGAGGGGTGGGAAAGAGATGGGGAGGGGAGAGTCGAAGACTGGGAATGGGGAGGGGGGAGGGTGGGAGGTGGAGGAGAAAAGGGGATAGGAGGGACGAGGGAAGAGCGAAGGAAGGGGGAAAAGGAGGGGGTGAGGGAGGGTGAGCGGAGGGGAGTTTACGAGAAGGCCGATCAGGCGCCGGATATCGCGGGATTTTTTTTCCTCCGCGCGGAAAACGGACCGTCTGCTCGGATCCGTCTGATTTGTCGAGGCCGCTTCCTCGCCCCGCGTCTTTGTCGCA
>NC_051405.1:37088278-37088367 GCF_015228065.2 Penaeus monodon
GGGGGGGGAAGGAGGGGAGGGGGGGTAGGAGGAAGGGGGAAAGAAGGGGAGGGGAAGAGGGAAGGAAAGGAGGGATTGGGGGGGGGGTA
>NC_051405.1:37088397-37088694 GCF_015228065.2 Penaeus monodon
GGATGAAAGAGGGAGGGAAGGTAGGAAGGAAGGAAGGAGAAGGGAAAGAAGGAGGGAAGGGGAGGGCCCCGACAACAACTTGAGATACGTAGTGGAAGCCGATATAAACTACCGTGTAATATGCTTGTTAAGAGAGAGGCTGCCAGGAGGTGGGGGGGGGGGGGAAGAAGAAGTAAATGTTAAAGATAAAGGAAAAGAGATGGGGAGAAAAGCTGGAAGAAAGGACGTGCAACAAATAGGATGAAAGAGAGGATAGGGGAAACCAGATGAAAAGAGAATGGGAGAGGACTTTTTTTT
>NC_051405.1:37088738-37089540 GCF_015228065.2 Penaeus monodon
GTTTGCTTAGAGGGGGACGATAGAGGGGTTGGGGCTGATATATATTCTATTGCCCGGGATGCTCCAATTTATATAAAGTGAGGGGAGGAACAGCGTGGCACGAGGACAGTGACATCATGTGTAACAATTACTGGCGGAGCTGAACCATTTTTAGAGGACAGCCTCGGTGTGAGCAGCGAGGGAAGGGCGAGGGGAAAAGATTGGGGGGAAGGGAGGGGGGCCCCGGGAAAAGGTGGGGTAGGAAAAGGGGAAGGGCGAGGGGAATGATGGGGGAAGGGGGGGAAGGGCGAGGGTAGGGAAGGGAAGGGCGAGGGGAGTAATGGGGTGGGAAGGGCAAGGAGGATGACAGGATAAGAGAGGAAAGGACAGGGGAATAATGGAATAGGAGAGGCTAAGGTAAATGAATGGGTAGGGAAAGGAAGGGCAAGAGCTGGCAGGGTGGGAGAGGGAAACACAAGGGGAATAATTGAGCAGGAGAAGGAAGGGCGAAGGGATGACAAGGTGATAAGGGAAGAGGAGCAGGGAATGGAGGGCAAAGTAAATGATAGAAAAGGGAGAGGAATTGAAATGTAAGGTAAATGGAAAAGCAGCAAGGGAATGACATGGCAAGTCAGAGAATGAAGGGAGAGAAAGGGCAGTGGTAATGATACGGAAGGAGAGGCAAGGGTCATGATAAGAAAGGTCAGGATAAAGCAAAGGGAAAGAGAAGAGGAGAAGTGAAGAGGAGAGAGGGAAGTAGATAGGAAAGAGATTGATGGGGAAAAGGGGAGAGAGGATGCCAAGGAAAAACAAATATAGAAAA
>NC_051405.1:37089728-37089949 GCF_015228065.2 Penaeus monodon
TGATGCGTGTGAAGAAGAAACGACGTGGAAAAACGATGGGGGAGAAAGAGGGTGAAAAGGAGGGGAGGAGGAGGGAAGGGTCAGAAGGAAGTCAAGGAAGAGGAGAGAGAATAAAAGGAGATGACGGGTGGGATAGAGGGTCAAGGAAGATCAGAAGGAGGGGAGAGGAAGGGAGACGGCCAGAAGGAGAGCAAAAATGGGGAAAAGGGTAGAAAGTCAAA
>NC_051405.1:37090105-37090307 GCF_015228065.2 Penaeus monodon
AAGTAGATTGTAACTTCTATTGTCCTTTAATGGATGTGCCTTCGTGCGGAAGAGAAACTGGAGGGAAAAAAATATATATATTTATAACATGCTTATGTATTAGGTTATGTGTATTGAAGTGGCATTTGTCTGTGTAGGATTTATGTCGTGTTTGGTTAGGTTTGCGTGTGTGGGGGCTGTGTGCGCGCGGTGCGGGCATGGT
>NC_051405.1:37090443-37091010 GCF_015228065.2 Penaeus monodon
CTTGTTTGTTTGTTTTGTGTGAGGGTGTTTGTTGTGTGTTTGTTTTGTGAGTAGGCGTTTTTGTGTGTGTCTGTTTGTATGTGTAAAAGAGTTAATATTTGTTCATTTACAAACCAGAACTCAGATGATCGATCAAGCAATCATTAGCTGGAAAAAAATTAAAAAAAAAAATTTCCGAAAAAGCAACACACCAAACGTGCGTGTGAGCAAGAAGAAAAATCTATATGACACATATACAAAAGTTTATAATATGATCTTTTCATAGAAAGAAAAAAAATCATGAACGTCGTCGAACGGCACGTTGACCCCCCTAAAGTGTACTCATGACTGTAAGCTCTATACGCTTTCGTCTTCCATATAAAACAAATAAATATGAATCCATCTTGGTTGACTTTTCTCGTTGTGACCTCATGTATCGTCTTTGTCCCACTGGTTTTGCTCCTCCTCTCTCGCTTCTCTGCTCATCTCGCTGCTCTGTTTTCTTCTGTCCTGTTTTCTCCTCCTTTCTCTTTTTTTCTGTCTGCCTTTGTCCCTATCTGTTCCGTCTGTTGCTCTCTCTTCATCCTG
>NC_051405.1:37091103-37091275 GCF_015228065.2 Penaeus monodon
GGTGTATGTGAAAATGAATGTGAATGGTTCCCTTGCCTATTTTTCCGTCGTTCCACACAAAGCTGTAGTATTTAAGCCATGACAAATTATCACAGTTATGGAGCTAATGTACTTACAATTTTATTTTTAATAGTTTGCTACAATGACTCGCGTTGACTCTCTATATTCACCC
>NC_051405.1:37091531-37091752 GCF_015228065.2 Penaeus monodon
TATTTTTCTCTTCCTTCATCTCGTTATCTGTCTCTTAGAAATGGAAGAGTTGGATGAATGGCATAAAATAAAGGAAAAGACGTAATTAAGGAAAGGAAAGGAAAGGTAGAGGTAGTGAGGGAGCTGTTAATACTCGTCCCTAAATGAGCAAACTTTGCATTGGTTATATAATAGGCATATTTTCTCTTCTCAAGTGAATATGTTTTTTCTTTTTTTATCTG
>NC_051405.1:37091946-37092403 GCF_015228065.2 Penaeus monodon
CATTCGTCTGCCTTTCATTTATTCCCTGCATGGGGCAGGTTCTTAAACCTTCTAGATTGCAGCTTTCAAGTTTTCAATTTTCTCTCCTCCTTCCCCTATTGATTGCTATATTTCTTCTCCCACAATTTGAACGCATGAGCACTAAACAACTTGATATATCTAAATGCTTTGTCATGATAAATTCCTTTTTTTTCTCTTTTTCGATTTAGATTAAGAATGGTGTCATTCAAGAGCATTATTATGTTCCGCACTTTTTTCGGATTTTTTTCTATTTAAGGATGATTGATATAGATTGTTAACATTTTTAGTTATGAAGATAAATATTCCTGTGTCATTTGGGTCGATAATGGATGGTGTCGGTTCGCGATTTTTTCTCGTTCTTTTCTTTTTTTTCCTCTACTTATTATAGTTCCATCAGTTTTTGCATTTTTATTTGGGTCACATTTATTCAAGTTTG
>NC_051405.1:37092461-37092606 GCF_015228065.2 Penaeus monodon
CTTGGTCTTGATAATGCACTGGATTTATTTCACTGTTTTAACATAGCTAAATCTTTTAAAAAATCATAATTTAGTTTGTTTAGTTTATTCCTTCATTTTTTACACTTTCATTTATTTATCTGTTTGGTTTTACAAAAAGCCCCCA
>NC_051405.1:37092646-37092716 GCF_015228065.2 Penaeus monodon
GGAGAATGTCATTTTGTAAAGTCATTAGATATCGATCAGATTTTTCACAAATTTAACAATTGATTCAGCA
>NC_051405.1:37092810-37093026 GCF_015228065.2 Penaeus monodon
CATAGTTTTTTTTTTCTGCCAAGCATTAAGTGTCCTCATATATCAACCTCCTAATTGTTCTTACTTTCTTCTTACAGGTAAGTATGGAGCGGTCCGACAAGCCCCGCCCCGTTATGCGGCCACGCCCACCCCGCTCACACCCACTCCACCTACGCCCATCGGTATGTCACCTGAATTGACCTCGCCGGCGTGTTATTGGTGAACGCTGGTGTTCAT
>NC_051405.1:37093348-37093534 GCF_015228065.2 Penaeus monodon
GAAAATCCTGCGTAGAGTGGTAAAAGGTGGGTGTTTTTCCACAAAATCTTGACGTAAGGAATGAGAGGTTTCCGCAATATCCTCCCTGGCCTGGGTCCCTCTCGGAAATAAGGGGCTTCTTGACAGTTATCCCTCGTAGGTGGCAAGGTCTTCAGAAAAGTGAATGCTAAGTTTGGTTAGCGTTTC
>NC_051405.1:37093632-37094069 GCF_015228065.2 Penaeus monodon
CATGCATAGGTACATACGTACTTTATCGGCGTCTGCTTCCGTTCAGTCGATCTCTCACTTCTCATTCCTTTATCAATTTTTCAAACTCTTGCCTCACACTTTCCATATCCGATTCAGCGCCCTCTTATTTATTTTCTCCTCCTCATATCCGATTTAATGACCTTACATTTACTCTGTCTTCGCCATATCCGACTTAAAGCGTTTACATTCACTTTTTCCTCCTCATATCCGATTTAACGCCCTCGCATTTACTTCCTCCTCCTCATACCCGTCTTCCTGGTGGCCTCCGCGACGCCGGGCCCTCATGCCCCTCATTCTTCAACGCCTCATAACTTGCAACATCTCCTCTGTATTGACCTGGACAGCTGCAACACTGGATATTGACCTGGGGCGCCATCTTCGTTGCGTGACCTTCATTTTATTACTCTCAAATAAAG
>NC_051405.1:37095653-37095797 GCF_015228065.2 Penaeus monodon
GGAAGGGGGAAATCAACTCAGATCCGCGAGATGAGGGCGAGGAGCGACAAGGAACATTAGGCGAGCCTGTTTAGGAGTACGACTTGAGGTGCATACGTAAAATGCGCATGAATGACGCTGCATGAACACGGTGCTCTTGTTACA
>NC_051405.1:37096126-37096389 GCF_015228065.2 Penaeus monodon
GTATCCCCGACACGCCCACCGCTTCTCTGATAAAGTGGATTTAAAACGTTTATTCAAATTGCAGAGAAGGCGGGAGCGAGGCTGTGTCGGTTGAAATAGAAAATAGTGTGAATTTATGTTTTGACGTTCCCGCCCGAAGCGAAGAGAATTCTTTCTTTTTTTTCTCTCTCTCTCTACTCTTTTGTATATTTTCCTGTGACTTTATGTATTCTTTGGTACTTTTCATTTTTAAGGGTTTTGAGGAGGGACGTAATATTCGGGTG
>NC_051405.1:37096497-37096707 GCF_015228065.2 Penaeus monodon
TGCCTTTTCCGTTTATTTATGCCACGGGTTCTTTTTTTTTTTTCCTATTGAGATAACGGTAATATCTCCCACGAGTTGAGGGTGAGAGATGCATGATGTATTAGATTCATATTTCATGAGAATTATGAGGCCGAGGAGGATTGAAATGTGGTCACGTGTGTGTAGTTTAGATCCAACACTGATCGTTACTTTAGATTTTTTTCACAATGA
>NC_051405.1:37096970-37097467 GCF_015228065.2 Penaeus monodon
GCCGATAGCAGCACAGTGTCACGAAGCGGCCATGAATAATGCACGCGGGACGCCTCTCAAAAATCCTCGGCTCTGTATGACAAGTGAAAGTGGAGAACATTAAATAATCCTGGAATGGGGGGAGGCTGGTGAGGGGGGGGAGGGGAAGGGAGGAAAGGGTGGGAAAGGGAGGAGAGGGGGGTGGAGGGAGGGGAGGGAAAAGGAAGAGAGAGGGGGGTTGAGGGAGGGGAGGGAAAGGGAAGAGAGGGGGGTAGATGAAAGAGGAGAGGGGGTGGGGTGTTAGAGGAGGGAGGGGGAGGGAAAAGGAGAAGGAAGGGGGTTGAGGGAGGTTAGGAAAGGGAGGAGTAGGGCTGCTTTGGTAAGGGATGGGGCGGCAGGGCGCTTCCAAGAAGGGAGATGGGGGGTGGGGGGAGGAGGGAGCAAAGAGGCTTAGAATGCAAACTTACCCCACCCGTTATGGCGACGCTGTCTTGTCATCCCCTTTTCATTCCTTTGTA
>NC_051405.1:37097602-37097718 GCF_015228065.2 Penaeus monodon
GGAATGTATCTGAACTGGAGTCTCTTGTTTGTTAATGTTATGGGTCTTGTGGTCGACGCGACATGCTTACACTGGTCCTGGTGTTGCTGCCTTTGTGTACATGTCTCTCTCTACGC
>NC_051405.1:37097944-37098366 GCF_015228065.2 Penaeus monodon
AACCTCAGTCCTAGTTTGAACCCACTTCGACCTGCCTGACCTTTGACCTCGTAAGCGTCTTAAAAGTTGTTGAGAATTGAACTAAGTTTGTGTTTGTTTGTAAATTAAAGACAACTCTGACACTCGTTCTAATTGATAAGAGGGTCGTATCTATACTGCTGATAGATATAGACTTAAATGTGTATACGACTTTGCCTTTGATATCTTCCGCTGAAAAGGATCACACTTTCTTGCTTCTGTTAGTATTTATTATTTTTATTGTTTGCATTACAATTCGTTTTATGGCTTGAGGTAAAGGGTGGCGTAGGCATAGCTGCAAGGAGAGGGTGTGCATCCATTAAGAAGCAGAATATTATTGCAAATGTTGGTGGGAATAACAACATTGCATTTCCTCTGCATCTCCTTACTCTTCCGCGTCCTCC
>NC_051405.1:37098558-37098764 GCF_015228065.2 Penaeus monodon
GTTTAGTGACTTTACGTTGTTGGGTTTTGTTACGGTGATAATGAAGAAGGTAGTTACATTTATAGCATCTGTGATAGTGATGATAGTACATATGTTGATGGTACAGATACCCTGTTCTGATACCAGTCTGTGAGACGTAGTTCCTTGCTGCCTCGCGGACTGACTCGCACACAAATACTCTGTCACCTGCAAGCACACGACGGCAC
>NC_051405.1:37099040-37099168 GCF_015228065.2 Penaeus monodon
CAGCTTATCCTTCTGACTCTGATCAAGGTCTTGGGGGCGCTGGCAGGCTGTCAACGACAGGTTTCTGCCTCATCTGAATATTTTTATTGGAATTTTCTGTCACGTGTCCAAGGTTTCCCTGGATTTCC
>NC_051405.1:37099580-37099781 GCF_015228065.2 Penaeus monodon
CACACATTAATATATTAACTATCATAACCAATACATATATCAAATAAATAATAACACTAATATACATATCTAACATAGTCATCACCAACATGTATGTGTATGTTGTCTGTACTTACATGATTCATAATCATAATATACATAATATATCATAATAATATATCATAATATCATACATATAATACATCATATATCATAACATAT
>NC_051405.1:37100264-37100468 GCF_015228065.2 Penaeus monodon
TTTGTAGTGTTTATAGTATTTGTGTTGGACGTTTCATATATCTATATGTGGATGATAAAAATATGTCCGTTAGTGTCTTCAGGTATTTACATAAACACGCGAGGTATCGATATCCTCTTTATGCCCCTAATTATGGCATATCTTTGGGTCGTTATACTTTTTTTTTTCTCCTCCATTTCCTATTCCATATTCCTCGGCGTCCAC
>NC_051405.1:37100757-37100923 GCF_015228065.2 Penaeus monodon
ATTCACTTGTCACGCGTTACCTCTCGGCTTTATATCTCTTCTCCTGACATGTCGTCTATTATCCTTCTCTTCCATTATTCTCCCCTTCACACCTGCCATCCTTGTGATCCATTACGCCGACCTTATCTCTTCCCCTTTCCTCTCTGCCCTTCATTCTCATCTCGGG
>NC_051405.1:37101192-37101316 GCF_015228065.2 Penaeus monodon
ACTTTTTCGCATTAGATATACGAAGAAAAGTCGAGAGTTCTGTTTACTCTCATAAATTTCTCTCCTTCACATCCCTTCTCTCTCTATATTTTCCCCTTTCGTCTCCCATTTTTTTCTCTTCCTC
>NC_051405.1:37101416-37101550 GCF_015228065.2 Penaeus monodon
AACATGGCCGGAAAACCTGGTAGTCAACAAGAATTATCCACCTAATTGCATATTACTTCCCAGATTAAACCACGCGAGAAAATGGATAGTTCTGAAGGTATTTTGTGCCAATAATTCCCATGGCCTCAAATTGG
>NC_051405.1:37101921-37102025 GCF_015228065.2 Penaeus monodon
ACGTGAGAAACAAGCGCGATATACTGCCACGACTATTTATGCGACCCATGAGTCATGCACGCGGCCGGGAGGCGGGAAAGTGTCCCCAAGATTCATGCACGGGG
>NC_051405.1:37102055-37102184 GCF_015228065.2 Penaeus monodon
TTGCATCACCCCCTCATAAGTCGCCGCTTAACAAGGCGCAGTCATCTCGTCCATAAGTCATGCTGGCCGATGAGGCAAACAGGGCGGCGCACATCAGCGGAGTTTCGGGCGACCGGAGTCGATACGCGA
>NC_051405.1:37103161-37103304 GCF_015228065.2 Penaeus monodon
CTGATTTGCGCGTGGGATAGTCTGAGTTTCTTATTGCGTTATTTTTTTGTGCAAGGAAAAGAGATCAGAATCAGCTGTTGTAAATAGTAAAGAGTACATGATATATAATCTACCATTTCTTAAACAACCAGAAAATCAACACC
>NC_051405.1:37103370-37103776 GCF_015228065.2 Penaeus monodon
GACGATCCCCACTGATACTCGTGAACTGAAATGTGTGACGCGACCACCAGGATGCGCCGTCCGTTGTGTTTAACAGGTAAGGGAGAAAGCATCTCGCTTGTGTTGACCTGCAGCTGTTTGGGCATTTTCTGTGACCACTCTATCGACTTACCGGTTCTTGGTATTTAGTGTAACGTAAGAGGGTCACTTGCTTTTATTGCAGTGAGGATTAGTATATTATTTACTTGTTATGAAAGCGAATGATATATGTTGATCGCGACTGATGACTTCTCGATATGTAGAGCCGAAGGTCATGGTGTTATTTATAGCTTTGGGCATATTAGGTATAATGTCAACACGCTGGGTGTAAATATATGATCGCTTTATCGATAATATAAGAGAAACGTTGACGAGTTAAAAAGGGTGC
>NC_051405.1:37103835-37104222 GCF_015228065.2 Penaeus monodon
CTATGAGAATGATATTCGAAATAACGAAGAAAATGATAAAACCATCAGTAAAAGGGAGGTGCATGTAGAAGGAAAAAATAGCAATAAATCACCCCTCTGAAATAGAAATGCAAGTAAAAAAAGAAGAAAATAATAGTGATTGTCCCAGTTAGCGTCTAGTGACTGAATTCAATAGCAGTGGAGCCATAATCAGTCAAGTCAGTGACGTATGGCTGTTTCTTGGCCCGCGAGAGCTCCTCTACCCGGGACACTTCACGTCTGTTACGTGACTCGGGGCATTTTCCTGTTATTGATGTTATTGTTATGGCAATTGTTGGCGTTGTTGGCGTCGTGGTTATGTGCATTATTTTTGTTTATTTTGATACTTTTTTTCGTAAGGTGTTGGGA
>NC_051405.1:37104242-37104438 GCF_015228065.2 Penaeus monodon
CGTAATTAGTTCGTTGTTATTGTGGTAGTGTAGTTTTGTTATGTTGGATGTGTTGGTATTGACTTTATTATCAATGTTGACGTAATTGCTAATATTATTGCTGTGACTATTACTCCTATTGATTGCATAGTTGTGTTTGACATTCATAAGATTGCTTAATTTCTTTTGCATTCATTTATCATTTCTATAAAAGTTA
>NC_051405.1:37104551-37104633 GCF_015228065.2 Penaeus monodon
TGATAATCCAGATGAGATATGTTCAAGATATACTGTGGTCATGCGATGCCCCGACATACATCAGACAATGCATAACACGTGG
>NC_051405.1:37104760-37104924 GCF_015228065.2 Penaeus monodon
CGGTAGTATCACAATTGTATGCTGTTCCCGTAGCTCAAAACCACGCTGCTCATTCATCAAAAGGAGGCGACGGAAAAGAGGAACAATTACTCTCTATATTTTGTGGTGGCGTAATTCTGATTGGCCCCCACCATCGCACCTGTTAATTACCTTACTGATTAATG
>NC_051405.1:37104980-37105163 GCF_015228065.2 Penaeus monodon
TAGCGACACTAATGGTTTCATCAAAGTGGCTGTCTGTGAATTATCGTTATTACTCGTCTTGCAAACCACTATTTCTTCTTTTATTCATTTATTATATTTTGCCGGAACTGTTTACTTTCTGATGAGTTATCTCGCACGCGAGTACACACGTGTGTTTATATGTACAGAAGATTAGAAGCTGTT
>NC_051405.1:37105344-37105595 GCF_015228065.2 Penaeus monodon
CCACTTTTCCTCACCGCAAAACGTTATTTTTTATTCACCAGCGACGCAATCTCGATGATTAACTGCATTCCCTTAATCGGAATGAATAACTTCCTTCCATCATCGCGTTCGCATGTGTGTTACGTGTGGATCTAGACCTAAGTTAGGTCGGCGGCGAAGGCTTCTGTCAAGGCGAAATAGTTAACACGAAACTGGCGGCTGATCTACAGTGTTATATAGTTAATGTTCCGATACACGCAACTCCGTTCTCG
>NC_051405.1:37105747-37105821 GCF_015228065.2 Penaeus monodon
ATCCTGGTCTCCTGTTTCCTGCTCGAAATCGAGGTCTCGCTTCCTCATTTCTATCATTCTTTTCGCATTTTACT
>NC_051405.1:37105917-37105993 GCF_015228065.2 Penaeus monodon
CACATTATGTTGCTGGGGAGAGTATATTTAAGAGAACGCGTTGTCTACCTTCACCAAGTCCAGCCAGTATGTGGCT
>NC_051405.1:37106024-37106699 GCF_015228065.2 Penaeus monodon
GTTCCCGTTCCCGGTTTCCCCTCCCGGTTTATGACTGGTAATACCTCCCGGCAGCGTTCAGATTGACAGATGTCGCCGCCTCCAAAGTCCACACGGTGAGCTTTATGATCTCCTTCTATAAGGCCCATCTTTGCTTGTTATTTGAAGGGAACATGCGTTGAGGAGCTCTTGATGAGCCCGCGTTTAGGCATTACAGCCCTTATGGTTAACGTGTTTAACGCTTGATATTGCATGTCGTTGCGAGGAAATGGGAAGGAGATTGCATCCCTTTGAGAGTGAAGGAGAAGAGCAAGCGAAAAGGAGAAGATAAAGGCGACAAATTGTGAAAGAGGAAAAGAAAAAGTCAAATAAGGAAATGAGGGACTAGGTTTAGAAAACAAATACAGTACATAAAAATGGCAAAAAGAAGCAAAAGGGAAAGACGAAAAGGAAATGGGAAGGAAAACAGGATGGAATAACTGAGAACAGACGAGAGAGAAGTGCGGAAACAAAAACAGGCGCTAAAGAAAATGTAAAGCACGGAATGAAGACAAAATTAGGAAGAAAAGAAATAGGGAAAAATTATTCATAATGTTGAAGAGGGCGGCTCTGACGACGAGGGAGCAGAGGCAGAAATTGGAAAGAAATTAAACGAAATTGGAAAGAAATTAAATCCCTCTTTTTCTCCCCCCCCCC
>NC_051405.1:37107099-37108017 GCF_015228065.2 Penaeus monodon
GAGCGAAGGATGCGACTCTCGCGTGCGGGCGAGCGCCGCCGTGAAATGCCCCGTCAACAAGGTCTGGCGCCAGGGGTTAGAGGGGGTGCGAGGGAGGGGGATGGAGGGGGGCGAAAGAGCGGGAAAGAGGAGAGGAGGGAATGGAGAGCGAGGGGAAAGGGGTGAAATGGTGGGGGTGGAAGGGAGAGAGAGAAGAGCATGCAAGAAGAGGGAGTAGGATGGTATGACGAAAGCGGGGGGGGGGGGGGAGGAATGGGCGTGAGGGATAAGTGGAAGAGAAGGGAAGGGGGAAGCGGGGGAAGGGGAGCTAAGTTGCGTGTACCTCCTCCGAGACCTCCTTCTGCAAGAAACGCCTTTTCCCCGGAGTTGCAAATGTTTCCTTTAGCTGGGAAAACTAGGAACATATTATTTGTCTATTTATTTATCTCCAGATATTATTTTCGAGAATTTACACCTATACGCGGTCGTCTCGGCCCTGTGTTTCGTACCAACTTGTTTCGTGCGTTCGTGTGTCGGCAGCCGATAAGGGCGCACGTAATTCGGGGTCAGGCAACGGCTAATCCGCTTTGAAAACCTACAACTGTTTATCGCCGGCCCAACATGCCTGACTCTGATCAAGCTTGTTAAAGGCATTACGAAATCAGACCCGGTTCCTTTCTCACTCCTTTCGACGTTGGTGTAAATGTTATTACATAATTCACATGCGTTATCGGGCTTGTGACGTGGCGTGTTCATGCAGATCAAATAAGAAATAATATTCCGCTGTATGGCTGAATAGTTAAGCGTTGCAATTACTGTTATTAGACGGGGGCCAAATTAAAGCCGCATGGAATGTAATTAAAGCTGCGTTTATGCTTGTCATTATAAGCTCTTGTTAATGAAAAGTAAATGTTGACGGCATTATTGCTACACAACCTC
>NC_051405.1:37108063-37108754 GCF_015228065.2 Penaeus monodon
CTATACGCTTTGGGTTGTTGCGAAACTTGCATGTGGTTCAAAAGATATCAACATTACCCTGTATGAAGCGCAAACATTCATGTCTCCGGAAAGAATTACATATCCAAGCATAAATTTCCAAAGTTCTGGGAATGCTTCTAAAGTTACCGCGAGACCAAACATGCCTCATAATGGCAGGTACCTTCCCCCACGTGCAGTAGGGGTGATTATGCGGGAGAGTGGGCCTTGAGTCACGACCTTACGAATCTTTGCAGCTGGAGTTGCAGCTCGTAACTCTGCCACGATGTCTGTTCAACAATGCCCAGACTCGAGGCTCGTGTTTACCGATATATGCACGGGAGAGGGCGGGCCTGGCCATAAATGCGCAGCCTTGCCTCGGCCGCGTTTAACAGCACGTACACAGCCATTCGCCGGCCGCGTTCACAATGTGTCTCGCATTACACACTCAGACGCTTCTGTCTCTAACGACCGACTGCACGCACTCTTATCTTAAATTTTTTTTTCTCTTTCTCTCTTTTATTATTCCTCGGATGCCCGCTTCCGATTCCGAATATCCTCGAGTAATCGCTGTCGCTACTTCCAGAGGGCTATTAATCCGATTTCACTACTTCATTTTTATGTATTGTTTGCGGTTCCGAATGCCGCTTGGTGGGAATTCTCGGGTTTTGCGGTGTGGTCGGTCCCTAGGTTT
>NC_051405.1:37109048-37109283 GCF_015228065.2 Penaeus monodon
CTGCCTCTGTCCATCCGTGTACAGTTTAGGATATGAGAAGTACGAGGCTATATTTCCTTGTTACGGGCCCGTAAGTCGACGTTGTGAGGAGTGAGAATGAGTGTCATTTTTGGGTCAATATCTGCCGAGTTTAAACAGTCATTGTAGATAGTTTATGGCCCAGAATACACCTTGGCTTGATTCTCGCGGGAAATTTATCGTGGAGAGCGAAATTTTTTTGGTGTTTTTTATCGAT
>NC_051405.1:37109707-37109817 GCF_015228065.2 Penaeus monodon
TCATGTCTGTGGGCTAAATATATGTGTTTGTTGAATGCATGTGCAAATGATAAATTAATGTCCACTCTCTCGTCAATCCTTGTTTTTTCCGACTCTTACACTACTCTTTT
>NC_051405.1:37110019-37110254 GCF_015228065.2 Penaeus monodon
TAATCTTTTCCCTTCAGATAGCCCTAAGCAAGACTAGTGCTTCTGTCTTCACCCTTCCTTGTTCAGCTTCTCAGTTGGAGGTCAGAGTGACATGGGAAATGGGGAGAGGGATGTCGAGTGGAAGAGGGAGGGAGGGGGACGCGTGGAGGGATGCTGATGGAGGAAGTGGAAGTAGGGAGTAGGGGAGAGGGAGGGGGAGAGAGAACGAGGATGAGGCATGATAAAGAATGTGTGT
>NC_051405.1:37110620-37110944 GCF_015228065.2 Penaeus monodon
TTTTAGCCTTTCCTTTCGGTGGGATTTTCCAGCTTAATGTTCGCCGGTGTGTTGCATTACGAGCGGGGGAATTTTTGGCCGGGTGATAGTCACGTTGTTTGGCCGCCGTGGCACATATTCGCGGCTGTGTATTTCCGTTATGATTTTGGATTTACATTTCATTTTCTTTAGTTTCACTTACTCATATACTTAATTGTCAGTTTGTTGAGTTATTCGTGAAACTATCGGTTAACTTAATCGTGCAAATAATATTTATGCTGAAGGGCCATGTTCTGTTGTTGAACATTATTTTAGATATGCATTTACCGTCGGCTCATATACATA
>NC_051405.1:37111071-37111150 GCF_015228065.2 Penaeus monodon
CGCGCGCGCGCGCATGCGTTCTGTTTCTCTCTCTTTCTCTGTTTCTTTCTTGTCTTATAATCTGTCCTCTCCTTCCGGG
>NC_051405.1:37111282-37111667 GCF_015228065.2 Penaeus monodon
ACCCCCACTGGTGGGGTGGGGATAGGTAGGTGATTGGCGTGTTGATGTAGGCAAAGAGGGGAGGAGAAAGGGGGACAAAAGGGAGAAGGGAAGGGAAGGGATATAAGGGATAGGAGAAGGAGAAAGGGAAGATTAGTTGGAGGAGAAGGAGGGGAGGAAGAGAAGGGGAAAGAAGGAGAGAAGGAGAAGGGGGAGGACATAGGGGAGAGGGGAAGGAAGGGGAGGAGAGGGATAAGAGGAGGAGAAGGGAGCAATTGGGAAGGGGGGGGGGGGGGGTAGAGAATGAAAAAAAGGGGAGGGGGAGACGAATGAGGGGAAGGCCCCATCATTTCGTGGTTGTGGTGACGTGGATTGTGCAGGTTAATGAGTTTGCCATCGGTATAAT
>NC_051405.1:37111775-37111929 GCF_015228065.2 Penaeus monodon
GGGTTGATGACCATTATCAGATGACCATTATCATCTGCTTCCGATGAGACAGCCCATAATCATACCCTCCCCCAACCTCCTCCCCCGGTAGCCATTAACTCCCCTCCCCATTACCCCCTCCCCATCAGTCCCATCGTAGAGACACTGTTTTATG
>NC_051405.1:37113324-37113510 GCF_015228065.2 Penaeus monodon
TCCTCCTCGAGCCCCCTTCGTCACCACACGCAGGTCCGCATGTTACGTAAAAAGTTATTAGGAAATGTTTGTTTATTAATTATGTTGATTGGCTCGGATGATCGTTTAATATGAGGGGAAGAAATGGTTACATCATTACGGATATTGGCTTAATTGCGGAGCCGTGTTTCTTCGGACCAACTTCAC
>NC_051405.1:37113550-37113618 GCF_015228065.2 Penaeus monodon
GATGGAAGGCAAGTAGCGATAATGCAAGATTAAGAGGATTGGCTGATGAATGGCCGTATGGGTGAAAG
>NC_051405.1:37113939-37114667 GCF_015228065.2 Penaeus monodon
TACTTGTTTGACCTCTTTGTTTTTTCATTTGTTTGAAAGTCGCTGACTAGATATTTCTAGTTTGTAGTTCACTCGGAGCAACTTGACAAAAAGAATCATCTTGAGCAAAAAGAAACAAACTTCGGGGAAGATTTCTCATTTTAATTAGCCGTGGTATTTGCTCAGCCCCTTTCGCCATAGACACGTATTTCTTCTGGCTTCCCCGTCAGAATACGCTCTCCCCTCTGTGTCCCTTTTCCCTTCCCCTTCCCCTCTCTGTCTTATTCCCTCCTCCCCCTCTCCCCTCCCCCTCCCCTTCCTTTAGTTCTTTTTCCCTCCCACTCCCCCCTTTCCCCAATTCTTCCCCTATTCCCCTGTCCCCCACTCCCCCTCTTCCCCATTCTACTGTCCCCACATTCCCCCCTATTCCCCTATTCCCCTCTCCTTCCCCTCCCTTTCCCCCATTTCCAATTCCGGCCTCCCTGCTCCTGCTGGGGACAAATAAACAGAGCCACATAGACAGCTATCCTTAATGAAATCAATTACTTGAGATTTCTCCCTTCCCTCCACCCGTCCTCCCCTTGGTCACCCCATCCTCCCCACCCTTCCTACCCTTCCTACCCTTCCTCCTTTACCCTCCCTGCCCTCACCCCCTTTCCACCCTCCCCGGCCTGCCCCGCCCTCCCTCCTTCCCCTCGCCAATCTCCATTTGTTGGTGTACAAGTAAGGGGAAGCATCTCCCTCGCCGG
>NC_051405.1:37114698-37114788 GCF_015228065.2 Penaeus monodon
CTCTTGCTTTGTGTATGTGCTGAATGAGTTTACATCTGATTATTTTGAATGGGAACTGCATGCATAAATGGATGAGGGTGTTTCATGCGG
>NC_051405.1:37114988-37115197 GCF_015228065.2 Penaeus monodon
CTCATGTACGTAAGAACGTTATTGAAAGCTGTTAAAAAAATCCTGCTCCGAGAGGCACTGGAAAACGTTTCTCCGAGTGGAAAACGTTACTCTGGGTTTCCTTTGGTGTGAACCGCGCCGCCTGAGTCCACGAAGAAAACGTTTCCTTAAAAAAGGCAAAAAATATAAACTTCTCGAGCTCTGATGAAAACGTCACACCTGGAGTCGTG
>NC_051405.1:37115632-37115728 GCF_015228065.2 Penaeus monodon
CGACAATTATTAATTGCATGCTTAAGTCATCCAAAAGAGTGCATTTCTTGCAACGTGTCTTGACCTCTGATTACATCGTAAGACGACGAAGTCCGA
>NC_051405.1:37115764-37115915 GCF_015228065.2 Penaeus monodon
GCCGCGGAAATGTTAATCTCGCAGACTCCTTTGAGAACTTGAGCTGCACTTCATTTTACGCCGCGCCCTTGGCTGATAAGCATTCGTCATGCAATGTCGGCCGTACATTATGCAGATGACCACTTTATCCTTTCCATCAGCCTTGAGACTC
>NC_051405.1:37116421-37116491 GCF_015228065.2 Penaeus monodon
TTCGCCTTTCTATATTTAGTTTTCGATTTATTGAACCTACCATTTAGTTTCTTTTTTTTTTCTCTATTAA
>NC_051405.1:37116516-37117627 GCF_015228065.2 Penaeus monodon
GGGGGGGGGGGGCAGTGTAGCGACTGAAAGACAGTAATCAGGCGACATGGCGGCCGCTAATCATCATGAAGGAATGCGGGCGGTCCAGGCAGTCTCGTTGCAATTGATGGCATTGGAGGTGGACGATTTGCCGCCCGCAGGTGTTCCCCCCCCCCTCCCGCATTTCTCACCTGCTTGGCACGCCCACCCCGTCTATCAGCGTTTCTCAGTGTTTCTCTTCCCTCGCATACTTCACGCCTCGTTGCCAGGGTCACGCGAGGGCCGCCCGACAGTTCGGTAACAAGAAATCGTTTGTTTCGCTGTCACGCTTCACCTTTCAGAGTCGCTGCATCACACTTGTCAGGATCCCACACTAAATCCCGCTGATACTCGTCCTCCGCCCGTTGGACTCACACTCGAACAGCCCCGGCAGCGTGCGTCGAGAGAAGGGACCTCATTCAACATGGTGGCGAGGGATGAGACGACAGCTTTATATACCTTTCTTAATTTGGTGTCCTATTAAGATCCTACATCCGATTATGGACACGGAAGGAGGTGGGGGGGGGGGGTATAAGGGCGGGGAAGATGGAGGGCGAGAGAAGGAGAGGGGAAGGAACGGGAGCAAAACAAAGTAAATGAGGGACAGCCAAGTAAAAATGAAAAGCGGGCATGCAAGCGAGGCAAATACCCACGTTCCTTACCTCAAGCAGAGAGGAAACAGTATTTACGTGACTTGAGAGAACGAAGGAGCTACCATAAAAAAAGCGAATAAATGGGTGACTAAAATTTAAATAATGATTTGAACAAATAGAGAAAATAAATGTTGCGACAGTAATGCCACGATGACCATAAACACGAACCTTCAAGGGGGAATCCTAGTACCTAGTATCACCACAATATTAGTTAAGTAATGTCATAACGTTAGTGCGGTTTTACCACAATGTTTAGTAATATAAACGCAACCATAAAACTGAATATGTATTAGGGGATTAACCAATAATGCTCCACTGTTGCCATGTCTGTCTTGGCTTTTTTTCTTTCTTTTTATTTTCGGGGAGGGGGGGGGGAGCAAGAGGCGAGGGTGATCATAATTGCGCAGATAGAGATTAATGATAGGATATTGTCTGGTTCG
>NC_051405.1:37117777-37118200 GCF_015228065.2 Penaeus monodon
AATTAGCATTTTGATCAATACTATCGACAATTTTTCCCGCCCTGACTTCGTTTTATTCATTAATGTCCCCCTCCTCTCTTTCTGTTACTTTTACGTCTATTTTTTATCATTATTAATCAGTCCTTAAGTATATTTGTATTTGTTAATTCCCTCTTTTATCCTTTTTTTTCTCCGTTCGATTTGCATTTCTTTCATTGCTGCTTCTCCTCCTATTCTTTTCGCCCCATTTGTTCCCTTTTCTTTTAACTACTTTCTTAATTACTTTTCATCTAATTACTTCCTGCATTCAGATCTCTCTCTTACTAATAGCATTTCTCATTATCTGTCTGCGTTCTTTTATTGGTTATTTTAATCTCTCTTTATTTTTTTACTCCTTTTTGCCCTCATTATTGTTATTATCATCCTTCATTTCCCCTGCCTCCA
>NC_051405.1:37119107-37119333 GCF_015228065.2 Penaeus monodon
GGGAAATAGGGGAAAGAGGAGAACGGGAAGAGGAAGGAATTGAAAAAAAAAGAGAAGTAGGAGGGTATAGGAAGAGAGTGAAAGGCAACTGACTTAATTGTAGAATATATAAAAGCCATAAAAGCCACCATAAACTGCGAGGTTTTCACCCATAACAAATAGATAGGGATAATTACTGGCAGTGATCGCCCGAGGGGAAGGGGCGAGAGGGAGTGAGGCCTGATTT
>NC_051405.1:37119777-37119927 GCF_015228065.2 Penaeus monodon
CACCCTCTATGTCTCCTGTTTTTCCCCTCTTTTTAAAACCAAAGAAAGGGGAAGAGGAGAGAGTAAATCAAATACTATTACCCTCAGGCACCAGCGCGGAGTCACGAGTATGCTTGGCATGTTGTAATCTTTGAGCGCGATGTTGCTTGT
>NC_051405.1:37120197-37120362 GCF_015228065.2 Penaeus monodon
TCAGTAAGAAAGAGGTACTCAATAATGGAGTGCAGATTGAGGAAGGAAGAGGAGAAACAGAAGGGGAGAAAGGAAAAGAAGAGGAATACGAAAAAGCAAGAAGAGTAAAGGAGAAACCGAAAGGAGGGAAGACGGAGAATGTAAGGTAAGAGAACAAGGAAAAGA
>NC_051405.1:37120411-37120623 GCF_015228065.2 Penaeus monodon
AGATTGATTGTGGCTATTTATCAGGTTGATATATATGTTGCAAAAATGGTGCTTCCCTCTCCCCTTAACCCTCTTTTCCTCCTTTCACCTCCCCCCCCCCTCTACACACACACTCTGTGCGGTTTTCAGAGGTCTCGGGCAAGTAGGCTCTCTTGCCCTTACCTTGGTCTCGCTCGAAGCTGAAGAGAGGAAACAAAATTATCGTGAAAGAT
>NC_051405.1:37120832-37120941 GCF_015228065.2 Penaeus monodon
CCCTCCTCCCTCTCCCTCGACACTCTATTGCATTCCTTTATCTTGGATAATATACTGATATGTTTATTTGTTTAGGTTTTGTGTATTTGTTACAGTAATTAGCTTTTGA
>NC_051405.1:37121545-37121774 GCF_015228065.2 Penaeus monodon
TTGTATCAGAAAGCTCACCGATGTCCCCTTCTATCAGCAAGCAATATATTCTAATGAAAAAAAATCATATACACCATCGTTATCACCAAAATTAACGATTAACTACATACTGTATTACCATTATTATAATGTATCCCAACTGATTAATGTCTTTATTGAGAATGACGTCACGAGAGCTGATCTGTGCGGGTCATTAAGGACATGTTTGTATAATAGATATATCTTGTTT
>NC_051405.1:37121923-37122200 GCF_015228065.2 Penaeus monodon
ATTTCATACTTTTTTCTGTTTGCTGCTGCTGCTCCTCCTCCTTTATTTTATTGTTAGTATATCCTCGTTTGTTTTGTTTTCCTCACCGGCTCACCTCATTTGTTAGGCTTTCCGAATTTTCCTTTTATTCAAGTGTGTTTTTCTCCCTTTCCTTACCATTTCTGCCAATGATTTCCGTCGCGCATATCCATCTTCTGACGTTTATCTCCCCTTTTTCTTTTCTTTCCAAGTCCAATATTTTCCTTCCTTAACCCGCTTTCCTCTGCTCCCTCTCTGC
>NC_051405.1:37122490-37122985 GCF_015228065.2 Penaeus monodon
AATCGCATGGAATGTTCCACTTTAAGCTTAAATATTCCCCGCGGGAGAGTTAGTCTGTGAGAATGAGAGTTGTCGGTCCTCCCAGAGCACAGGCAGGAAATGTAATTGATGATGTTATATAATATAGAGACCGTCGCGGGACACGGGTGTTGGGGGGGAGGGGAGGAGGAGAAAAAGAGGAAATGGAGTTCGAAGGGGAGAAGTTGGGGTCTGATGGGAGGTTGAGGAATTTGAGTGGGGGGGGAGAGGTGGGGGAGGTTGGAGGTTTGTCTTGGGGGTGGAACAGGGATGGAGTTGGAGGAAAGAGGGGGGGATTGTACCTCCCCCTTGTACCCATTTTCCACCCGCGCGAAGCCAAATGGGTGGGGAATGGGTGTAGGGTCGTGAGATAAACGGGAGCGAGCGGCTGTTAGGTGGGTCGACGCGGCGCAAAGGCTTTGGAATACACACTTCCCTTATGTGCGAATGTATGTAGCGTCGTGTCATTAGAGGGCT
>NC_051405.1:37123300-37123411 GCF_015228065.2 Penaeus monodon
TCTGACCTCCTCCTCTTTCGTTGTCTCGGCTCTTAATACTTAAACATAATGCTTGGCTTTGGAAAGTGCCTTATCTTTGCTGTCACTTTTATCTGCTTGGGGCTTATGTAT
>NC_051405.1:37123503-37123624 GCF_015228065.2 Penaeus monodon
CGTTTACCTATTTATTTCGTGCTGTCAGATGGAATTGCCTGATTCTTATCCATTTATTTATTTGGCTTGTCCGTATTTTTTGGTTCATTCTTCATTCTCTAACTTGGGAATTCCCCTTGTG
>NC_051405.1:37123997-37124246 GCF_015228065.2 Penaeus monodon
AGTAGACGCCTCAACAGCCTGCTTGAAGGCACCGCGTCACCCATTATATCCCCCGACTCGCATTAAGCCGAAGACACAAACGCAGCCGTAACGCGCGGATCTCTTCTTGTGACGGCTTCGCGGAGCCCAAGGTACGGACGGCCTCGTAACAGCCGTAACGGGGATCGGCATCGGCACGGCGAGTCAGCAGCGGGGGCATTGTGACGTATCCTCAGACCGATCGTCCGGTCTTTTTATTCGGACCGCTCG
>NC_051405.1:37124471-37124800 GCF_015228065.2 Penaeus monodon
AGACATATTGATAGGCCGAAAGGAGAGGGACGGGAAGTGATACAGAGAGGGGAGGAAGAGGAATAGGGGAGGATAAAGATGGGAAGGAGGATTTGAGAGAACAGAAGAGAGGGAAGGGATTGGAAGAGATATAGAAGTGTCCTGGTATGGAATGGGAACTCGTTGGGTGGGAATAAATGCGTAATAGGAGAGATTTGAGGAAAGGAGGTCGTGTACAGGGAGAATCCGGAGGAATGGGGAGCAAGGGAGGCAGAGAGAAGCATTCACACGGAAAAGAGAATTCAGAGGATGTGTAGGCGAAAATGATAAGAATTCGAGTGCATGCGACC
>NC_051405.1:37125082-37125890 GCF_015228065.2 Penaeus monodon
GAAAGGAAGGAAAGCAGGCATGGGCAGGACAGAGAGAAAGCCTCCCCTGAGCATCCCAAGGCGAAGCATCCTGGCCGGCCGCCCCGCCACTGCACGCCTCTCGTATAATGTCCCATTTTTCTTGTGTCTCATATAGAAGACGTGTTTTCTTGCAGTTTACCTTTTTGTGTCCATAAATCTTAGCAAGATGCCACTTTATCCGCTTTATGTTGCTCACACGTAGGGAGGAATATAGCTCAAGGTAAAAGGACTCTTACTTAAGCAATCTTATTTGTTGACTCTGTGAACATTATATTCTCGTCTGAAAATGAATAAAGGCTAAAGAAGAGAAAAAGAAAGTAATATATAAAGAAGAATGGGGAAAAAGTGGAGAACTTTTCTGACCTTCCTCCAATCTTTAGCGTTTATTGTCGGAGAAAAAAAGAAATTTAATAGCGTTTATGTTTATTATCGAAAAGTCTACGGACTCCGCTGCCATGTTTTACTATCTTTTTATATATCGGTCAATAAATTTATAGTTAAGAGTTTAGGGAGAATTTGAGCAAATTGTGTTAGAATGGCCCATGAAAATTTATTTAGAGACGGACGTTATGTGTATTATCTTTAATTCATTTTCTGAGGCCAATAGCGATTTTTTTTATAACATTTCTTCTTTTATTATGCAGTGTATTATCACATCCAAGATAAACACGTCGACAAAAACGGTCTTTTCGTGAAAATAAATTAACCACCAACGCCTTTGTCCCACCAACCTAACTAAAAAAAAACATGCAATAAAAGAAAAAGAGTATAACATATGGCTTTTAGC
>NC_051405.1:37125917-37126190 GCF_015228065.2 Penaeus monodon
GCAGACCACAAGACCCAAGGAGACGAGTCGTTTGATTCCTTGTCCAACGGAGTAATTAATGAGGGCAAGGACGGCGCGGTGATAAGTGCGTGGCTTCTTTGTGCTGCGGCCGTTCCTTAGCACTTTCTTGCCCCTTGGCTGACCCTTCTCGTGAGACTGCATATTGATGGGGGATGGTGTGGAGATGAGGCACTTTATCTAAGTGTATGTATGTGTGCGCCTTTGTGTATGTTTCTGTATTGGTGTACTTATGCGTTTGTGTGTTTGTTTCTT
>NC_051405.1:37126254-37126478 GCF_015228065.2 Penaeus monodon
ACGTGCGCGTGTGCATCTGTGCCGGGATCGTCCTCATCAGGAAAGCGTGGGTTCTTGTTAGGGAGTCTGATAAAGTGATTAACAGGATCGCCTAAGTGAACCTGCCTCTCTATATATCTTATTTTTTCCCGCCACGTGATCTGTCTTTTATCGCCTGCCCTCCCCCCCCCCTCCTGTCTCTTCCTTCCTTCCATCTGGTTGGTAAAACGTTTTCTCGAAATATC
>NC_051405.1:37126529-37127058 GCF_015228065.2 Penaeus monodon
ACGTACGTTTACGCGAGGTGGCTCAAGATTTGACTTATTTGTTTTGTAAATATTTGTTTGTCTTTGTGTCTTAGTTGCCTTCATGTCCGTTAATCGTTCTCCTTATCACTTCTTTTTCTTTTATTTGTTATTGTCTTTTTTGCGTTTTCGTCTGTCACGCCTTTGTCAGATTCTCTTAGACATTTTTAGCATTTCTCTCCTGTCTTCTCAGTTAAATTTTCCTTTTCCGTTCGCTTTTATCTTGCTTGTTTTTTTCTCTCTCTCTGTCTGTTCTTACTTTTCCATTTTTTTCTTAGATTTCGCTCTTGTTATCCAACTAACAGTTCTTCTAGCGTCTTATTTCATTGTTTCAACACATTTTTTTTTCTTTTCTCTTTTTTCCTTTTTTTCTCATTTGCTTTCATATTTTCTTTCGCTCTTTGTTCCCGATGTTTCGTTATTCAAGTATTTATTTGTGTTTCTACCATTCTTTTTTTTACTCTTTATTTCAACCATTGTGTTCTCTTTTCGCCAACCTCACGCACCTCTG
>NC_051405.1:37127099-37127292 GCF_015228065.2 Penaeus monodon
ACTCTCCTGCTCACTAACATGTAAAGCTTACCCTTTGTTCTATTCTGCATTTTTCACAATGTCAAACGAATTTCCTATTTTTCTTCTTTATATTTTTCCTATTTCAATTTTTCTTTCTTTTTTTTCGTCCTTATCAAATGCGCGTTTGAACAAAGTCCGGTTTTGTGCAACGTGAAACTCCCGACGATTGTTT
>NC_051405.1:37127331-37128052 GCF_015228065.2 Penaeus monodon
TGTTTGTCTTTGTTTTTCGATCCCCCAACACGCCATCATCGACTCGTGAAATGGACTCTAATGCCCTTCACATGAAAGCTCGCGTCAGTCATCTTCATTCCCCGGGGAGGGGAAAAAAAGAGAAATAATCTCGCCAGTAGAGCCCCGGGACCTCGGCGTATTTCTTCCCGCCTCCGACTATATTATTAAGTGAATTAACTGTAATTTCTCTCTTGCCAAATATCCTAGTTTACACAGCAGGGGTTGTCTAGGAAGTTTGTGTCGAATTTCTTGTTCTGGCGCGGGCCGGCGAGCCCCAGCTGTGAGCGGGAAACAACGTAATTGGCTGAGAACGTGGCCAATTACCGCTCAGGGATCCACAGCTCGCCTGGGACCGTTGCCACCCGCGGGAAATTTGAAAGTTTAACTGCTTAACCCTCGTTTACCGATGCGGAAACAAGAATGGGCGCGCCGAAATCCCTGATATTGTTGTCTTCGGGTATTAGCTTTGTTATTAGCGTGAAATGTTTGTGTTGCAAGTGACGACGGAACTGCAGCTGCCAGCGGCGGTTGGCCGAGATTTAAAGAGAACGCGAGATGGGAAGAAAAAAGGAAATGAGTGAGGGGGAAAAGGAGAGGCCATTCAGGAAAACAACAATGGGAGGAGAGCACTCAGCTTGGTAAACTTTTTCCTTCCATATACTCTTTTTTACTATAATTACATTTTCTCCCATTGTTTTAT
>NC_051405.1:37128090-37128958 GCF_015228065.2 Penaeus monodon
GCTCCCTCCCTTCCCTCCCTCTCTCCCTCCTTAATTCCCTCTCTCCCTCCTTCACTCCCTTCCTCCCTCCCTCCCTGCCTCCCTCCTGCCTCCCTGCCTCGTTTCCTCCCCCCCTCCCCACTCTTCCCTTTTCTCATCATCCACATTCTCCTCCTCTTCCTCACCCTCTCCCTCTACTTCGGCCTCTGCCTCTACTTTCTCCCTGTCCCTCTCCTTCTCTATATTCATCTAACTTTCGCTCTTGCTCTTCCCCTCTTCCTTTGCCTCACCGTCTCCCGATCCCTATTCCTGTCTCCATCACTCTCATCCTTCTATCTCTCTCTAATCGCCTTCTCTCTTTCGTTTTCATCCGTCCTGTCCCAATTTCTCTTTTTCCCTGTACAGCCTGCACATCATATCCAGCGTGCCATTAAAGAGTTTGCTGATAAAATAACGAAACTCGCTGTTTGTTTGGGGACAGCAAATTGGTCATATGTGTAGGTAATTGTTACGTGCGCGTGTCTGTCTCCAGTAAATATTTTGGACGTCTGGCATGTGCGTCCTCCCTGGGAGTTTGGCCGGCGTACATGTCTGTTTTTGGCGTCTGTGTGCGGGTTGTGTGCGCGTGTAAGCCTATGACTGTGACTCTTCATTACGGACGCCCCCATGTGCATCTGTTTAGACTTGCATGTGTGTGTACGCGAGTTTATAGCGTGCGTATGAGAGATTGCATATCATGTTGTGTGTCAAGTTTTACTGATACTTTTACGTAAATGTTTAATCGTCTGTAATCACGTGTGTTGCCCGTTACTGTGTGTCTGTGTGCAGTTAACGTTATTCAAAAATTTCCTTTTAACTGTGTTTGAAGTTTTACATTTGTGTTTCCCAA
>NC_051405.1:37129487-37129872 GCF_015228065.2 Penaeus monodon
CTTCCCTTTACTCCCCCCTCTCCCCCTCCCCCTCCCTCTCCCCCCCTCTCCCCCTCTTTCCTCCCTTCCTCCCTCCCCTTCTTCCTTCTCTATCCTCCTTCCTTCCCTCCCTCGTTCCCTTCCTCATTCTCTCCCTCCCCCTCTCCCTCCCTCCCTTCCTCCCTCCCTCTTTCTCTCCCTCCCTCACCATAACCCTCTCCCTCTCTCCACGTATTCATGGCCGCGGAAAATCGGGCTACATTCTCCCTATCTGCATTTTACTGCCGCTTCCGCCATCTTTCCGCTACCCGCTAAACAAACTAATATTCCCGCGTACGGCTTGGCAACGGTGGGGTAGCGCTGTTGCTATTGTTGTTTGGGATTGTGTGGTATGGCGGGGGGATGC
>NC_051405.1:37130068-37130135 GCF_015228065.2 Penaeus monodon
TTTTTTTTTTTTTTCCCCCCACAAAAAACCCCCCCCCAAAACACACCACACAACAAAACACAAAAAA
>NC_051405.1:37130209-37130312 GCF_015228065.2 Penaeus monodon
TTCCCCCACCAAACCCCCCCCCCCACCCCCAAAACCACACCCCACCAAATCCCCCCCCTTTTTCCCCCCCCTCAAAAAAACCCCCCCGCTCCTTTCCTTTACC
>NC_051405.1:37130336-37130407 GCF_015228065.2 Penaeus monodon
AAAAAAAGGGGGCCAATTTCGGTTTTTTTTTTAAATTTTTTCCCCTTTCCCCCTTTTTCCTTCCCCCCTTC
>NC_051405.1:37130505-37130598 GCF_015228065.2 Penaeus monodon
TCCCCCCGTTCACACTAAACCCCCCCCCGGGGGGCATTCCCCGGGGGGGGAAAGAGTTGGGAGGGGAAGGGGATGGGGGAAGAGAAGGAGGGC
>NC_051405.1:37130822-37130912 GCF_015228065.2 Penaeus monodon
GGGGGGGGAAAAAAAAAAAGGGGACGAGGAGGAAAACAAAGTCTCTGGGAATAGCAAAGCTTTTTGCAAAAAAATTTTTAAAACCCCAAA
>NC_051405.1:37131941-37132034 GCF_015228065.2 Penaeus monodon
ACCTCCGTCATTCTCTTTTTTGTTGTCTTCCTGTTTCTTCCACTCCCTCCTTTCATTCCTTATTTCTCCATTTCATATGTTTTCTCCCACCCT
>NC_051405.1:37132118-37132213 GCF_015228065.2 Penaeus monodon
TGGTTCAAGCGACTCGCCACCCAACTTTCTAATTGCAAGGTTTTCTGGAATTCTTGGCGGCCAATAACAGAACTATTCTTTTGTTTGGCGCTTTG
>NC_051405.1:37133079-37133159 GCF_015228065.2 Penaeus monodon
GGGTCGAAGGCGGGCATGTGTATATTTTTGAGTGTTGCGTTTGTGTGCACCTGCAATTTGTTCTGTGTGCGTCTGCGTGC
>NC_051405.1:37133276-37133555 GCF_015228065.2 Penaeus monodon
CGGTTCCGCTACGCTCACGTGCTTGGGGTCATTGTAATTACCTCTAATTCGTATCATTATTGTTGCATTTTATCCGTAACTTTTTCGCTCACTTTTTATTCTACTCCTTTTTTCTTCTCCCTGTCTTCCGTCCACTCACGTGACGTCAGATTGCGTAGCCTTGGTAGGCCTATTATGATTTTTTTTTTTAAGGTGAAACTTTAAGCCAGCAAAATTGATGTTAATTCCTGTAGCTTAATGCTCATTACCGTTGTATGGGTAGCGAGGGCGAAGACGGGA
>NC_051405.1:37133842-37133933 GCF_015228065.2 Penaeus monodon
TTAGAAAAGATACAGAGACAAAAAAAAAAATAATAATAATAATTACAAACAGAAAGCTGGAAAGGATGAATGAATCAGAAATCTTAGAGAA
>NC_051405.1:37133983-37134306 GCF_015228065.2 Penaeus monodon
ACCTGAGATAAAGAGATTGAGTCTAAGATTAATCGAAATTAGGTGAAATAAGATAAAACGAAAAGATATAAAAGGCGAAATAGAGATGAATTAAAGGAAAAAAACAAAGTAAAGTTGGATGAAATGAAATAGATTAAAACGAAATTAAACGTGAAATTAAGAAGTTAAAAGAAAACGAAGGTGAAGAAGATAAGTAAATAAGATAGACTAGAATAAATTGAAAATTAAATCTTATGAAATCTAAGAAATGAAACGAAATAACCTTTTGAAACCTGTTCTTTCTGTCGCGTTTATGCTGTCTGTCTCTCAGCCATACTTCCGAC
>NC_051405.1:37134348-37134712 GCF_015228065.2 Penaeus monodon
TGTATCATGCAGCGGCGGCCATGCGAGACTTCATTTTAATAGCGCCATCGAGCAGGCCTAATGACCCTACCCTCATTATCCCCGCGGACTTTGAAGATTAAGTGATTATGATATAGTTTTAGGACCACGCCTCCCTGTCGCCTAATTACAGATTACGTGAATTATTAATATTATTAGTGGGATTAATATGTAGTCATCATATGCACAAGTGATGATGGGAGAATGTTATTTTTATGTTTTTATAAGGGTTGAAATATTTTTTTTCTCTCGTCATAATGCAATGTAATTATGTCATTAGAGCAATGTAATTATGTGAGATCAGCTCGTTGTTAGGGGTACTTTAAGAGGGAATTGGCTTGCTATC
>NC_051405.1:37134743-37134925 GCF_015228065.2 Penaeus monodon
AACCTGGTGCAGAGTAATTACTTTTTAGCGACTCGGATGTGGTTGTTATATTAAACTGCGACGTCATTAACAATAGCACATGGCACTGTTGCAACGCCGGGGCTTGTTGACCTTCCTACTGCAGGATGATGAGTCTTTATTTGTTTGTTTGCCGTTTGGGTTAGTGTGGTCGTGTCGTGTCT
>NC_051405.1:37135280-37135917 GCF_015228065.2 Penaeus monodon
GAAATCTCATTTCATATTTGTTTATACTCACGCAGGCCCTTCCTCTCCTTCCAGACTGCGAGAAGATACGGCTGCCCGAGAACCTGGAAAGCATTCCCCGCGCCGACCACTTCCCGACGCAGCGACACCGCTGGAACACAAACGAGGTAAATATTCGTGCTAATGTTTATATGAAAAGAAAATAATAATAAAGGTAGGAGTGAGTGAATAAATAAAAATACTTTAAAAATGAATACAGTTAGGACTGGGATTTATCGCGGTGAGGAATACGGGTATGGCGGGGGAGGGAGAGGGATGGGAGCGATGATAATGACACTAAAAAAGTGGTGGAAAAAATCGTTTCTAGAAAAGGGTGAACATAATGAAAGACAGAATAAAACAGTGAAGTGAAAGTATGAGTTATTGAAAAAAGTGTATATTTCGTATCTTTTTTTTATATTTTTGGAAGAGAGATTTTCTTTATATACGTATCGGCACAAGTTTGGTACGTTCCAAAAGAGATTTTGACAGAATTACTTCGTGAATTTACAATACATATTCCTAGTAACGTCTTTTGGTCATCTTTTATCGTTTGCTTTTTAATTTTAGGCACGGGGAATGATGAGGGAATGAAAGGTCTAGCTTTGGGTGCGGAGGT
>NC_051405.1:37136446-37136567 GCF_015228065.2 Penaeus monodon
GTGAAAGACGGGGAAAAAGTAAAGATGTTGGTGACGAAGAGGAAGATAATTGAAAGGCAAATGTGAAGGAACTGATAATAAGGATAATAGGGATAATGATGATAGTAAAGATAATCAGAAT
>NC_051405.1:37136972-37138234 GCF_015228065.2 Penaeus monodon
GTAAGAGCAAGCGGGAAGGAGACAGCGGAAACAAACAAGCGATTGATTCTCATTTGTTTTCGGGATTTCATCCATATTCGCCAGCCTGACAGATTTGACACGCATGGAAATCCAGTTACTATCGACGCATTGATTCGATTACGCAAGCAACCCTGCCACGGGAGTGAGTGAGTGTGCGTGTTTTGTCTGTTGCAGTGCCACCCTTTGCAATGGCCGGTGCCTGCTAAGTCCCATTTTTTTTCTCGTGTGCGCTTAAGCCCGGTGTCATGTTAGCTATGCGTGTCAGGTTTGTCGAGTGTGTGTCATGTGCATTTCCTTTTTTTCCCCCAAGCTATTTTCTTCTTGTGTCACCCACGTTGAGTCAACTGTGTATTGTTTGTTTTATTGGATCCTGCCTTTGTTGTGCGTTTGTCCCCCTTCACGTTATTGTTTTTTTAAGCCATTGTGTACGGTGCCGCTGTGGGTATTGTGCGCAAAATAGTGCTTATTGTGTCCGAGCTGTGTCATATTCACAGTATGACCCTTGTGCGTACGTGCAAGCTTTGGTTTATAGCGTTTACGTTGTATGTATAATGGATTTCATCAATGTGTATTGTGATTTCAGTAGTAGAAATATTATCGTTATTGATATGATTATTACAGTCACGATTTGGTAATTATGATAATGGAGATGATTGCAGACATTCAGTGTCAGTTTAGTGTGAATTATGTATATTTAAGAGTTAGTGAAAATGATTGATAATGATGGCGATTATAAGATGATACTTGTGAAATCAAAACGATATGATCATGGAGAGGAAACATTAATCATGGTGTTGATAACGACAATAACAAAGATAACACAAGCATCGTTTAATAAAGATTGAACGAGAGATAAAATGCAATAGATAAGTAGATAGATGGCACGTAATTAGAAGGTCGTTAGAGAGGGAAAATTCGGCCGCCTCACGAGCGCAGACGCGAGGCGCGGCGGCCGGAGGGCGCTCCTCGCTTCTATATTCCGCCCTGACATCCTAACACAGCCATTTTTCTTAATTTCGGCCAGATGGGGTGCGATGGGTGGCGTGGGGGAGGAGGTGGGGGTGGAGGGAAGGGGAGAGAGGGGAGGGGGGTTAAAGAGGAGGGGATATTCCTCCTTCCCCGATTAGCCCCTTGTAACCCCAGGCCCCTTAACCTTTGCGAGATCCCCGACTCTACCCTACCCCTACCCCCCACCTCCCCATCCACTCCCCCCTCCTCCTACCCCTTGCCCCATTCCAATA
>NC_051405.1:37138279-37138388 GCF_015228065.2 Penaeus monodon
TCGCAATAGCAGCGTCTTAGCCTCTTGGAGCGTCTATTAATGTCGAGCTGATTGATTGGTGGCACCTCCAAGATGTTAAAAGGGGGGGGGGCATCTAAGGAGGGGGTCT
>NC_051405.1:37139954-37140081 GCF_015228065.2 Penaeus monodon
TGTTTTTCTTCTTATACTTCTCTTCTCTCCCTTCCTCCCGCACCCTCCCCTCTTCCCACACCCCCACTTACTCGGCCTTTACAGTGCGTCGTTAAATACTCCGGGTTATTTGTGTAAAGTGTATAGG
>NC_051405.1:37140264-37140711 GCF_015228065.2 Penaeus monodon
TCTTATATTCTAATACACACCGCTTTCTTTACAACTTTTCTAATCGTGATAATTTTCCCCGAGAAGTCGTGCGGTAATTGGAGTGTTGAATTGATGGCTCCCGACTACTTACTTGGGACTCGTAGAGGGGCGGTGAGGGGAGGGGAGGGAGGGAGGGAGAGAGGAGGGGGAGGGAGGCTGAAGGGAGGAGGGGGAGAAGAAGGGGCTGGTGAGGAGAACGGAAGGGAGGAGAGAGGGAGGACGGACTTAAAGAGGGTTGGTGAGGGAAGCGGGAGGGAGGGACGAGGGGAAGAGGAGAGGGGAGCAGGAGGGAAGATGGAGAAAAGGGGGAGGTAGGGGAATAGGAAGGAGGAGGGAAGAGGGAAGCGGGAGGGAAGAGGAAGGAGAGAGCAGGGGAGGGATGGTGGGTCAGGAGGGAAGAAGAGGAGGGTTAGTGGGGGAGTTCTT
>NC_051405.1:37140904-37141086 GCF_015228065.2 Penaeus monodon
TCGATGCTCTCTTTACTTTTTATTTACTTCTTTATTTTTTTATTTTTTTATTTTTTGTTTTTTCATTTCGGATATGTCTTCTTTTTTATGATTTTTCTTTTAGGTTACGTTCACTTAGTCTTCTCAGTATATATTTCAGTATCATCTCGCGCCTTTGTTCCTATATGCACCTTAGCTTGAAG
>NC_051405.1:37141410-37141840 GCF_015228065.2 Penaeus monodon
TGCGTGTGTACACGTGTGCGTATTTATGAGCGGATGGCAAACGAACACAAAGGTGACCCCTTTTCCCTTCTGAAGCGGTTGCCGGTTAAAAGTAAGTTTTCTGTTTTCGCAAAAGCCTCTTACGTAAGGCAAGAGGAAGAAATTGCGTGGATGTGTGTCTTAACTTTGCATTACATTTACTTTCTTTTGTGTTTTACCTTTTTTTCTCTCTCTTTTTTTAAAGATATTTCTGCTATTGGGGTATTTAATTCTCAATAGTGGTATTGTGAATTCTGTTCTGTATTATTTTCTGGGTCATTAACATTATTTATTCTTACTGTTTTTTTTTCGTATTTTGTTGATAATATTACATTTTCTTTTCTATTTTCAGTTTTACTGTTGTTGATGCTGTTATGGTCATTTGTGTCAAACTGTTGTTAGCAGTATTGCC
>NC_051405.1:37142094-37143004 GCF_015228065.2 Penaeus monodon
ACGCTCTCCGTCGTTCATTTCTCTCGTCGCAGCAGTTGTTCATCTGATATATACCCCGCCCCCAGTCCTTCCCCCGCCCCTTCCCCGCGCAGAGAGAAAAAAGGTTCGACTCCCGAAATCCCAGTACATTCCGTGGCCACTCTTAGCGAGCGGGGCGTTAACACTTTCGCCGCGTCGGAGTTCCGCGATTTAAAGGAGTTCGGCCTTTGGAGAGCGAGGCGGTTATGCACGCTGTTCGGAGACGTGTCGCCAGACGGAGGTGGTGGTCAAATGCAGATGCCGGCCGGGAGAGGAGGGCAGGCGAAGCAGGATCGCGTTCAGCAGGCCTGGAGGGACGTGAGGGCCGCAGCACTGCCTGCCGAGAGAAAGTGATGCATAGCACGTAAGCAGGCGCGACGCAAACACGACCATGTGCGCCGAGCGACAGTCAAACGGCTTTGTCTCGTGTCGTCCTGTCTATCCACGGAACTGATGCTAAATAAATGTGGCATGTCAAACGAATGTACCAATTGATTGGTCAGAGGAAATCATAATAGGGCAAAATTCGCCTTTGTCCTCGCCTGATCGTGAGGACACTCTCACCTTCCTTATCTCGGCCATACCAACGTCACCCTAATTGATTGGCAGGACTCATCACTTCTTCCCGCCTCCCTCACCCCTTCCTCTCCCGGCCCTCCCTCACCCCTTCCTCTCCCGGCCCTCCCTCACCCCTTCCTCTCCCGGGCCCTCCCTCACCCCTTCCTCTCCCGGCCCTCCCTCACCCCTTCCCACGAGTAAACATGATGATTACTTAATGAATTGTGGCTGTGATTGTAGCACTGATTGTGGCAAGCAGACCGAGAGACACAGTCTGTGTCATGTGGCAGGCAGGTAAGCAGTAAAGGAGGGAAGCAGGCTGAAATATTACAAC
>NC_051405.1:37143342-37143483 GCF_015228065.2 Penaeus monodon
TTTTGTACCTGCCGACAAACTGGCTAAGAAATTGTTAAACAAACCGACGCAAAAATAGATTAATGTACCAACAGGCAAGTGGGTCGAGAGATAGAATAATTAGACAGACTGATTAACATTAATAAATATGAAACATTCCGG
>NC_051405.1:37143528-37143672 GCF_015228065.2 Penaeus monodon
TGTCTGGCAGCGGACGAGCGTCCAGCAAGACCGATGGTGTGCTGTGTGATGTTTCAACAGCAGCGTCTGGGGACATAACAGCAACACGAGATCGTTATGCTTATCACATTGACATCCAGACCTCCTGACGTGTAAGGAATGTCT
>NC_051405.1:37143724-37143813 GCF_015228065.2 Penaeus monodon
CGGGTTAGGGCTGTCACAGTATTGGAAACATACATGGATACAAAGTTGGCGAAGGTGTGTACGGTAGTGAATGCTTCAACGCGCGCGAA
>NC_051405.1:37144032-37144122 GCF_015228065.2 Penaeus monodon
AAAAAAAAATATACGCCTTTGCACCCATATACTTTTTTTTAAGTTTTCTTGTATGACTGATCCTTTAATGACCCCATGGCATGTCTCTCC
>NC_051405.1:37144162-37144808 GCF_015228065.2 Penaeus monodon
CACGCCAGATCTTGCTCTTCACAGCCCGACCCACCATTGAATCAACTGAACCCAGGGTTAAAGTCATTAAGAGAGAATGGTGATTTGTTAAATGAAAATAAAAATATAAATAATTCAGACCTTTATAAACAGCAGCTCAAGAGAAAAATTGGAAGTCAAAGAGATTAGCCGACGAATGAAGGCATCTCTAAACTTTAGTTATTTCTAACAGACGCACAGTGATGATATCTTTAATAATGAGGATAAACACATGACAAATAAGTTTTGAAATATAAGATTAATAATTTGTGAAAGCATTTAATGGAAACAAGTGTGAGTTAATGCACGATATCACATGCATATATCTCTCTGTAGTCGGTAAATGGAAGACTGAAAAATAAGTAAAGATAAATCGAGCGAAACAAAAAGACAGGACGCCTTGCTCCCTTGGGTTAAATGAAGAGTCAAAAAACAGGTTTCGAAGTCGAAGCAAAACAATCGAACGCAATTAAATGACGTCACTATTTCACGGCATCCCTACTAGTCCGATTCGTCGAGTCGGGAGTCATTTGTGGCGCTGGAGGTCACGCCGGGCCGGAGAAGACGACACACAAGGCGAACACGCGAGGGTTATGGTGGCCTTCCCCCCCTTTTTTTGAGGGGGGGG
>NC_051405.1:37144906-37145033 GCF_015228065.2 Penaeus monodon
GAGGCATCCGGACGTAGTCAAAGAGTCGTAATAATATTCTCCTCGTCACTTCTTTTGGATCGACTGTCCTCCTTTCTCCCAAATTACTCTCGATCCTTCCCGTTATGCTTTCTCCCCTCCCGAATGG
>NC_051405.1:37145149-37145616 GCF_015228065.2 Penaeus monodon
GGGAGAAAGATAGGAAAGAGGGGGGGGGGGTGAGGAAAGAATGTGTGTGGGAGGGGAACTGTATCCCTTTTTTAAGTCTCCAAGTGAATTTATGGCGTGAATTATTTTACTTTTGGCCAGTTCTCCGAATTGTCAAATCGCCCAGGAAATTCTTTACACTGATGGTAGGGGGATTAAGGGGGAGGGGCATGGAGCGAGGGGAGGGGCATAGAGCGAGGGGGCGGGGATATATGAATATATAATTTTTTTCCTCTCTCTCATTCTTCCAGGATCGTCTCAACCTAAACGGATCATTTAAGATATGTTAAGTAGTAGCTCGCTCTCTTAAAGCTTACGTAATGTGGGTTCGTTATTTGGATTATTCCAGCTCTTAATGGCGGCACTTGTATGGAAATGTCAAAAAAAAACAAATCGTAATAGTCACCGAAAATCTTGTACGAAACAGGAGAGATGAGCAAGGAGGAGGA
>NC_051405.1:37145661-37145857 GCF_015228065.2 Penaeus monodon
ATCATCGAGCCAATGCCTCTGTAATATGTTTGCAGCTCGGAGGTTCGGCGGCGCTAAAACACTCGGGTTAAATCTCGCAGAGCAAACCCGTAGAGTTATTGGCCCGGCGGAGTCACGCGCGGGGGAAAAAGGGATAAAAAGGGAAATAAAGAAGAGGGGGAAGGGCGAGAGGCGCTTCTGCGTCGAGGCTGTGAAG
>NC_051405.1:37146451-37146772 GCF_015228065.2 Penaeus monodon
ACTCCGCATTTGATGTTATGTAACCTCCCTAGTTTATTTGCGCAAAACGCATCCCTCGGCATTGTGGGACACAGGATTAATTGTACGCTATCACGGTTCGATTCATATATTTTGATTAATTTGTTTTAGTTCCCCCTATTCGCAGGACGGTGGCTGTTGGTTATCGGTTATTGGCCGTTGGCTGTCAGGCCGGCGGAGAGCGGCGGCCGAAGTGTGTCAGACCCTGAGCTGATTTTATTTACATGTATCACTTTGATTTGCTCTTAGTCTGGTCTGGAATCTCTTCGCGTGTATCAGCATTTTTTTAACTGATGGATTTGT
>NC_051405.1:37147019-37147295 GCF_015228065.2 Penaeus monodon
GGTGTTGATGAGGTATTTTTGCTATGTGGGATTGAATTTGAAAAAAAATCGGCGGGATGTATAAAACCGTTTTAGTGAATGCCAGAGGGTAATGATTATTTTGTGGCGTAGATGGACCGTTAAATGTGGTAATTTTATGTTCATTTCGCATTTAAAAGTGATCTCTTCACTAGCGTCAGTTCTAGAGTTTTAGGAATTTCACTGAATTATATAGATAGTTTTTTTTTTGTTCTAGTTTTACTCCTTTTCTTACTTTCCTGCTTTTCTTTCGTTTTA
>NC_051405.1:37147388-37147547 GCF_015228065.2 Penaeus monodon
TTACGCCGCAAATTGCACGTGATGATTTTGTGGTACCGTCAATTAACGATTCTTTATGGCATTTAATTCTAAGAAAAAGAACGAGAAAGAACATTTCGTAAAAGCTAAAGGGGGAGGGGGAGAGAGGGGAGAACGAAGCCTTGGAGACAAAGAGAGCAA
>NC_051405.1:37147588-37147743 GCF_015228065.2 Penaeus monodon
TATCCGGACCAACAGTATTAAGAAGACGAACTAGCAACACGAGAGAGATTAATTGTACACTGAATTGTGGTTAGCGGAGTCTCTGCGTGAGATAGCGAGGACCTCGGGATCTTAAGTCTTGGTGGGGGGGGGTGGGGGAGGCTGTCAGTAGACGC
>NC_051405.1:37148043-37148316 GCF_015228065.2 Penaeus monodon
CCACCTACATTCCCCTCCGTCAGAAGAAAATCCTATTTTATGTATCTACCTTGTTTCTTCCCTCTTTCTCTCTTTCGCGAACTTCCCCTCGGCTGGTCCTCCCCTCCCCGTCCTTCCGTTCATTCTTGGCCGGGACTTCTTGGCAATTGTTCATACAGGCATTATGTGGCGGTTTCGTGGAATTCGGCGTGCGTGGGCGTGCGTGGGTGTGAGTGGGCGGTGGAATAAGGGGGTGATGATATAGGGCGTGGTATTCATAGAAAGGGAGGGAGG
>NC_051405.1:37148540-37149018 GCF_015228065.2 Penaeus monodon
CGTGCGAGCATGTGCGCATATCAAAAGTCTAATCTTCCGATTGAACTTATCCAGAAACTTACTAAAAGGTACATACACATTGCACAGTCGACGAATGAGCAGCCCGGTTCGCTCTCCCTTTCCGGCGTGTGTCTGCGCTCTTGACCTGACCTAATCTGACCTCGCATGCCCAGCTGGAGTGTGTGATTGATGCTTGCTTTGGGAGCTTCATCAGGCGGGTCAGCAATGAAGGGTTTCTGGCAAAGAGCTGCCCGTTGCAACCCGTGGTCTTAGCGGTCTCTCTCCTCATTCTCCTTTGTTATTTAGTTTCTTCATTGTTTGAGTTCCTTTTTGTTATCTTAGGTGTGTTTTTTCTGATGATAAGGATATGTCTCTTTTTTTTTGTTTTGTTTTATTTGATTAATGTTACGATAATGCTGTTATGTTTGGGATCACGGGATGATAGTTAGGGATTAGCTTACTTTCGAATTTTATTTTC